>NW_027194225.1:0-300000 GCF_032444005.1 Ranitomeya imitator
ACAACTCACAATCTCCTCTCTGGTACAGGGGTGGCTGATGTAAATCGGCTGCAGCTCTGCAGCTCCGCAGCTCCGAAGCTCCTCAGCTTCTCCTGACTAAAGCGGCTCCGTCCCGCACCTCCCCCCTCTGCTCTCCCCTTCTATCCCAGGGCTGGAGAGCAGAAGCTGACAGTTTCACCTGGCATGATGACTGGAGCTGCTTCCTGTCTCTCACGTGCTCTGGCTGCCCCCTCCCCCTAGATACACCTCGGACTGTTGCCGTACAGGAGGAATCTCCTGCACTGCAACATGGTGTTGGGTGCCCCTGACCTGCCGGGCCCGGGCCCCTGACCTGCCGGGCCCGGTCGCACTGGCGACTGCTGCGACCGCGGTAGTTACGCCACTGGTCATATCCCCCTAGCATCTTTTCATAGTCCTGTATTTCCCTATTAGATACCTAGTGCCTCCCCTCGTTTCCTTGTTTGTAGGAAACCTGAATAAAATTCTCAAGAGTGAGAAACACTCCAAGCAAGTTTATTTCCAATTTTTAGCATTAATTTCTAGGTTTAAGTGCCAACGATTCGGAACTAGCAGCTCTTTGGACACAGCGTATGTTAGCTGCATCTAAAGTGCTGCAGCCAACGTGCGGCTGTCTATTGAAAGCAGATAAGTATACATGTATTCACTGAACCATGCAGATTTAGCGCATTCAATACATTTTTTATGTAATTTCTGTTGAGGATTCACTAGTGAGAGAAGAAAAATTGACATGTTGCGGTCTGGAAAGACGCGCTGCATGTCAGTGTCCGCAGGTGTTCAGCAGGTACACATACACGCATAGTGAACATGTGATTTCTAGAAATCCCATCCATTATGCTGTGACAGCTGATCACAGTGGGTTTGAAGCTGGATAAATTTGTAGCATCAAACCAGCTGCAGTTCCTGATTGTGTGAACATACCCTTAACAGAATCTGTCATTTGCTCCCCATCCAAGTACAATAGATGCAGAGACCCTGATTCCAAGGATATGTCATTTACTTAACTGGTTGCTGTAGTTGTGATAAAATCTCTGTTATATCTGTTGCAGATCTATCAGTTCTCTGAATGCTGAGCAACAATTATTGACAGCTTTCAATGTACACTCTGCATAGGATGAAAGCTGCCAATCAGTGTAGAGGGCAGGCAATTTGCAATGGTTAACAGCAGGTTTCCTACTCCTCTATTGATGATCTCTTGCTGGTAAAACAGAGATTTTATAGCAAATATACCAAAATGCCCAGTAAGTGACACATCATTGGAACCAGGGTCTCTATCTCTATATTCTGCTGCTGATAGAGTCAGTAACCTGGTTACAGATTCCCTTATTAATTATGCTTTACTGACATAGTGCTATCATATTACACAGCGCTTTACATACATTATCATCGGTGTCCCCATTGGGCTCACAATCTAATTTACCTATCAGTATGGAGTGTTGGAAGAAACCAGAGTACCCAGAGTAAACCCACGTAAGCATGGGGAGCACATACAAACTCCTTGAAGATGTTGGACTTGGTGAGATTTAAGCCCAGAAGCCCAGAGGTGTAAAGCAGCAGAGTTAACCACTGAGCCACTGTGCTGCCCCTTTAGGCAAGAGTATTGAGAATGACCTATATTGCATATCAGTAAAGCAAAGTTTTTCCAATTTTGTATTACATTTCTATCTCTAATTTGTATCATTATTCCTTGAGCAAAGGTAGTGAATTAATTGTTAACTATCATCTCTATCTGTTGCCTTAACATCATAGTGGCAGGAAGATGTCAGTTTCCTCTGTGTTTTATTTACTGACATAAGTAGCTGTACTGAATTACAATAGAATCCTCTTTAATAATCACACTTTGTTCTCTGCTCATTTCTGTGCACCATAAATAATATAAGGGGTTTAACGATAATATTAATCACATTTCTCTCGAGTATTTAGAAACTACCTGCTTTATTTAAATCTTCACAAAAACTATGTAAGCAACATGCCATCCCTGTTCGTATATATTGTGTCTAGCACGTACAGCACAGAGTTAAAGGGGTTGTGCCACAAACAAAAATATTTTGTAATCAACATTTCTTAGAATAAAAATAAACTCCACAATTGGATGTGTTTAAATAAAATCTCCCTGTGCTGAGATAATCTTATAAATGTCCCCTGCTGTGTACTGTGTAATGGCCGTGTCTGACCGTGCAGGGACAGGGCCTGTTCATACCACATGTCCTGGGCAGGGAAGGACACAAAAGACAGTATACAGTATAGACAGGACAGCATGGGATCACACCTAATTATTATTATTGAGTAAAATATTTCACTGCCTTGTTTTAAACAAAATTTTACCTCAAAGAAGGAATATGCTGAAATCCCATGTAAAGTCTGTATACTGTCTTTTGTGTCCTCCCCTGCCCTGGAGCTGTGGTATGATCAGACCATGTCCCTGCACGGTCAGACACAGCCAGGGCCGCCATCAGGGCATTACTGCCCTGACTGGCGTATGGGGCCCGGTGGGCAGAAGTGGCCCGCATCGGGCCCCGTCTCATCTGACGTATACTCAGCAATTCAAATCTGAGCAGTTTGCCCTAAATTACTCTGACTAGTACATATATCCACCATCTAGCGTAGCCAGCTTCTAAATCTGATAAAACTTAACCTTTAATTTATATGATAAAAAGACAATAAACAGACAAAAAATTATAAAGTGCTCAAAAATACCGGTGCATGTAATAAAATGGTACAACCTCACCCAATTGTTGTTTGCTGATTTTCCACCATTCATAAAGGATCAGGACAGGTGAACTTGAAGTAACGAGAGGAAAAAATATGGGGGGGGTCTCGGGGTCTGATTTCCCTGTCGTGCCCTCTGCAAAAAGACTCCTGCCCTGACAAGGGCAGTACCCAAGTATAGATCTACTACACGGTGCCCATGACAAGTATAGCCTCCCTGAGTAATGTGTCTTCCTTTCCCAACGCGTTTCCTCCCCTGTTCAGGGGGTTCGTCAGGGGAAATAGTTCAGGTTCATAGAGGTCTCCTGCAGTGGCAGGTCTGACCTTCCTATATGATAAGTGTCCCAGTGTGAGGGTAAAAGATCTCTCTCAAATAAAGCCTTAAAGCCTGCTGTCTTTATATAGGGAGGTGGGCGGTACTTCTGCTACCATGGCGTCTGTTATCACTTCCTACTGTGGGTTAAATGTTCCCTTTCATCAGGAGTATAAATCATACCAGACACCCAATTAACAGCGAAGTCTCTTATTTAATTAGACATCACTTGTATGATACCCTTCTTTTGTAAACGCGGCTAAATAACAGGTAGCGTTTAAGTTCTAAGATGCCTTGCCTCCCGGTCACCTAACCACAGGTCCTGTTCAGCCATGTATCAATCAGCATTACTGCGTGTGTGCGCTTGTTACTGGAGGCCCAGTCATGTGACTGCAGGTCCTAGGCTGCACTCTAATCCATCGCGCATGCGTACTTGCCTACAGTCCTATCAAGCCATGTATCAGTCGGCATTACTGCGCGTGTGCGCTTATTTTTGGAGGCCTTGTCATGTGACCACAGGTAATGGACTGCATTTTATGATGACAGATGCCATGGTAGAAGAAGTACCGCCCACCTCCCTATATAAAGACAGCAGGCTTTATTTGAGAGAAAGATCTTTTACCCTCACACTGGGACACATCATATAGGAAGGTCAGACCTGCCACTGCAGGAGACCTTTATGAACCTGAACTATTTCCCCTGATGAACCCCCTGAATAGGGGAGGAAATGCGTTGGGAAAGGAAGACACATTACTCAGGGAGGCTATACTTGTCATTAGCACTGTGTAGTAGATCTATACTTGGGTACTGCCCTTGTCAGGGCGGAAGTCTTTTTGCAGAGGGCACGACAGGGAGGTCAGACCCGGAGACCCCCCCCCCCCCCCCTCACTATTTTTTCCTCTCGTTACTTCAAGTTCACCTGTCCTGACCTTTATGAATGGTGGAAAATCAGGAAACAACAATTGAATGAGATTGTACCATTTTATTACATGCACTGATATTTTTGAGCACTTTATAATTTTTTGTCTCTTTATTGTCTTTTTATCATATAAATTAAAGGTTAAGTTTTACCCATCTCATCTGCTCACCGGGCCCCCCTACAGGCAATCCAGGGGGCCCCAGGACAGAATGCTGGACACGCTGGGGCAGAGATGCTGGACACACTGGGGCAGAAATGCTGGACATTGGGGGCAGAGAATCTGGACACACTGGGGCAGAGATGCTGGACATTGGGGGCAGAGATGCTGGACATTGGGGGCAGAGATGCTGGACACACTGGGGGCAGAGATGCTGGACACACTGGGGCAGAGATGTTGGACACACTGGGGGCAGAGATTCTGGACACACTGGGGCAGAGATGCTGGACACACTGGGGCAGGGATGCTGGACACACTGGGGCAGAGATGCTGGACACACTGGGGCAGGGATGCTGAACACACTGGGGGCAGAGATGCTGGACACACTGGGGGCAGAGATGCTGGACACACTGGGGCAGAGAAGCTGGACACACTGGGTCAGAGATGCTGGACACACTGGGTCAGAGTTGCTGGACACACTGGGTCAGAGATTCTGGACACACTGAGTCAGAGAAGCTGGACACACTGAGTCAGAGATGCTGGAGACACTGGGGACAGAAATGCTGGAGACACTGGGGGCAGAAATGCTGGAGACACTGGAGGCAGAATGGAGATACGGGCATGATTGGAGACACGGGGCAGAATGAAAGACATGGAGGCATGATTGGAGACACTGGGGGCAGGATTGGAGACAGATCGTGCAGGATCGTGGGGCAGGATGGATACGATGGAGACAGATGGGGCAGGATGGGGAAATCATATGGGGCAGGATGGGGAGATCATATGGGGCAGAATGGATACTCATGAGGGCAGGATGCGAAAACATATGGCTGGAGCCAGGAATGAGATACACAAGGCCAGGATAGGGGATATTATTACCATAGGGGTTAATTAAGGGATATTATTACTGCAGTGACTGTTATGACCTGGTGGTTAGGAGCACCCGGAATGACCTGATAGTTAAACCTCATACAGGACGAGCTCTGGGATGTGGGAGCTCTGCTGACCGCAAGCCCTAATCCTATCACACACACTAGAAATAGCCGTGGAGCGCTCCTGACCAGACCTAGGCGCCTCGTCACAGCCTAAGAACTATCTAGCCCTAGAGATAGAAAATAAAGCCTACCTTGCCTCAGAGAAATTCCCCAAAGGTAAAGAAAGCCCCCCACATATATTGACTGTGAGTAAAGATGAAAGTCACAAACGCAGAAATGAAACAGGTTTCAGCAAAGGGAGGCCAGACTTACTAAATAGACAGAGGATAGGAAAGGTAACTTTGCGATCAGCACAAAAACCTACAAAAGACCATGCAGAGTGTGCAAAAAGGACCTCCGCACCGACTCACGGTGCGGAGATGCCACTCTGCATCCCAGAGCTTCCAGCTAGCAAGACAAAATCATGATAACCAGCTGGACAAGAAAACTGTGAACAAATAATGACTATCAGGAACTTAGGTTCTGCAGGAGAAGGCAGGTCACCAGAGAGATCCAGGAGTGAACTGAACCAATGCAAAAACATTGACAGCTGGCATGGAGTAACGATCTGAGAGGAGTTAAATAGAACAGCCAACCAAAGGATAAACCACGTCACCTGTGTAAGGAACCTCAGAAGCAGCAGCTTCACTCATAGCCACCAGAGGGAGCCCATAGACAGAACTCGCCGAAGTACCATTCACGACCACAGGAGAGAGTTCGACAACAGAATTCACAACAGTACCCCCCCTTGAGGAGGGGTCACCGAAACCTCACCAGAGCCCCCAGGCCGATCAGGATGAGCCAAATGAAAGGCACGAACAAGATCGGCAGCATGAACATCAGAGGCAAAAACCCAGGAATAATCTTCCTGACCATAACCCTTCCACTTGACCAGGTACTGGAGTTTCCGTCTCGAAACACAAGAATCCAAAATCTTCTCCACCACATACTCCAACTCCCCCTCGACCAACACCGGGGCAGGAGGATCAACAGAGGGAACCATAGGCGCCACGTATCTCCGCAACAACGACCTATGGAACACATTATGGATGGCAAAAGAAGCTGGAAGGTCCAAACGAAATGACACAGGATTAAGAACTTCAGAAATCTTATATGGCCCAATGAAACGAGGCTTAAACATAGGAGAGGAAACCTTCATAGGAACGTGACGAGATGACAACCAAACCAAATCCCCAACACGAAGTCGGGGACCAACACAACGCCGGCGGTTAGCGAAACGTTGAGCCTTCTCCTGGGACAATGTCAAATTGTCCACCACATGAGTCCAAATCTGCTGCAACCTGTCCACCACCGCATCCACACCAGGACAGTCCGAAGGCTCAACCTGCCCTGAAGAAAAACGAGGATGGAAACCAGAATTACAGAAAAAAGGAGAAACTAAAGTAGCCGAGCTGGCCCGATTATTAAGGGCGAACTCAGCCAAGGGCAAGAAAGACACCCAATCATCCTGATCAGCAGAAACAAAGCATCTCAGATATGTCTCCAAAGTCTGATTAGTTCGTTCGGTTTGGCCATTAGTCTGAGGATGGAAAGCCGAAGAAAAAGACAAATCAATGCCCATCTTAGCGCAAAAGGACCGCCAAAACCTCGAAACAAACTGGGAACCTCTGTCCGAGACGATGTTCTCTGGAATGCCATGCAAACGAACCACATGCTGGAAAAACAAAGGCACCAAATCAGAGGAGGAAGGCAATTTAGATAAGGGTACCAAATGGACCATCTTAGAGAAGCGATCACAAACCACCCAAATGACCGACATCTTTTGAGAAACAGGGAGATCAGAAATAAAATCCATGGAAATATGCGTCCAGGGCCTCTTCGGGATCGGCAAGGGCAAAAGCAACCCACTGGCATGAGAACAGCAGGGCTTAGCCCGAGCACAAGTCCCACAGGACTGCACAAAAGAACGTTTCAAAAGCCTGACCTGCACATCCAAACATAGACTGAGTGTGAACAGGTACTGAACCCAGAGTCTCCAACTCGTACATAGTTAAGTAAATAGGGCAGCACACTGCAGCGCCAAAACATGCAAACTTGAAAACACGAAATTTGAACTGCATTACTGCACTAGAAATATGAAAAATGAGAGCTTTTAGCGCATAAAAATGGCCATATTTATGTGTACCTCGTAGCCACTTTACAGCATCTCTCTTATACGAGGTCCTAGGCTTGCCCTACCTCGCTGAGAGTAAACGTCTCCATCTGAATGGGTACATGTGAAACCTCTTCTTGGACTCAAATTCTCTCTCTCTGTGGAGGGGTATTGGACCTACTATAATTAAAACACCTGTGGCTAGGAGGCGGGGAGTGCACGATCAGAAGGCTAAAGAATACATTTCAAAAACCTGACCTGCACATCCAAACATAGACTGAGTGTGAACAGGTGCTGAACCCAGAGTCGCCAACTCATACATAGTTAAGTAAATAGAGCAGCACACTGCAGCGCCAAAACATGCAAACTTGAAAACACGAAATTTGAACTGCATTACTGCACTAGAAATATGAAAAATGAGAGCTTTTAGCGCATAAAAATGGCCATATTTATGTGTACCTCGTAGCCACTTTACGGCATCTCTCTTATACGAGGTCCTACGCTTGACCTACCTCGCTGAGAATAAACGTCTCCATCTGAATGGGTACATGTGAAACCTCTTCTTGGACTCAAATTCTCTCTCTCTGTGGAGGGGTATTGGACCTACTATAATTAAAACACCTGTGGCTAGGAGGCGGGGAGTGCACGATCAGAAGGCTAAAGAATACATTTCAAAAACCTGACCTGCACATCCAAACATAGACTGAGTGTGAACAGGTGCTGAACCCAGAGTCGCCAACTCGTACATAGTTAAGTAAATAGGGCAGCACACTGCAGCGCCAAAACATGCAAACTTGAAAACACGAAATTTGAACTGCATTACTGCACTAGAAATATGAAAAATGACAGCTTTTAGCCCATAAAAATGGCCATATTTATGTGTACCTCGTAGCCACTTTACGGCATCTCTCTTATACGAGGTCCTACGCTTGACCTACCTCGCTGAGAATAAACGTCTCCATCTGAATGGGTACATGTGAAACCTCTTCTTGGACTCAAATTCTCTCTCTCTGTGGAGGGGTATTGGACCTACTATAATTAAAACACCTGTGGCTAGGAGGCGGGGAGTGCACGATCAGAAGGCTAAAGAATACATTTCAAAAACCTGACCTGCACATCCAAACATAGACTGAGTGTGAACAGGTGCTGAACCCAGAGTCGCCAACTCGTACATAGTTCAGTAAATAGGGCAGCACACTGCAGCGCCAAAACATGCAAACTTGAAAACACGAAATTTGAACTGCATTACTGCACTAGAAATATGAAAAATGACAGCTTTTAGCGCATAAAAATGGCCATATTTATGTGTACCTCGTAGCCACTTTACGGCATCTCTCTTATACGAGGTCCTACGCTTGACCTACCTCGCTGAGAATAAACGTCTCCATCTGAATGGGTACATGTGAAACCTCTTCTTGGACTCAAATTCTCTCTCTCTGTGGAGGGGTATTGGACCTACTATAATTAAAACACCTGTGGCTAGGAGGCGGGGAGTGCACGATCAGAAGGCTAAAGAATACATTTCAAAAACCTGACCTGCACATCCAAACATAGACTGAGTGTGAACAGGTGCTAAACCCAGAGTCGCCAACTCGTACATAGTTAAGTAAATAGGGCAGCACACTGCAGCGCCAAAACATGCAAACTTGAAAACACGAAATTTGAACTGCATTACTGCACTAGAAATATGAAAAATGACAGCTTTTAGCGCATAAAAATGGCCATATTTATGTGTACCTCGTAGCCACTTTACGGCATCTCTCTTATACGAGGTCCTACGCTTGACCTACCTCGCTGAGAATAAACGTCTCCATCTGAATGGGTACATGTGAAACCTCTTCTTGGACTCAAATTCTCTCTCTCTGTGGAGGGGTATTGGACCTACTATAATTAAAACACCTGTGGCTAGGAGGCGGGGAGTGCACGATCAGAAGGCTAAAGAATACATTTCAAAAACCTGACCTGCACATCCAAACATAGACTGAGTGTGAACAGGTGCTGAACCCAGAGTCGCCAACTCGTACATAGTTAAGTAAATAGGGCAGCACACTGCAGCGCCAAAACATGCAAACTTGAAAACACGAAATTTGAACTGCATTACTGCACTAGAAATATGAAAAATGAGAGCTTTTAGCGCATAAAAATGGCCATATTTATGTGTACCTCGTAGCCACTTTATGGCATCTCTCTTATACGAGGTCCTACGCTTGACCTACCTCGCTGAGAATAAACGTCTCCATCTGAATGGGTACATGTGAAACCTCTTCTTGGACTCAAATTCTCTCTCTCTGTGGAGGGGTATTGGACCTACTATAATTAAAACACCTGTGGCTAGGAGGCGGGGAGTGCACGATCAGAAGGCTAAAGAATACATTTCAAAAACCTGACCTGCACATCCAAACATAGACTGAGTGTGAACAGGTGCTGAACCCAGAGTCGCCAACTCGTACATAGTTAAGTAAATAGGGCAGCACACTGCAGTGCCAAAACATGCAAACTTGAAAACACGAAATTTGAACTGCATTACTGCACTAGAAATATGAAAAATGACAGCTTTTAGCGCATAAAAATGGCCATATTTATGTGTACCTCGTAGCCACTTTACGGCATCTCTCTTATACGAGGTCCTACGCTTGACCTACCTCGCTGAGAATAAACGTCTCCATCTGAATGGGTACATGTGAAACCTCTTCTTGGACTCAAATTCTCTCTCTCTGTGGAGGGGTATTGGACCTACTATAATTAAAACACCTGTGGCTAGGAGGCGGGGAGTGCACGATCAGAAGGCTAAAGAATACATTTCAAAAACCTGACCTGCACATCCAAACATAGACTGAGTGTGAACAGGTGCTGAACCCAGAGTCGCCAACTCGTACATAGTTAATTAAATAGGGCAGCACACTGCAGCGCCAAAACATGCAAACTTGAAAACACGAAATTTGAACTGCATTACTGCACTAGAAATATGAAAAATGACAGCTTTTAGCGCATAAAAATGGCCATATTTATGTGTACCTCGTAGCCACTTTACGGCATCTCTCTTATGCAGTTCAAATTTCGTGTTTTCAAGTTTGCATGTTTTGGCGCTGCAGTGTGCTGCCCTATTTACTTAACTTTGCACAAAAGAACGCACATCCCGTGACAAAGGCGGCCACCAAAAGGATCTAGCCACCAAATCTCTGGTACCAAAGATTCCAGGATGACCAGCCAACACTGAACAATGAATCTCAGAGATAACTCTACTAGTCCATCTATCAGGGACAAACAGTTTCTCCGTAGGACAACGGTCAGGTCTATCAGCCTGAAACTTTTGCAGCACACGCCGCAAATCAGGGGAAATGGCAGACAAAATTACCCCTTCTTTAAGAATACCCGCCGGCTCCGGAACACCCGGAGAGTCAGGCACAAAACTCCTTGACAGGGCGTCAGCCTTCACATTCTTAGATCCCGGAAGGTATGAAACCACAAAATCAAAACGGGAGAAAAAGAGCGACCATCGAGCCTGTCTAGGATTCAACCATTTGGCAGACTCGAGATAAGTCAAATTCTTGTGATCCGTCAAGACCACCACGCGATGTTTAGCTCCTTCAAGCCAATGTCGCCACTCCTCAAATGCCCACTTAATGGCCAACAACTCCCGATTGCCCACATCATAATTGCGCTCAGCAGGCGAGAATTTTCTAGAAAAGAAGGCACAGGGTTTCATCACCGAGCCATCAGAACTTCTTTGCGACAAAACAGCCCCTGCTCCAATTTCAGAAGCATCAACCTCAACCTGAAACGGGAGTGAAACATCTGGCTGGCACAGCACAGGGGCAGAAGGAAAACGACGCTTCAACTCCTGAAAAGCCTCTACAGCCGCAGAGGACCAATTGACCACATCAGCACCTTTCTTGGTCAAATCAGTCAATGGTTTAGCAATACTGGAAAAATTAGCGATGAAGCGACGATAAAAATTAGCAAAGCCCAGGAATTTCTGCAAGCTCTTCACAGATGTCGGCTGAGTCCAATCGTAAATGGCCTGAACTTTAACAGGGTCCATCTCGATAGTAGAAGGGGAAAAAAGGAAACCCAAAAATGAAACCTTCTGAACTCCAAAGAGACACTTTGACCCCTTCACAAACAAGGAATTCGCACGAAGGACCTGGAACACCATTCTGACCTGCTTCACATGAGACTCCCAATCATCCGAAAAGACCAAAATGTCATCCAAATATACAATCATGAATCTATCCAGGTACTCTCGTAAGATGTCATGCATAAAGGACTGAAACACAGATGGAGCATTAGAAAGCCCGAATGGCATAACCAGGTACTCAAAATGGCCCTCGGGCGTATTAAATGCCGTTTTCCATTCATCACCCTGTTTAATTCGCACAAGATTATACGCACGACAAAGATCTATCTTGGTGAACCAACTAGCCCCCTTAATCCGAGCAAATAAATCAGACAGCAGCGGCAAAGGATACTGAGATTTGACTGTGATCTTATAAAGAAGGCGGTAATCAATACAAGGTCTCAAAGAACGATCCTTCTTGGCCACAAAAAAGAACCCTGCTCCCAATGGTGACGACGACGGACGAATATGACCCTTCTCCAAGGATTCCTTTATATAACTCCGCATAGCGGCGTGCTCTGGCACAGATAAATTAAACAGACGGCCCTTAGGAAACTTACTACCAGGAATTAAATTAATAGCACAGTCGCAATCCCTATGAGGAGATGGGGCACCAGATTTGGGCTCTTCAAATACATCTCGGTAATCTGATAAAAACTCAGGGACTTCAGAAGGAATGGAAGATGAAATTGACAGCAATGGAACATCACCATGTACCCCCTGACAACCCCAGCTGGACACAGACATAGATTTCCAATCCAACACTGGATTATGGACCTGTAGCCATGGCAACCCCAAAACGACCACATCATGCAGATTATGCAACACCAAAAAGTGAATATCCTCCTGATGTGCAGGAGCCATGCACATAGTCAATTGAGTCCAGTACTGAGGCTTATTCTTGGCCAAAGGCGTAGCATCAATTCCTCTCAATGGAATAGGATACTGCAAGGGCTCCAAGAAAAAACCACAGCGCCTGGCAAACTACAAGTCCATCAAATTCAGGGCAGCGCCTGAATCCACAAATGCCATTACAGAATAGGACGACAGAGAGCAAATCAGAGTAACGAACAAAAGAAATTTAGACTGTACCGTACCAATGATGGCAGACCTAGCGAACCGCTTAGTGCGCTTAGGACAATCGGACATAGCATGAGTGGAATCACCACAGTAAAAACACAGCCCATTCCGACGTCTGTGTTCTTGCCGTTCAGCTCTGGTCAAAGTCCTATCACACTGCATAGGCTCAGGCCTATGCTCAGAGAATACCGCCAGATGGTGCACAGCTTTGCGCTCATGCATGCGCCGATCGATCTGAATGGCCAAAGACATAGACTCATTCAGACCAGCAAGCGTGGGAAATCCCACCATGACATCCTTAAGGGCTTCAGAAAGACCCTTTCTAAAAATTGCCGCCAGGGCACATTCATTCCACTGAGTAAGCACAGACCACTTTCTAAACTTCTGACAGTACACCTCCTCTTCATCCTGGCCCTGACACAAAGCCAGCAAGATTTTCTCTGCCTGATCCACTGAATTTGGTTCATCATAAAGCAATCCGAGCGCCAGAAAAAACGCATCAACATCACGCAATGCAGGATCTCCTGGCGCAAGGGAAAATGCCCAGTCTTGAGGATCACCATGCAACAAAGAAATAATGATTTTTACCTGTTGAATGGGGTCACCAGAGGAGCGGGGTTTCAAAGCTAGAAACAGTTTACAATTATTTTTGAAATTCAAGAACCTAGATCTATCCCCAGAAAATAAGTCAGGAATAGGAATTCTAGGCTCTAACATAGGATTCTGAACCACAAAATCTTGAATGTTTTGTACCCTTGCAGTGAGATGATCCACACAAGAGGACAGAGCTTGAATGTCCATATCTACACCTGTGTCCTGAACCACCCAAAGGTCTAGGGGAAAAGAAAGACAAAACACAGTGCAAAGAAAAAAAAATGGTCTCAGAAGTTCTCTTATCCCTCTATTGAGATGCATTAATACTTTGGGCCAGCTGTACTGTTATGACCTGGTGGTTAGGAGCACCCGGAATGACCTGATAGTTAAACCTCATACAGGACGAGCTCTGGGATGTGGGAGCTCTGCTGACCGCAAGCCCTAATCCTATCACACACACTAGAAATAGCCGTGGAGCGCTCCTGACCAGACCTAGGCGCCTCGTCACAGCCTAAGAACTATCTAGCCCTAGAGATAGAAAATAAAGCCTACCTTGCCTCAGAGAAATTCCCCAAAGGTAAAGAAAGCCCCCCACATATATTGACTGTGAGTAAAGATGAAAGTCACAAACGCAGAAATGAAACAGGTTTCAGCAAAGGGAGGCCGAGACAGAGGATAGGAAATGTAACTTTGCGATCAGCACAAAAACCTACAAAAGACCACGCAGAGTGTGCAAAAAGGACCTCCGCACCGACTCACGGTGCGGAGGAGCCACTCTGCATCCCAGAGCTTCCAGCTAGCTGGACAAGAAAACAGTGAACAAATAATGACTATCAGGAACTTAGCTTCTGCAGGAGAAGGCAGGTCACCAGAGAGATCCAGGAGCGAACTGAACCAATGCAAAAACATTGACAGCTGGCATGGAGTAACGATCTGAGAGGAGTTAAATAGAACAGCCAACCAAAGGATAAACCACGTCACCTGTGTAAGGAACCTCAGAAGCAGCAGCTTCACTCATAGCCACCAGAGGGAGCCCATAGACAGAACTCGCCGAAGTACCATTCACGACCACAGGAGAGAGTTCGACAACAGAATTCACAACAAGTGACATATTTATTTTATTTTTTGATTATACTGTTTTAAATGGGGGGGTGTTCAAGTTACTGTGTAGAGTGATACTATGTCACCTTTTTTTCTTCATGTGGTGTAATGTAGAAGTTGGTAAAAATTAAGTAATGTGTTCTTCAAGTGGAGCTTGAGATAACTGTGTTATTTCCTGCAGAGACAAGTCCTGGCAGGAAGAAGTGACGGCGGTCTGTGCTGGATGTCAGTTGAAAGATGAAGGACTTCACCTAGAGACGTCACTGGTGAGTCAGTGTGTTACCTGTACACTGACACTATACACTGTATACTATATACAGAGGTCCTGTGTATAATGTCACCAGTGGTCACTGTATTACCTATACATTATATACAGAGCTCCGGTGTATAATATCACCAGTGATCACGGTACTACCTGTACACAGACACTGCATACTAAGTACAGATCTCCTGTGTATAATGGCACTTATGGTGATGGTATTGTGTTTTTTTATTACTGATCAGTATTGAAGTATTCGGTCACTATGTGGTGGTAATATGTGGTCTGGTGTGGTGGTATTTGTTCCTTGTATGTGATATTATTCGGTCACTGGTGGTAATATATGGTCTGGTTATCGTGCGGTGATATTTGTCCCTTGTATGTGCTATTTGGTCACTATGTGGTAATAATGTGGTGTCTGGTCATGGTGTTGTGGTATTTGTTCCTTGTATGTGATGTTATTCGATCACTGTGGCATTTTTTTATTTAATTGTATGAACATATATTTAAACATCATATAAGAATAAATAAAAGTTAAACTGTGGTGGTAATATGTGGTCTTGACATGATGTAGCGGTATTTGTTCCATGTATGTGATATTATTGGTCATTTTAAAAATTGAAAAATAAATAAAAATATACCTAAATTGTATTGCATATTTTAACAAATATTTAATAGGTTACAGCAGAGTAGGGCCCAGCCAAAAGTGTCTACCGTGTTATTGTGGCGGCTTAAAAAATCTTTTGGCCAAAACAAAAGCTGCCGGGTATATGTGTGATCTGGTGATGGGCACTGTTAATGTGAGATAGGTGAGAAGTGGAGTTTTTCCAAGAGAGAGCAGTGGGGCTGTGGACAGTTCGAGGGGTGGAGCGTGGAGGCGGGGCTGGGGTGGAGTCTGGGCGGAGTCTCAAGGGGGCCCCTAAAAATTTGCCAATATGGGGCCCCGAAACTTCTAGTGGCAGCCCTGGACTCAGGCATTACGCAGTACACAGCAGGGGCACATTTATAAGATTACTAGATGGTGGCCCGATTCTAACGCATCGGGTATTCTAGAATATGCATGTCCACGTAGTATATTGTCCAGCCACGTAGTATATTGCCCAGCCACGTAGTATATTGCCCAGCCACGTAGTATATTGCCCAGCCATGTAGTATACAGCACAGAGACGTAGTATATTGCCCAGCCTTGTAGTATACATCACAGAGCCACGTAGTATATTGCCCAGTGACGTAATATATTACCGAGCCACGCATGTCACAGGTTAAAAAAATAAAAAATAAGCCTACTCACCTAACGATCCGAGGGCCTCTTGTAGTTTAATATATTCACCATTCTGGTCACTGCTCCTCTGCGTCCCGTCTCTCCGCCTCCTGGGATCCAACGGCGCTGTGCAGATGGGCGCGCGGCTGCCGCCATCTTGCATTCCCAGGATGCTTTGCAAAATTACCCATATGACTTAGCGGTCTCGGGAGACCGCTAGGTCTTCTGGGTAATTTCGCAAAGCATCGCTGGGAAAAGAAGATGGCGGCAGGCGCGAGCGCCTCAGCGGACAACGGAGGGTGAGTATAGCAGGTTTTTTGTTTTTTTACTATTTTTAACATTACTTTTTTTTACTATTGATTCCGCATGGGCAGCATCAATAGTAAAAGGTTGGGGACACACAGGGTTAATAGCGGCGGTAACGGAATGCGTTACCCGCGGCATAACGCGGTCCGTTACCGCTGACATTAACCCTGTGTTAGCGGTGACCGGAGGGGAGTATGGAGCGGGCGCCAGGGACACTGACTGCGGGGAGTAAGCAGCGGAGCACCGGGGACACTGACTGCGGGGAGCGGAGCGCCGGGGACACTGACTGAGGGGAGCGGAGCGCCGGGGACACTGACTGCGGGGAGCATGGAGTGGGCGCTGGCCACTGACTGCAGGGAGTATGGAGCGGCCATTTTCTTCCGGACTGTGCCCGTCGCTGATTGGTCGTGGCTGTTTTGCGGCGACCAATCAGCGACTTGGATTTCCATGATAGACAGAGGCCACGACCAATGAATATTCGTGACAGACAGAAGGACAGACAGATGGAAGTACCCCTTAGACAATTATGTATATAGATATCAGCATAGGGACATTTTTTTTTTAAAACACATCCAGTTGTGGAAATTATTATTATTCCAAGATCTATTGATTAAAATGTACGTTTGTTTGTGGCACAACCCCTTTAAATAGCTTTTAGAACATGATTCGTTATTAATTATATTGATGATCACCCCAAATAATTTCATTGCTGGACTGGACAAAAATACAAAGCCTACAAATTCAGGCAGGCGAAACATTTATTTTCTTTTCCACGCATGGTTAGTTAAATAAGTACTCTTACATTCATTCCAAAGCTTCACTAACAACAAAATTGTCCTGCCCATGACAATGAACACTATTGCTTACAAACTAGAAATAGCAATTTTATTTTGCACTGTGACAACGTTTTGCAATGTCTTTCAAAATCTTGTTCTTTCAAGGGTTAACGCACACTGCCGACACATTGCCGTTTATTCTACCTGATGCTTTCATGTGACGGCAGAAGACTTTGTTCCTTATATGATGCCTGACAACCTAGATCCCTTATTCCTGCTAACTGCCACCCCCAATTACCACGTAAAACCTTCTTTGACATGCTTAATATGGATCTTTAAGCTGTTCACTTAGACGTGCCCTTGAAATTAGCCCATGCCAAGCACGAGGAACGAAATCTGATGTCAGTACCTGACCTGTTAATGTGCTGTACAGGTCCTTCTCAAAAAATTAGCATATAGTGTTAAATTTCATTATTTACCATAATGTAATGATTACAATTAAACTTTCATATATTATAGATTCATTATCCACCAACTGAAATTTGTCAGGTCTTTTATTGTTTTAATACTGATGATTTTGGCATACAACTCCTGATAACCCAAAAAACCTGTCTCAATAAATTAGCATATCAAGAAAAGGTTCTCTAAACGACCTATTACCCTAATCTTCTGAATCAACTAATTAACTCTAAACACATGCAAAAGATACCTGAGGCTTTTATAAACTCCCTGCCTGGTTCATTACTCAAAACCCCCATCATGGGTAAGACTAGCGACCTGACAGATGTCAAGAAGGCCATCATTGACATTCTCAAGCAAGAGGGTAAGACCCAGAAAGAAATTTCTCAACAAATAGGCTGTTCCCAGAGTGCTGTATCAAGGCACCTCAATGGTAAGTCTGTTGGAAGGAAACAATGTGGCAGAAAACGCTGTACAATGAGAAGAGGAGACCGGACCCTGAGGAAGATTGTGGAGAAGGACCGATTCCAGACCTTGGGGAACCTGAGGAAGCAGTGGACTGAGTCTGGTGTGGAAACATCCAGAGCCACCGTGCACAGGCGTGTGCAGGAAATGGGCTACAGGTGCCGCATTCCCCAGGTAAAGCCACTTTTGAGCTACAGAGAAGCAGCACTGGACTGTTGCTAAGTGGTCCCAAGTACTTTTTTCTGATGAAAGCAAATTTTGCATGTCATTCGGAAATCAAGGTGCCAGAGTCTGGAGGAAGACTGGGGAGAAGGAAATGCCAAAATGCCTGAAGTCCAGTGTCAAGTACCCACAGTCAGTGATGGTGTGGGGTGCCATGTCAGCTGCTGGTGTTGGTCCACTGTGTTTCATCAAGGGCAGGGTCAATGCAGCTAGCTATCAGGAGATTTTGGAGCACTTCATGCTTCCATCGGCTGAAATGCTTTATGGAGATGAAGATTTCATTTTTCAGCACGACCTGGCACCTGCTCACAGTGCCAAAACCACTGGTAAATGGTTTACTGACCATGGTATTACTGTGCTCAATTGGCCTGCCAACTCTCCTGACCTGAACCCCATAGAGAATCTGTGGGATATTGTGAAGAGAAAGTTGAGAGGCACAAGACCCAACACTCTGGATGAGCTTAAGGCCGCTATTGAAGCATCCTGGGCCTCCATAACATCTCAGCAGTGTCACAGGCTGATTGCCTCCATGCCACGCCGCATTGAAGCAGTCATTTCTGCCAAAGGATTCCCGACCAAGTATTGAGTGCATAACTGAACATTATTATTTGTTGGTTTTTTTGTTTGTTATTAAAAAACACTTTTATTTGATTGGATGGGTGAAATATGCTAATTTATTGAGACAGGTTTTTTGGGTTATCAGGAGTTGTATGCCAAAATCATCAGTATTAAAACAATAAAAGACCTGACAAATTTCAGTTGGTGGATAATGAATCTATAATATATGAAAGTTTAATTGTAATCATTACATTATGGTAAATAATGAAATTTAACACTATATGCTAATTTTTTGAGAAGGACCTGTATGCTCTGGTCATGTTATCAGGAAAAACAGGTAGAGTCTGGATGTCTGAGTCTGAATAAGCTGTAATTCACCATTTTTATTTTATTCTACAGCTTAAGCCATGTGCGGCGTACGTGCTGTAAGTAGCAGTGGGGATTGTCAGAGTCAGATGTCTGAATATAGAGTACAGAAGATGTGAATATACATAAGTCTATACTGAGAAATGTAGGGCGGCTCTGAAAGGATCAAGATGTGCACAAAGAATAGGTACAGCTTATTTAAAGGCAAACATTTACTTCTTGCTTACATAAATAGATTGCAAACTGGGTACAAAATTACATACAGTTACAGCAGCAATGCAATTAATTAAAGGGGATAAATGGGATTTTTTTTTTACAATCTGCCTAAATGCTAGCAGGCAGATAGTTGCTAACAAATAGCTTTTTGTACCTGGCACCGATCTCTGCCGGCACATAGAAGTCACAGACTGCCCATGCTGGCTTCCTCTGATGTCACATCGACAGAGCAGCAGCTTCTTTTCCGTGGTGGTGTGCTAACCGTTAACATCATGCTGAGTTATAACGAAGCAAAGAAAACTGGAAAGGATAAAAAGTGCAAATAGGGTCTTATCTGGGTTGATATTGCTAAAAGAACATGCACAATAGTGCTCTCCTGGTTGGGTTGGGGGCACACAACCACTGATAGAGTTTAAGGCTGCTGGAGACTAAGCTACTTTCACACTGGCGTTTTTTGCCAGACGTCGCAATGTGTCGATTAAGGCAAAAAAAGCCAGGCATTGCGACGATTTGCCACACGTCGCAACCGTCGTGCGACGGTTGCGCCGTGTTGTGGCGGACCGTCGGGAGCAAAAAAACATTACATGTAACGTTTTTTGCTCCTGACGGACCGCTTTTTCCATCCGCGCATGTGTGGCCGGAACTCCGCCCCCACCTCCCCGCACCTCACAATGGGGCAGCGGATGCGCCGGAGAAATGCATCCGCTGCACCCGTTGTGCAGTGCGTTAAACGCTAGCATCGGAATCTCTGCCCGACGCATTGCGACGGGGAGATTCCGAAGCTAGTGTGAAAGTAGCCAGAAGATAAAAAGTGGAAACCAATGGGTTATTCTGAGTTCTCGTTGAAGTAGAATGAAGAGATGTAGAATCCAAATAAAAGTGGTTTATTCATCAACTCGCTTCAAAGTTGTACAACTTCTTCATCAGGACAAACTACAGTATAGTAAAAATCTGCAAGAACAGAAACAGACAAAGCGTTCAAATAAAAGAGCATAAAAACGCTATTCTAAGGTGACATTAAGCCTGGTTAATAATGGACGCCTATCTATTATTAATCCAATACTAGTAAATGGTTAATAAAACACACACACATTAGGAAAAAAGTATTTTAATATTCTTCATTTAACCATGCTTACCATACTTCAGCGCCTGCAAAAAACATAAAATAATAAACCATATACTACCTGTCCACCGTAGTCCAATTAATAATGAGTGTCCCACGACGATCTCCCCTATAGAACAGTGACATCGGGTGATGTCACTGCTTTATAAGACCATCAGTGACACACTGACAGGAGACAATGGCTCCTGCAGTGCATCACTGAGAGGTTATTAGAGTTCAAAGTCTCACTTTATGGCAATTGCTGCGTGAGAAAATTTCTCACACAGCAATGCCAAAAGTGAGACTAGGGACTATTTTTTTTACAGTGGTGGAGGAATACAGTGCGGAAGGATACCTTCCTCCCGTCATTGTGTTCCTGGAGCCCCCTAGAGAGTGGTCGCATCAGCTGATGCTGCCGTTCTCCACGGGACATCGACGTGGGACATTTGTGGATTTCTGCGGATCGGGGAGTATATTGTTTGTTATTTTCATATTTTTTACAGATGATACTGGCTTCGGGCATCAAAATGACAAGTGATGGTGAGTATGTAATCTATGTTATATGTACTGTATGTCTGTATGTATGTATTGCATGTAATATATGAATGTATTGTATGTAGTATATATGTAGTATGTATGTAGAATGTATGTTGTATGTATGTTGTATGTATGTTGTATGTATGTAGTATGTATGTATGTAATATGTTTTATGTATGCAGTATGTATGCAGTATGTATGTAGTATGTATGTACAGTACAGACCAAAAGTTTGGACAAACCTTCTCATTTAAAGATTTTTCTGTATTTTCATGACTATGAAAATTGTAAATTCACACTGAAGGCATCATAACTATGAATTAACACATGTGGAATTATATACTTAACAAAAACGTGTGAAACAACTGAAATTATGTCTTATATTCTAGGTTCTTCAAATTAGCCACCTTTTGCTTTGATGACTGCTTTGCACACTCTTGGCATTCTCTTGATAAGCTTCAAGAGGTAGTCACCGGGAATGGTTTTCACTTCACAGGTGTGCCCTGTCAGGTTTAGTAAGTGTGATTTCTTGCCTTATAAATGGGGTTGGGACCATCAGTTGTGTTGTGCAGAAGTCTGGTGGATACAGAGCTGATAGTCCTACTGAATAGACTGTTAGAATTTGTATTATGGCAAGAAAAAAGCAGCTAAGCAAAGAAAAACGAGTGGCCATAATTACTTTAGGAACTGAAGGTCAGTCAGTCCAAAAAATTGGGAAAAGTTTGAAAGTGTCTCCAAGGGCAGTTTCATAAACCATCAAGCGCTATAAAGAAACTGGCTCACATGAGGACCGCCCCAGGAAAGGAAGACCAAGAGTCACTTCTGCTTCTGAGGATAAGTTTATCCGAGTCACAAGCCTTAGAAATCACAGGTTAACAGCAGCTCAGATTAGAGACCAGTAGGGTTGAGCGAAACGGGTCGGCCAGATTCAGAAGTCGCCGACTTTTGGCAAAGTCGGGTTTCATGAAACCCGACCCGACCCCTGTGTGGGGTCGGCCATGAGGTCGGCGATCTTCTGATCTGGAATCGGAATTCCGATACCGAGTTCCGATATGTTTAAGATATCGAGAATCGGTATCGGAGTTCATATTTAAGTGTAAAATAAAGAATAAAAAAAAAAAAATATTGATATACTCACCCTCGGACGCGCCCTGGTTCTCACCCTCGGACGCGCCTGAAGGGCCTTCGATGACGTTGCGGCTTGTGATTGGTTGCGTGAGCGGTCACATGGGCGGTCACGCGACCAATCACAAGCCACGACGTCATCTAAGGTCCTTCAGGCGCTAATTCTTAGGAAGGAAGCGTCCGAGGGCATGTCCGAGGGTGAGTATATTCCTAATAGGTATATACTCACCCTCGGACACGCCCTGGTTCTAACCCGCAGCCTTCCTTCCTAAGAATCAGCGCCTGAAGGACCTTAGATGACGTCGCGGCTTGTGATTGGTCGCGTGACGCCCATGTGACCGCTCACGTGACCAATCACAAGCCGCGACGTCATCGAAGGTCCTTCAGGCGCTCATTCTTAGGAAGGAAGTCTGCCAGTGAGAACCAGGGCGTGTCCGAGGGTAAGTATATCAATATTTTTTATTTTGATTCTTTATTTTACACTTAAATATGGATCCCAGGGCCTGAAGGAGAGTTTCCTCTCCTTCAGACCCTGGGAACCATTAGAAACCCAATGCAACGCATTGGGTTGCGTGTTTCGGCCGACCCCGACTTTTCTATAGGATCGGCCAATTTCACTCGACCCGACTTTTGAAAAAGTTGGGTTTCGTGAAACCCGACCCGATCCTATAAAAAGAAAAGTCGCTCAACCCTAGAGACCAGGTCAATGCCACACAGAGTTCTAGCAGCAGACACATCTCTACAACAACTGTTAAGAGGAGACTTTGTGCAGCAGGCCTTCATGGTAAAATAGCTGCTAGGAAACCACTGCTAAGGACAGGCAACAAGCAGAAGAGACTTGTTTGGACTAAAGAACACAAGGAATGGACTTTAGACCAGTGGAAATCTGTGCTTTGGTCTGATGAGTCGAAATTTGAGATCTTTGGTTCCAACCACCGTGTCTTTGTGCGACACAGAAAAGGTGAACGGATGGACTCTACATGCCTGGTTCCCACCGTGAAGCATGGAGGAGGAGGTGAGATGGTGTGGGGGGGCTTTGCTGGTGACACTGTTGGGGTTTTATTCAAAATTGAAGGCATACTGAACCAGCATGGCTACCACAGCTGTTATGATCCGGTGACCTTGGAGCTGCATGAGAACTTTCACTGGAGAAGGTGGCCACTATACTGACCACAATCCTGAACTTAACACCGCTACTAGAAGTAGCAGTGGAGTGTACCTAACACACCTAGACACCTCGTCACAGCCGGAGGACTAAATACCCCTAAAGATGGAAATTGGAATACTATCTTGCCTCAGAGAAAATCCCCAAAGAATAGACAGCCCCCCACAAATATTGGCGGTGAGTCGGAGAGGAAAAAACATACACAGGCAGAAAAACAGGATTTAGCACAGGAGGCCACTCTAGCTAGATAGGACAGGATAGGACAGAGTTCTGTGCGGTCAGTACTAAAACCCTTCAAAACATCCACAGCAGAATATACAAAAAACTTCCTACATCTAACTAAAAGATGTAGGAGCGTAAATCTGCAACTCCAGTGAATCCTACAATCAGAGCAGGAATAAAACTGAAACAAGCACACAGCAGTGTGCCACAGATACAAAAACCAAACACTTATCTTTGCTGAATTTGGCAGCAAGCAGGAGAAGCCAGAAAGTGATCCAACACTTCACAAGGAACATTGACAACTGGCAAGGGCTAAAGGATCCTGCACACCTAAATATCCCAGTCAGAATTGTAATCATCCGATACATCATGCCAGGACTGCGAGTCAGAGACAACTGCCTTCCCACCTACAACCACTGGAGGGAACCCAAGAGCAGAATTCACAACAGTACCCCCCCTTGAGGAGGGGTCAACGAACCCTCACCAGGGCCCCCAGGACGATCAGGACAAGCCAGATGAAAGGCACGGACCAAATCAGCAGCATGGACATCAGAGGCAAAAACCCAAGAATAATCCTCCTGGCCATAACCCTTCCATTTGACCAGGTATTGAAGCTTCTGCCTCGAAAAACGGGAATCCAAAATCTTCTCAACAACATATTCCAACTCCCCATCAACCAACACAGGGGCCGGAGGATCAGCAGAGGGAACAACGGGCTCCACATATTTCCGCAATAAAGATCTATGGAAGACATTATGGATCGCAAAAGAGGCCAGAAGCGCCAGTCAAAAAGACACCGGATTAATAATCTCAGAAATCCTATAAGGACCAATAAACCGAGGCTTAAACTTAGGAGAAGAAACCTTCATAGGAACATGACGGGAAGACAACCAGACCAGATCCCCAACACGAAGCCGGGAACCAACACACCGACGACGATTAGCAAAACGTTGAGCCTCCTCTTGAGACAACACCAACTTGTCCACCACATGAGCCCAAATCTGCTGCAACCTGTCCACCACAGAATCCACACCAGGACAGTCAGAAGGCTCAACCTGCCCAGAAGAAAAACGAGGATGAAAACCAAAATTACAAAAGAAAGGCGAAACCAAGGTAGCAGAACTAGCCCGATTATTAAGGGCAAACTCGGCCAATGGCAAGAAGGCCACCCAATCATCCTGATCAGCAGACACAAAGCATCTCAAATAAGTCTCCAAAGTCTGAATAGTTCGCTCCTCGCTCTGGCCATTTGTCTGAGGATGAAATGCAGAAGAAAAAGACAAATCAATGCCCAGCCTAGCACAAAAGGCCCGCCAAAACCTAGAAACAAACTGGGAACCTCTGTCGGACACAATATTCTCCGGAATACCATGCAAACGAACCACATGCTGAAAGCACAACGGAACCAAATCAGAAGAGGAAGGCAATTTAGGTAAGGGCACCAAATGAACTATCTTAGAGAACCGGTCACAAACAACCCAGATAACAGACATCTTCTGGGAGTCCGGAAGATCAGAAATAAAATCCATCAAAATATGCGTCCTGGGCCTCTCAGGGACTGGCAATGGCAAAAGCAACCCACTAGCACGGGAACAACAAAGCTTGGCCCGCGCACAAGTCCCACAGGACTGCACAAAAGAATGCACATCACGTGACAATGAAGGCCACCAAAAGGGCCTACCAACCAAATCTCTGGTACCAAAAATGCCAGGATGACCGGCCAACACGGAACAGTGAACCTCAGAAATCACTCTACTAGTCCATCTGTCAGGAACAAACAATTTCCCCACAGGACAGCGGTCAGGTTTGTCAGCCTGAAATTCCTGAAGAACCCGTCGTAAATCAGGGGAAATGGCAGAAAGGACCACCCCCTCTTTCAGAATACCGACCGGCTCTAAGACCTCAGGAGAATCAGGCAAAAAACTCCTAGAGAGGGCATCAGCCTTAATATTCTTAGAACCCGGAAGGTACAAGACCACAAAATCAAAACGGGAAAAAAACAAGGACCATCGAGCCTGTCTAGGATTCAGCCGTTTAGCAGACTCGAGGTAAATCAAATTCTTATGATCGGTCAAGACCACAATACGGTGCTTAGCTCCCTCAAGCCAATGTCGCCACTCCTCAAACGCCCACTTCATAGCCAACAACTCCCGATTGCCGACATCATAATTGCGTTCAGCAGGCGAAAACTTACGGGAAAAGAAGGCACACGGTTTCATTAAGGAACCAACAGGATCCCTCTGAGACAAAACGGCCCCTGCCCCAATCTCAGAAGCGTCAACCTCAACCTGAAACGGAAGAGAAACATCCGGTTGGCGCAACACTGGAGCAGAAGTAAATCGACGTTTAGGCTCCTGAAAGGCAGAGACAGCCGCAGAGGACCAATTCGCCACATCAGCGCCTTTCTTCGTCAAATCGGTCAAGGGTTTAGCCACGCTGGAAAAATTAGCAATGAAATGGCGATAAAAATTTGCAAAACCCAAAAATTTCTGAAGGCTCTTCATGGATGTGGGCTGAATCCAATCATGAATGGCCTGAACCTTAACCGGATCCATCTCTATAGACGAAGGAGAAAAAATGAAGCCCAAAAAAGAGACTTTCTGCACCCCAAAGAGACACTTAGACCCTTTCACAAACAGGGCATTGTCACGAAGGATCTGAAATACCATCCTGACCTGTTGCACATGAGACTCCCAATCATCGGAAAAAATCAAAATATCGTCCAAATATACAATCAAGAATTTATCAAGATAAGTCCGGAAGATATCATGCATTAAGGACTGAAAAACAGATGGAGCATTAGAGAGTCCGAATGGCATCACAAGGTATTCAAAATGGCCTTCGGGCGTGTTAAACGCAGTTTTCCATTCATCACCCTGCTTAATACGAGCAAGATTATATGCCCCTCGAAGGTCAATTTTGGTAAACCAACTAGCTCCCTTAATCCTAGCAAACAAATTGGAAAACAAAGGTAAAGGGTATTGAAACTTGAACGTGATTTTATTCAAGAGGCGATAATCTATACAGGGTCTCAAGGAACCATCTTTTTTAGCAACAAAAAAGAACACAGCTCCCAATGGTGAAGAAGATGGCCGAATATGCTCTTTCTCCAAAGACTCCTTAATATAGCTCCGCATGGCGGTATGTTCAGCACAGATAGATTAAAAAGTCGACCCTTAGGAAACTGACAGCCTGGAATCAAGTCAATAGCACAATCGCAGTCCCTGTGCAGTGGAAGAAAACTGGACTTGGGCTCATCGAATACATCCTGAAAATCAGACAAAAACTCTGGAATTTCAGAAGGTGAAGAAGAGGAGATTGACATCAAAGGAACATCATTATGAACCCCCTGACAACCCCTACTAGTCACAGACATGGACTTCCAGTCCAACACAGGATTATGTACCTGCAACCATGGAAAACCCAGTACGATAACATCATGCAAGTTATGCAACACCAGAAATCGACAATCTTCCTGATGGGCTGGCGCCATGCGCATGGTCACCTGTGTCCAAAACTGGGGTTTATTTCTAGCCAAGGGTGTAGCATCAATGCCCCTTAAAGGAATAGGGTTCTGCAAATGCTGCAAGGGAAAACCACAACGCTTGGCAAACTCAAAATCCATTAAATTCAAGGCGGTGCCTGAATCCACAAACGCCATGACAGAAAATGATGACAATGAGCAGATCAAGGACACAGATAACAGAAATTTAGGTTGTACAGTACTGATGGTAATTGAACTGGCGATCCTCTTTGTCCGCTTAGGGCAGACAGACATTTTGACGTCTAAAACCTTGTTGTTCTGTTCTAGACAGAATTCTATCACATTGCATAGGCTCAGAAATTTGCTCTGAGGATAACGCCACAGCGCGCACAGTTCTGCGCTCCCGCAGGTGTCGGTCAATCTGAATGGCCAGAGACATAGAATCACTCAGACCGGAAGGCGTAGGAAACCCCACCATAACATCTTTAACGGATTCAAAAAGCCCCCTTCTGAAAATTGCCGCTAAAGCATCATTATTCCATTTAGTCAACACAGACCATTTTCTGAATTTCTGACAATACAATTCTGCCGCCTCTTGACCCTGAGACAGGGCCAACAAGGTCTTCTCAGCTTGATCCACAGAATTAGGTTCATCATATAATAGTCCTAAAGCCTGAAAAAAGGAGTCAATATTAAGCAAAGCCGGATTCCCAGATTCCAGGGAAAACGCCCAATCCTGCGGGTCGCCACGCAGCAGGGAGATTACGATTTTTACCTGCGGAATGGAATCACCAGAGGATCGAGGTCTCAGGTCAAAAAACAGTTTACAGTTGTTTTTAAAACTCAAAAATTTAGACCTGTCACCAGAAAAAAAATCAGGAGTAGGAATCTTCGGTTCTAAAGCAGGAGTCTGAACAATATAATCAGAAATACCTTGCACCCTAGCAGCAAGCTGGTCTACACGAGAAGCTAATTCCTGAACATTCATACTTGCACCAGGCTCCTCAGCCACCCAGATATTAAGAGGGAAGAGAACACAAAACAGACTGGAGAAAAAAAAATGTCTCAAGAGCTTTCTTCCCTTCTGAGATGCATTTAACTCATTGTTTGCCAGTTGTACTGTTATGATCCGGTGACCTTGGAGCTGCATGAGAACTTTCACTAGAGAAGGTGGCCACTATACTGACCGCAATCCTGAACTTAACACTGCAACTAGAAGTAGCCGTGGAGTGTACCTAACACACCTAGACACCTCGTCACAGCCGGAGGACTAAATACCCCTAAAGATAGAAATTGGAATACTATCTTGCCTCAGAGAAAATCCCCAAAGGATAGACAGCCCCCCACAAATATTGGCGGTGAGTCGGAGAGGAAAAAACGTACACAGGCAGAAAAACAGGATTTAGCAAAGGAGGCCACTCTAGCTAGATAGGACAGGATAGGACAGAGTTCTGTGCGGTCAGTACTAAAACCCTTCAAAACATCCACAGCAGAATATACAAAAAACTTTCTACATCTAACTAAAAGATGTAGGAGCATAAATCTGCAACTCCAGTGAATCCTACAATCAGAGCAGGAATAAAACTGAAACAAGCACACAGCAGTGTGCCACAGATACAAAAACCAAACACTTATCTTTGCTGAATTTGGCAGCAAGCAGGAGAAGCCAGAAAGTGATCCAACACTTCACAAGGAACATTGACAACTGGCAAGGGCTAAAGGATCCTGCACTCCTAAATATCCCAGTCAGAATTGTAATCATCCGATACACCTGGCCAGGACTGCGAGTCAGAGACAACTGCATTCCCACCTACAACCACTGGAGGGAACCCAAGAGCAGAATTCACAACACACAGCATCTTGCAGCGGCATGCTATTCCATCTGGTTTGCGTTTAGTTGGACCATCATTTCTTTTTCAACAGGTCAATGACCCCAAACATACCTCCAGGCTGTGTAAGGGCTATTTGACCAAGAAGGAGAGTGATGGGGTGCTACGCCATATGACCTGGCCTCCACAGTCACCAGAGCTGAACCCAATCAAGATGGTTTGGGGTGAGCTAGACCGCAGAGTGAAGGCAAAAGGGCCAACAAGTGCTAAGCATCTCTGGGAACTCCTTCAAGATTGTTGGAAAACCATTTCTGGTGACTACTTCTTGAAGCTCATCAAGAGAATGCCAAGAGTGTGCAAAGCAGTCATCAAAGCAAAAGGTGGCTACTTTAAAGAACCTAGAATATAAGACATATTTTCAGTTGTTTCACACTATTTTGTTAAGTATATAATTCCACGTGTGTTAATTCATAGTTTTGATGCCTTCAGTGTGAATGTACAATTTTCATAGTCATGACAATACAGAAAAATCTTTAAATGAGAAGGTGTGTCCAAACTTTTGGTCTGTACTGTATGTAGTATGTATGTATGTAGTATGTTGTATATATGTAGTATGTAGCATGTATGTAGTATGTAGGTATGTGGTATGTATGTATGCTGTATGTATGTTTTATGTATGTATGTATGTATGTAGTACAGTATGTATGTAGTATGTATGGATGTAGTATGTATGTAGTATTTATGTAGTATGTATGTTGTATGTATGTATGTAGTATGTATGTTTTATGTAGTATGCTGTATGTATGTGTATGTATGTGTATGTATGTTGTATGTACGTAGTATATAGTATGTATGTTGTATGTATGTGGTATGTTGTATGTATGTATGTATGTAATAATAATAATAATAATAATCTTTATTTATATAGCGCCAACATATTCCGCAGCGCTTTACAGTTTAACAGTTTCAAACACAACAGTCATAGGTAACAATGTTAACAATACAGTAATAACGCAAAATAAGACAAAATAAGACAACCCTGCTCGTGAGAGCTTACAATCTACAATGAGGTGGGGGAGATACAAAGTACAGGTGTGTATTTACAATTATGTATTTACAATGATGGTCCAGCCATCTTCATGGAGTGGGGGGTAGATGGAGATACTGAATGGGCTACAGACACACAAACATAAAATGAGTTTGATTAGGGAACGTGATAGGCCGCTCTGAACAAATGAGTTTTGAGCGAGCGCCTAAAACTATGCAAGTTGTGGATGGTCCTAATATCCTGGGGTAGAGCATTCCAGAGGATTGGCGCAGCACGGGAGAAGTCTTGGAGTCGGGAGTGGGAGGTACGGATTAGTGCAGAGGTTAGTCGAAAGTCGTTTGCAGAGCGCAGTGGTCGGCTAGGCCGATAGACAGAAATGAGGGAGGAGATGTAAGGGGGTGCGGCACTGTGGAGAGCTTTGTGGGTGAGAACAAGTACTTTGAGTTGCATCCTGTAATGAATGGGCAGCCAGTGTAACGACTGGCGAAGAGCGGACACGTCCGAGTAACGATTAGCCAGATGGACAACCCTGGCTGCTGCATTAAGGATAGACTGGAGAGGGGAAAGTCGAGTGAGGGGGAGGCAAATTAATAGAGCGTTACAGTAGTCCAGACGGGAGTGGATTAGGGCTACAGTGAGAGTTTTTGTTGTCTCCATGGTGAGAAAAGGGCGGATTCTATAGATGTTCTTTAGGTGTAAGCGGCACGAGCGGGCAAGAGATTGTATGTGGGAGGTGAAGGAGAGATCAGAGTCAAACATAACACCCAGACAGTGTGCCTGCTGCCGGGGTGTTATTATGGTGCCACCCACGGAGAGGGAAATGTCAGATTTAGGGAGGTTAGTAGAAGGCGGGAGCAGAAGAAGTTCAGTTTTGGAGAGGTTGAGTTTCAGATAGAGAGCGGACATGATGTTGGAGACTGCGGACAGACAGTCAGTGGCGTTCTGTAGTACAGCGGGGGTAAGGTCAGGGGATGACGTATATAGTTGTGTGTCATCAGCGTAAAGATGGTACTGAAATCCAAATCTGCTGATGGTCTGTCCAATTGGGGCTGTGTAGAGGGAGAAGAGAAGGGGGCCCAGGACTGAGCCCTGAGGTACCCCGACAGTGAGAGGAAAAGGGGATGAAGTGGAGCCAGAGAACAGAACACTGAAGGAGCGGTCAGAAAGATAGGAGGAGAACCAGGAGAGAGCAGTGTCCTTAATGCCTAGTGACTGGAGCCTAGAGAGTAAGAGAGGGTGGTCAACAGTGTCGAAAGCTGCAGAAAGATCGAGAAGAATGAGCAGAGAGTGGTCACCATTACATTTTGCTGTCAGAAGGTCATTGGTCACCTTGATGAGTGCAGTTTCTGTCGAATGTAGGGGGCGGAAACCGGACTGTGAAGGGTCTAGGAGGGAATGAGTGGAGAGGTAACGGGTAAGGCGGGAGTAGACTAGGCGCTCCAGGAGTTTTGAGATGAAGGGGAGATTGGAGACCGGTCTGTAGTTGTTTGTGCAGGATGGGTCAAGGTTGTTTTTTTTTTAGTAATGGAGTAATGATAGAGTGTTTGATGGAGGAGGGAAAAATACCAGAGGAAAGGGAGAGATTAAAAATTGTAGTTAGGTGAGTTGTGACGGCTGGAGAGAGAGACTTCTTCTTCTCTGATGGGATCGAATGTGTAGAGTTAGCCAGGGGAGATGCAGGGAGGAATGGGAGTCATTGCACTTGGTGTCTGGGAGCGGATTTCCTGACGAATATTGTCTATTTTCTCTATAAAGTGGGAGGCCAGGTCATCAGCACAAATGTCTGTGATAGGGGCTTGTGCTTTTGGCCTGAGGAGGGAGTGAAAGGTGTTAAAAAGTTTCTTGGGGTTGTTGGCTAGTGAGGAGATCAGGGTGGTGTAGTAGGTCTGTTTGGCGAGGTGAAGGGCAGAATTATAGGTCCTTAACATAAATTTGAAGTGTATGAAGTCTTCTGGTGTGCGAGTTTTCCTCCATAAGCGTTCAGCACACCTAGAGCATCGCTGGAGAAATCGGGTTTGCGATGTGAGCCAGGGCTGTTTCACTCTGTGTTTGGAGGTTCTGAGGGTGAGGGGAGCTACTTGGTCTAGGGTGCTTCTAAGAGTGTCATTGAAGTGATGTACCGCCAGATCAGGACAGGAAAAAGAAGAGATTGGGGACAATGATGAGTGTAAGGAGTCTGAAAGTGTATGAGGGTTAATGACATGTAGATTTCTGACTGAATGGTGTGTAGGAGGGTGCTGGGGTGAGCGAGGATATGTGAGTGTGAAGGAGAGAATGTTGTGGTCAGAGAGGGGAAGCGGTGAGTTATCTAGGTAGGAGGTTGAGCAGAGCTGGGCGAAAACCAGGTCCAGGGTGTTACCATCTTTGTGTGTTTCAGAGGTTGAGAGCTGTGAGAGGCCTAGGGAAGTGGTTAGTGATAGAAGCTGGGATGCAGATGTGGAAGAGGGGCTGTTAATGGGGATATTGAAGTCTCCCAGGATAAGGGTTGGGAGTTCTGAGGACATGAAGTGCGGCAGCCAGGCAGAGAAGTGGTCCAGGACGTGGGTGGGTGAGCTTGGGGGCCGGTATATGACTGCTACTCTGAGGGAGAGGGGACGGAAGAGCCTGATGGTGTGGACCTCAAAAGAAGGGAATGAAAGTGAAGGAACTGGGGGTATAACCTGGAACGTGCATTGGGGGGACAAGAGTATGCCAACTCCACCACCAGGTCTGTTTGTGGGTCTTGGGGAATGGGAGAATTGTAAGCCACCATGGGAAATGGCAGCAGGAGAGACAGTGTCAGAGTCCTGGATCCAGGTTTCAGTGAGGGCCAACAGATTCAGAGAGTTGTTCACAAAGTAGTTGTGCAGGAAAGGAAGCTTGTTACATACAGACCGTGGATTCCAAAGGGCACAATTGAAAGGGAGAGATGAGGGAGTGCAAGTAATATTAATAAGGTTAGTATGGTTTTGATATGAGGTAGGGTAGCAGTTGAGGTTGGGGCATGGGGGACCGGGGTTGGGGGATATGTCTCCCGAAATCAGTAGGAGTAACAAGATAAAAAGCAAGTAGTTTTTTGAAGTGTATGAAGTTTTTTTGTGCAGTGTGTTTGAGTAAGATGGGCTGAGGTATGTAGTATGTTGTATGTATGTATGTATGTAGTATGTATGTAGGATGTTGTATGTAGAATGTAAGCCCGGAAGGGCAGGGTCCTCTTCCCTCTGTACCAGTCTGTCATTAGTTTTGTTTAATGTAAGTGATATTTGTATTTTGATGTAACCCCTTCTCATGTACAGCACCATGGAATTAATGGTGCTATGTAAATAAAAAATAATAATAATAATATGTTGTATGTAGTATGCAGTTTTTTTTTTTACATTCAACACATTAGCCGGATGATGGGACTACTACTGTTCCATCATTGGCTAAAGTGTCAATCACTGCCATTGTAGCAGGCATAGCCCAATGGGACTTGTAGTCCCATCAGACGATGCCTGCACACCAGCACAGACCCCCCGGCAGGCCGCACAGACCCCCGAGAGGCCCATACAGACCCCTGGCAGGCCGCACAGACCCCCGACAGGCCGCACAGACCCCCAAGAGGCCAGTACAGACCCCCGGCAGGCAGCACAGACCCTCGAGAGGCCCGCACAGACCCCCGGCAGGCTTGCACAGACCCCCGGCAGGGCGCACAGACCTCCGGCAGGGCACACAGACCCCCGGAAGGCCCGTACAGTCCCCTGGCAGGCCCACACAGACCCCCAGTAGGCTGCACAGACCCCTGGCAGGCCCATACAGACCCCAGCAGAATCTGGACCCATTGAAGCGTATACCACGCAAAACGGCCGTAGTCCATTAACCTAATCAGTTCATCTTGCAGTTATCCTGCCCTCTGTAACCAAGTCCACAGCACATTGTTAAAATAAAGGACAAAGGTTTTTTTTACTGGAAGACTTGTGTGGTGCTGCTATTTTCTTCCTGTTTGGATTTCCATTATAGTGCATCATTGCACTATAGGAACTTCCGATTCCGGTATCCGATATCTTAAAAGTATCGGAACTCAGTATCGGAATTCCGATACAGCGATTATTGGCCGATACCCGACATTTGCAGTATCGGAATGCTGAACACTAGTTAACATACAATGGTTAATAAGTACATATAAGGATTAAATACATATAGTGATTACGTACAGATAGGTCCATATATATTTGGACAGAGACTACATTTTTCTAATTTTGGTTATAGACATTACCACAATGAATTTAAAAAAAAAAACAATTCAGATGCAGTTGAAGTTCAGACTTTCAGCTTTCATTTGAGGGTATCCACATTAAAATTGGATGAAGGGTTTAGGAGTTTCAGCTCCTTAACATGTGCCACCCTGTTTTTAAAGGGACCAAAGGTAATTGAACAGATTCAATAATTTTAAATAAAATGTTCATTTTTATTACTTGGTTGAAAACCCTTTGTTGGCAACGACTACCTGAAGTCTTGAACTCATGGATATCACCAGACGCTGTGTTTCTACCTTTTTGATGCTCTGCCAGGCCTTTACTGCAGTCGTTTTCAGTTGCTGTTTGTTTCTGGGCCTTTCTGTCTGAAGTTTAGTCTTTAACATGTGAAATGCATGTTCAATTGGGTTGAGATCAGGTGACTGACTTGGCCATTCAAGAATATTCCACTTCTTTGCTTTAATAAACTCCTGGGTTGCTTAGGCTTTATGTTTTGGGTCATTGTTCATCTGTAGTATGAAACAACGACCAATCAGTTTGGCTGCATTTGGCTGGATATGAGCACCCAGTATGTCTCTGAATACCTCAGAATTCATCCGGCTGCTTCTGTCCTGTGTCACATCATCAATAAACACTAGTGACCCAGCGCCACTGGCAGCCATGCATGCCCAAGCCATCACACTGCCTCCACTGTGTTTTACAGAAGATGTGGCAGCTTTGGATCGTGAGTAGTGTTGAGCATTCCGATACCGCAAGTATCGGGTATCGGCCGATACTTGCGGTATCGGAATTCCGATACCGAATTCCGATACTTCCTGCGTATCGGATACCGGAATCGGAAGTTCCCAGAATTCAAACTGCACGCAGCAGCCAATGAGGAATGAATGGAAGTGTGGGCACATCCTGTTTAGCATGGTGGGCATGTAAGTACTGGCAAGGCTGTGATTGGCTGCTGAAATGATGTCACTCTGCACTATAAAAAACGCTGCCGCTATTTTGCGCTCACTCTGCTGTGATTTCAGTTAGGAACAGGACGCTGTGTTCTAACTGAGGGCCAGTTGAGATAGCTAATTGCTTTATTTTGCTTTTCCAAGGCTAATTTAGCAAACGCTGTGTTCACTGCTCAGTTCACCTTGCTCTTGCCTTGCAGCGCTGTTTTAACAGCGATCTGCAAGGTCTCTGTGTGTGTGTGTGTGTGCAGCTCACTCTGTAGTCTGTGTGCAGCCATATACCAGGTTGTATTCAGCTCTGGGATGATTCACACTGCCTCACACAGTTCTATCCATTGTCCTTTTTTGCTCATAGTGCAGCCTGCTGCACATTTTTTCTAAAACTTCCTATTAGTGTCTTTCCACCCGTCTCCAGCCAAATAGTGGAAAAACACTACATAGGATAACCTAGAGGGGGTTTTTTGGGCCTTGCAGCGCTGTTTACGGCTGTCTGCACGGTCTCCATGTGAGCGCAGCTCGCCCTGTAGTCTGTGTGCAGCCACAGCCGGTTGTATTCAGCTCAGGGTTTGTCACTGCCTCATACTGTAAAATAACTTGTCCTTTTTTCAAATAGTGCAGCCTGTTGAAAATTTTTTTAAAAAATTCCTATTAGTGTCTTTCCACCCGTCTCCAGCAAAATAGTGGAAAAACACTACATAGGATAACCTAGAGGAGGGTTTTTGGGCCTTGCAGCGCCGTTTACGGCTGTCTGCACGGTCTCCGTGTGAGCGCAGCTCGCCCTGTAGTCTGTGTGCAGCCACAGCCCGTTGTATTCAGCTCAGGGTTTGTCACTGCCTCATACCGTTAAATAACTTGTCCTTTTTTTCAACTAGTGCAGCCTGTTTAAAAATTATTTAAAAAATTCCTATTAGTGTCTTTCCACCCGTCTCCAGCAAAATAGTGGAAAAACACTACATAGGATAACCTAGAGGAGGGTTTTTGGGCCTTGCAGCGCCGTTTACGGCTGTCTGCACGGTCTCCGTGTGAGCGCAGCTCGCCCTGTAGTCTGTGTGCAGCCACAGCCGGTTGTATTCAGCTCAGGGTTTGTCACGGCCTCATACCGTTAAATAACTTGTCCTTTTTTTTCAACTAGTGCAGCCTGTTGAAAATTTTGTAAACAATTTCCTATTAGTGTCTTTCCACCCGTCTCCAGCAAAATAGTGGAAAAACACTAGATAGGATAACCTAGAGGAGGGTTTTTGGGCCTTGCAGCGCCGTTTACGGCTGTCTGCACGGTCTCCGTGTGAGTTAAACTCGCTCTGTAGCCCGATCTGCACAAAAAAAAAAAGTAAAGTTCACCAAACACCACTTAACACTTGTGTAGGCCACATTTTATCAATAATAAAGTCTAGTCCACACTTTACAACATTAGTGTTTCTTACACCGGTTAGGAGGAGCATTTCAGGAATAAGCACACTAAGGCCTTAGTACTTTTTTGCTTATCTTTATCTGTCAACCAAGATGAAGAGGGCAGGGAGTAAGGGTCGTGGGCGTGGGCGTGGAGCAGGGAGAGGAGCAGGGAGAGGACGTGGTGATTCTGTGCCTGCTGTGGGCACCGGTGACTCATCATCACCCAGTTTCAGCAGGGAACAGTCCTTCATGCGCAGCTTTGTCGGAGAGCGCCGTGCACCGCTGATGCGTGAAGATCAAATTGAAGCCGTTGTCGGATGGATGGCAGCTAACGCATCGACTTCAATTAGTGCCACATCCTCTCAGGCACAGACCACTGGAGAGCAGCCATCTGTCTCTTCACCACCTGCCAAATTGGCCAGGCAGTCAGAGAGCCCAGGACAGGAGCCGTCTCTACTTCTGTTCTCTGAATCTCTTGGCTTGGAAACAGGGGGCCAGCCAAGCAGTATTGGAGAAATGGAAGAAGAGGCAGTGTGCAGTGATGCCCAACAGCTTTGTCTCTCTGACTCTGAAGAGGCGGGTGGGTCAGTGCCTGCGGTGACCACAGCGCAGTACGCATCTGATGATGAAACTCAGGTGCCGCTTTCTGGTGCGTACTGTGCTGCCGAGACTACCCAGGAGGAGCAGTTGGTGGCAGAGGGTAGTGGAGATGATGAGGTCCTTGACCCATCATGGCGTGAGGAACAGGAAGGTGGTGGGAGCAGCTCAGAGGAAGAGATTCCCCTAACGGGCCAAAGAGGGAGAGGGAGGGGGAAGACTGCGGAAGCTGTAGCCTCCACTTTGGCACCAGTTAGGAGCCTGTCTCTTTCAAAAGCAAAAAAGGGCGTTCCCAAGACTTGCAGTGCCTGGTCCTTTTTTGACACAGTTGCAGATGACATTTGTTTTGTCAAATGCAAGCTGTGTCATCAGAAAGTAAAAAGAGGTAAAAGTGTCAGCAACCTCAATACCACAAATATGTGGAAACATGTGCGGACCAGGCACGCGGTGGAGTTACAAAAACACATTGAAGACCTAGGCCAACCAACAGCGGCAGCTACCACCTCTTCAGCTCGTGTTGCTTCTTCCTCCAGCTCACGCACAGCTGGTTCAGCTTCCTCCTTGGATCGCCATGGAAGAACCTCTGGCACTGTTGTCCAGAGATCTAGTGTAATTCCACCCACAGTACCACGTTTCCAGTCATCCTCACACTCCCAGCCTAGTCTACAGCCATCGGTAGTACAGGCATGATAGAAAAGGCGGGCATTCTCGGCAAACCACCCCCGAGCACAGGCTCTGAATGCAGGATTGCCAAACTTCTGTCATTGGAAATGCTCTCATTCAGGCTGGTGGAGACTGACAGCTTCCGTGACTTGATGGCATTGGCAGTCCCACAGTACAAGGTGCCCAGCCGCTTTTACTTCAGCAGGCAAGCTGTCCCTGCCCTGCACAAGCATGTGGAGGGACAAATAAAACACGCGCTACTGAACGCCATCAGTAGCAAGGTCCACCTCACCACCAATGCATGGACCAGTCAACATGGACAGGGGCGATACCTTTCCATCACTGCCCATTGGGTTAATGTTGTTGAGCCGGGTACAGACCGTGCGAGTGGCGCAGGACGTGTCCTGCCCACTCCAAGGATTGCAGGAATCCAGTCTGTACGCATTGACTCCTCCTCTTACACAAGTTCCTCAGATTCATCGCTGCAGGATCCGTCACAGTCCACCTCCACATGGACCCGTGAATGTTTACCTGTTACGACTGACATGAGCACAGCCGTGGCCAAACGTCAGCAGGCCGTCTTGAAATTAGTTTCTTTGGGGAATCGAAGCCACACAGCGCAGGAGCTCTGGAATGCCCTAAAGCAGGAGAGCGATGTGTGGTTTGTGCCAGCGAATCTCCAGCCAGGCATGGTAGTGTGTGACAATGGCCGAAATTTGGTGGCAGCTTTAGCCCTTGGCAACCTCACTCACATCCCATGTCTGGCACATGTGCTCAATTTGGTTGTGCAGAGTTTTCTGAGGGACTATCCGGATCTTGATGCACTTCTGCACAAGGCCCGCCTAGAATGTGCTCACTTGCGGCGTTCCAGCTTGGCAAGATCCCGCATTGCTGCTCTGCAGCGTCGGCTTCGCCTTCCTGAACATCGCATCATATGTGACCTACCTACCAGGTGGAATTCCACGTTACATATGTTGGAGCGGTTGTGTGAGCACCAGCAAGCAGTAATGGAGTACCAGCTGCATCAGGCGCAAAAAAGTCGCAGTCAGCGCCGATCAGACTTCACAACCACAGAGTGGGCCACTATGAAGGACGTCTGCCAGGTTTTGCGTCCTTTCGATTATTCCACGCGGATGGCAAGTGCAGATGATGCACTAGTCAGCATGACTGTCCCCCTTATCTGCTTGCTTCAAGAAACCCTGCAAGGGATAAGGGATGATGTGGAAGAGGTGGAGGATGAGGAGTCACCTTTTCCATCAGCTTCTGGACAGTCAGCGCCACGTGGTTCCTCACAAAGGGATCGGCAGGGGACCCTTTGTGAGGAGGATGAGGAGGAGTCAATGGATGAGGAAGAGCTACGTCCAGAGGAGGGAGTTACACCATTGTCCAGTGGTCAATGTGTACAGCGAGGGTGGGGTGATGAAGAGCGGGCAGAGATCATGTCTCAAGCAGGGGACAGCGTTTCTGGGCCAGTTGGCAGTCTGCAGCACATGGTTGATTTCATGTTGCAGTGCCTGAGAGACGACCGCCGCATCGACCACATTCTCAACGTGCCTGATTATTGGGTGTACACCCTCCTCGATCCTCGCTACCGTGACAATGTCCAAAACCTCATCCCGGCGTTGACACGGGAGCGTAAAATGCGGGAGTACCACGACACACTGGTGAATTCCATCATCTTCTCCAGTCCAACTGAGAGGAGTGCTGCTAGTGCTTTGCAAAGCAGCTCAGTGCGTCGAGGCAGTGGAGGAGGAGGCTCTGCACAAAGAGGGAGCAGAAGCAGTGCCTCTGCCCAAGGCAAGCCCAGTATGGCACAACTGTGGAAAACTTTTGTGTGCCCGCCCCAAATGTCTACACCATCACCGGCGGCTCCAGTCAGCAGGAGGCAACGGTTCCGTCAGATGGTGACAGACTACATGGCTTGCCCTCTTAGTGTACTCCCAGACGGCTCTTCCCCGTTCAAGTTTTGGGTCTCTAAGCTGGATACATGGCCAGAGCTAAGCCAGTATGCAATGGAGGTGCTGGCTTGCCCTGCGGCTAGTGTCTTATCGGAACGTGTCTTTAGTGCCACAGGTGGTGTACTAACAGACTGTCGCATGTGACTATCCTCCGATAATGTTGACCGGCTTACTTTCCTGAAAATGAACCAGGCCTGGATCTCGCAGGAATTTGCCACTCCTCTGCCTGATTAAGTAATTGGGTGTCATCCAGGTCTCCTGATGTTTTCATCTTTCTACCACCTGAACTGCTATTCCTGGGCTCCAACACAGCCAGTTGCGGCTCAGAAGTGCAGGCTGCACAGTCAAAACATACGACCCAGTGTTATTGGGTTTCAGTAACGTCAGCTGATCCCCAGCTGTGTAGCCGGCAATGTGTCCTGCGACCGCCACGCTGGCACAACAACCTAAATGTGAGGGAACCTGTCCCCCCCCCTCTCGGCGTTTGTTACTGAAAGAGCCATCTTGTGCAGCAGTAATGTTGCACAAGCAAAAGGTAGCTCTTTTAGTTTAGCTCCTTGCACACGCAGAACTTAACACTTATAAAATGTGTTCACTGATACCGTTATACCGTCCCGGAGTTGGGACTTTCCTTCATAATGTGACGCAGCACAGGCGTCATTCCTACCCCCTTGGTGCCATGCGCTGCCTCCTCAGTGTTGTTTTAAGCTGTCACGGAGCCTGCGCTGTTCTGTTATCCCTTGGCCATGGCCAGTTTGCGCTGCCTGTCTTCTGACATAATTTGGTGTCAGGATGGCTGCGCCTGTGCGCCCGCGCTGCCCGAGAACCCGCCTCGCAGTGTCTTCTGATTGAATTACACTGCGAGCCTGGGATCCATGGGCATGCGCAGTGCATATCTTCACCTCAGGCTCTCGCCCATCTCCCTCCGCCTTCCTTAGACTGTGCGCCGTCAGCTGATCCCTAATAGCATGCCACGGCCGTGACGCCGCACAGTCTGAAGAAGAGGGAAGGAGGGGAGTGAGAGTCGAGGATATGCACTGTGCATGCCCATGGATCCAAGGCCCGCAGTGGGATTACATTAGACGACACTGCGAGGTGAGATCTGAAGCAGCGTGGACGCACAGGCACTGACAGCCTGACACCAAATTATGTCAGAAGACAGGCAGCGCTAATTGGGCATGGCCAAGGGATAACAGAACAGCGCAGGCTCCGTGACAGCTTAAAACAACGCTGAGGAGGCAGCGCACGGCACCAAGGGGATAGGAATGACAGCTGTGCTGCGTCCCATTACGAAGGAAATTCCCACCTCCGGGACGGTTTTACGGTATAAGGTGACACATTTTTAGTGTTTACTTCTGTGTTTGCAAGGAGCATAATTAAAAGAGCAACCTTTTCCTTTTGCATCCTTAGTGCTGCACAAGATGGCTCTTTCAGCTACAAACGTCTTGGGGGGGTTCCCTTTCAACTTGCTCCAATCAGGCTTCGGCCTACACTCTGTTCCTCTGCTCCTCCTGCTGTACCTGGGCTCTAACACCGCCAGTTGGTGCCTGGAAGTGCTGTCTGCACAGTCAACAGTCGCTCCTCTGTTATTGGGGTTCAGTAACGTCAGCTGATCCACAGCTGTGTATCCGGCAACGTGTCATGCGACCGCCACACTGGCACAACTAAAATGTAAGGGGACCTGTCCCCCCCCCCCAGGCGTTTGTTACTGAAAGAGCCACCTTGTGCAGCACTAATACTGCACAAGGAAAAGGTCGCTCTTGAAATTATGCTCCTTGGAAACGCTGAACTACACACTCATGTAATGTGTCCCCTCACACCGTCCAACCGTCCCGGAGGTGGGACTTTCCTTTGTAATGTGACGCAGCACAGCCGTCATTGCTACCCCCTTGGCACCGTGCGCTGCCTCCTTAGCGTTGTTTGATTCCGTCATGGACCCTGCGCTGTTATGTTATCCCTTGGCCATGCACAGATTGCGCTGCCCGTCCTCTGACATCATTTGTTGTCGTCCTGGCTGCGCCTGTGCGTCCACGCTGCCCGAAATGACACCTCGCAGTGTCGTCTAATGTGATCCCACAGTGGGCCTGGTATCCATGGCCATGCGCAGTGCATATAATAGCCTCTCACTCCCCTTCTTCACGCTTCTTCAGACTAGGCGGCGTCAGCTGATCCCTAATAGCATGCCACGGCCGTGACGCCGCACAGTCTGAAGAAGCAGGAAGGAGGTGAGTGAGAGGCGATGATATGCACTGCGCATGCCCATGGATCCCTGGCCCGAAGTGGGATTACATTAGATGACACTGCGAGGTTGTATCTCGGGCAGATTTGACGCACAGGCACTGCCAGCCTGACACCTAAATTATGTCAGAAGACGGGCACCGCTAACTGTGCATGGCCAAGGGATAACATTACAGCGCGGGCTCCGTGACAGTACCAAACAACGTTGAGGAGGTGGCGCACGGCACCAAGGGGGTTGGAATGACGGCTGTGCTGTGTCACATTACAAAGGAAAGTCCCACTTCCGTGACGGTTTGACGGTGTGAGGAGACACATTATATGAGTGTGTACTTCAGCGTTTGCAAGGAGCATAATTTTAGGAGCCACCATTTTCCATGTGCAGTATTACTGCTGTACAAGATGGCTCTTTCAGCAACAAATGCCTGGGGGGGGGGGGGGGTTAAAGGTTCCCTTTCAACTTGCTCCACTGCAGGCTTCGGCCTACACTCTGCTCCTCTTTGATTCCCTGGGTTTCAACACTGTCAGTTGCCACCTGGAAGTGTTGTCTACACAGAAAAAACACTAGCTGATGTGTCAGTGTGGTTCAGCACCGCCAGCTGTTCCACTGCTGTGTAGTCGGCAACGTGTCCAGCACAAGCCACGCTGGCACAACAGAACAAAAGCTGCCACCAGTGCAGGCTTCGGCCTTCACTCTGCTCCTCTCCTCCTCCTGCTGACCCTGGGCTCTAACACCGCCAGTTTTTGCCCGGAACTGCTAGCTGCACAGAGAAAAACACCAGCCAATGTGTAAGTGGGGTTCAGCACCGCCAGCTGTTCCCCTGCTGTGTAGCCGGCAACGTGACCTGCAAATGCAACGCAGGCACATGAACTGAAATTAAAGGGACCCTGCCACCCACCCCAAGGTGTTTCTATGTATAACAGCCACCTTGTACAGCAGTAATGCTGCATTTGTACAAGGTGGCTGACTTTTTCTCCTTGCCAACGTGGAACTCAACAAGTACAAAATGTTTCTCATTGATACCATTTCACTGTCCCTGAGATGTGACTTTCCTTTCTAATGGTACGCAGCACCACCCTTGGTAGCGCTGCCCGTCTTCTGACATCATTGGTTGGCTGCCTGTGCCTGTGCGTCCGCCCTGCCCGACACAACCCCCCTCGTTGTCTCATATATTTTCGCTGCGAGGGTGTGATTGATGGGCATGTGCAGTACATATGTTCGCCTGTCTTAACTCATCTCCTTCCGCCTTCTTCAGACTGTGCGGCCTCATGGCCGTGGTAGGCGATAAGGGATCAGCTGAGGCCGCCCAGTCTGAAGCAGGTGTAAGGACATGTGTGAGCGGCAAACATATTTACTGCACAAGGCCACGAATCCCAGCCACGCAGTGTAAATTTTTGAATACACACTGCGGGTCTGGGATTCATGCCCATTGCTAACCGCACCGGCCAACATGAAATGAGGTGAGAAGACAGGCAGCGCTCACAGCGCATGGCCAAGGGATCACAATAGCGCAGACTCCTGTACAGCAAATAACAACGCTCAGGAGGCTGCGCCCAGCACCAAGGCATTATTTATGTATGTGCACCTGTGCTGCGTCTCCTTAAAAAGACAAGTCACGCCTCCAATACAGTTCTACTGTTCAATGGGCTAAATTGTGTACGTCTTTCATTCTGCGTGTGCAATGAGAAAAACTTAAAGAGCAACCTTTAACTTGTGGAGCTTTACTGCTGCACAAGGTGTGGCTCTTCAACATTGTAACACCTGAGAGTGGGTTAAAGGTTACCTTTGAAATTGGTTCAATTAGGCTTCGGCCTACACTCTGCTCCTCCTGCAGACCCTTGGCTCTAACTACGCCAGTTGGGGCCCGGAAGTGCTGGCTGCACAGAGAAAAACACCCACCATTGTGTCAGTGGGGTTCAGCACCGCCAGCTGTTCCCCTACTGTGTAGCCGGCATCGTGTCCAGCACAAGCCACGCTGGCACAACAAACCAAAAGCTGCCACCAGTGCAGGCTTCTGCCTACACACTGGTCCTCTCCTCCTCCTCTGACCCTGGGCTCTAACACCGCCAGTTTTTGCCCGGAACTGCTAGCTGCACAGAGAAAAACACTAGCCAATGTGTTAGTTGGGTTCAGCACCGCCAGCTGTTCCCCTGCTGTGTAGCCGGCATCGTGTCCAGCAGAAGCCACGCTGGCACAACAGACCAAAAGCTGCCACCAGTGCAGGCTTCGGCCTACACTCTGCTCCTCTCCTCCTCCTGCTGACCCTGGGCTCTAACACCACCAGTTTTTGCCCGGACGTGCTAGCTGCACAGAGAAAAACACCAGTCAATGTGTCAGTGGGGTTCACCACCGCCAGCTGTTCCCCTGCTGTGTAGCCGGCAACGTGACCTGCAAACGCCACGCAGGCACATGAACTGAAATTGATGGGAGCCTGCCCCCCACCCCCAGGTGTTTCTATGTATAACAGCCACCTTGTACAGCAGTAATGCTGCATTTGTACAAGGTGGCTGACTTTTTCTACTTGCCCACGTGGAACTCAACACGTACAAAATGTGTCTCATTGAGACCATTCCACTGTCCCTGAGGTGTGACTTTCCTTTCTAATGATACGCAGCACCCCCCTTGGTAGCGCTTCCCATCTTCTGACATCATTGGTTGACTGGCTGCGCCTGTGCGTCCGCCCTGCTTGACACAACGCCCAACGGTGTCTTACTTATTTTGACAGCGAGGGTGTGATTGATGGGCATGTGCAGTGCATATGTTCGCCTGTCTTCACTAATCTCCTTCCGACTTCTTCACACTGGGCGGCCTCATGGCCAAGGCATGCGATAAGGGATCAGCTGAGGCCGCCCAGTCTGAAGCAGGTGTAAGGACATGTGTGAGCGGCAAGCATATTTACTGCACAAGGCCACGAATCCCATCCCCGCAGTGTGATTTTTTGAAAACACACTGTGTGTCTGGGATTCATGGCCATCGCTAACCGCACCGGCCTACATGAAATGAGGTCATAAGACGGGCAGCGCTTACAGGGCATTGCCAAGGGATAACGCAAGAGCGCAGACTCCTGTACAGCAAATATCAACACTCATGAGGATGCGCCCAGCACCTAGGTGTAAATTTTGACACCTGTGCTGAGTCTCCTTAAAAAGACAAGTCACGCTTCCACTACAGTTTGACTGTAGAATAGGCGGAATTGTTTACGTGTTTCATTCAGCGTGTGCAAGTAGACAAATTAATAGAGCAACCTTTGACTTGTGCAGCATTAATGCTGCACAAGGTGTGGCTCTTGTACTTTGTAACACCTGAGGGGGGGGTTAAAGGTAACCTTTGAAATTGGTTCAACTAGGCTTCGGCCTTCACTCTGCTCCTCTCCTCCTCCTGCTGATCCTGGGCTCTAACACCGCCAGTTTTTGCCCGGGACTGCTAGCTGCACAGAGAAAAACACCCGCCAATGTGTCAGTGGGGTTCAGCACCGCCAGCTGTTCCCCTGCTGTGTAGTCGGCAACGTGTCCAGCACAAGCCACGCTGGCACAACCGAACAAAAGCTGCCACCAGTGCAGGCTGCGGCCTACACTCTGCTCCTCTCCTCCTCCTGCTGACCCTGGGCTCTAACACCGCTAGTTTTTGCCCGAAAGTGCTAGCTGCACAGAGAAAAACACCCGCCAATGTTTCAGTGGGGTTCAGCACCGCCAGCTGTTCCCCTGCTGTGTAGCCGGCAACGTGACCTGCAAACGCCACGCAGGCACATGAACTGAAATTAAAGGGACCCTGCCACCCACCCCAAGGTGTTTCTATGTATAACAGCCACCTTGTACAGCAGTACTGCTGCATTTGTACAAGGTGGCTGACTTTTTCTCCTTCCCCACGTTGAATGTAACACGTACAAAATGTGTCTCATTACAGACAATTACAATGTCCCTGAGGTGTATATTTCCTTTTTAATGACACGCAGCACCCCCCTTGGTAGCGCTGCCCGTCTTCTGACATCATTGGTTGGCTGGCTGCGCCTGTGCGTCCGCCCTGCCTGAAACAACGCTCCTCGTTGTCTTACTTATTTTGACTGCGAGGGTGTGATTGATGGGCACGAGCAGTGCATATCTTCACCTGTCTTTACTCATCTCCTTCTGCCTTCTTCAGACTGTGCGGCCTCATGGCCGCAGCATGCAAGAAGGGATCAGCTGAGGCCGCCCAGTCTGAAGCAGGTGTAAGGACATGAGTGACAGGCGAAAAAAATTACTGCGCAAGGCCACGAATCCCAGCCCCGTAGTGTGACTTAAAGAAAAGACACTGCGGGTCTGGGTTTCATGGCCATCGCTAACCGCACCGGCCAACATGAAATGAGGTCATAAGACAGGCAGCGCTCACAGCGCATGGCCAAGGGATAACAAGAGCGCAGACTCCTGTACAGCAAATAACAACGCTCAGGAATCTGCGCCCAGCACCTAGGTGTAAATTTTGACACCTGTGCTGCGTCTTCTTAAAAAGACAAGTCACGCCTCCACTACTGTTTGACAGTATAATTGGCTAAATTGTGTACGTGTTTTATTCAGCGTGTGGAAGGAGCAAAATTAATAGAGCAACCTTTTACTTGTGCAGCATTAATGCTGCACAAGGTGTGGCTCTTGTACCTTGCAACACCTGAGGGGGGGTTAAAGGTTACCTTTGAAATTGGTTCTACTAGGCTTCGGCCTACACTCTGCTCCTCTCCTCCTCCTGCTGACCCTGGGCTCTAAAACCGCTGGTTTTTGCCCGGAAGTGCTAGCTGCACATAGAAAAACACCAGCCAATGTGTTAGTGGGGTTCAGCACCACCAGCTGTTCCCCTGCTGTGTAGTCGGCATCGTGTCCAGCACAAGCCACGCTGGCACAACTGACCAAAAGCTGCCACCAGTGCAGGCTTCGGCCTACACTCTGCTCCTCTCCTCCTCCTGCTGAGCCTGGGCTCAAACACCGCCAGTTTTTGCCCGGACATGCTAGCTGCACAGAGAAGAACACCGGCCAATGTGTTAGTGGGGTTCAGCACCGCCAGCTGTTCCCCTGCTGTGTAGCCGGCAACATGACCTGCAAACGCCACGCAGGCACATGAACTGAAATTGAAGGGAGCCTGCCCCCCACCCCCAGGTGTTTCTATGTATAACAGCCACCTTGTACAGCAGTAATGCTTGCATTTGTACAAGGTGGCTGACTTTTTCTACTTGCCCACGTGGAACTCAACACATACAAAATGTGTCTCATTGAGACCATTCCACTGTCCCTGAGTTGTGACTTTCCTTTCTAATGATACGCAGCACCACCCTTGGTAGCGCTGCCCGTCTTTTGACATCATTGGTTAGCTGGCTGCGCCTGTGCGTCCGCCCTGCTAGAAACAACGCCCCTCGGTGTCTTATTTATTTTGTCAGCGAGGGTGTGGTTTATGGGCACGAGCAGTGCATATGTTCGCCTGTCGTCACTCATCTCCTTACGCCTTCTTCAGACTGTGCGGCCTCATGGCCGCGGCATGCGAGAAGGGATCAGCAGAGGCCGCCCAGTCTGAAGCAGGTGTAAGGACGTGTGTGAGCGGCGAAAATATTTACTGCTCAAGGCCACGAATCCCAGCACCGCAGTGTGACTTTATGAAAAGGCACTGTGGGTCTGGGATTTATGGCCATCGTTAACCGCACCGGCCAACATGAAATGAGGTCATAAGACGGGCAGCGCTAACAGGGCATTGCCAAGGGATAACACAAGAGCGCAGACTCCTGTACAGCAAATAACAACGCTCAGGAAGCTGCGCCAAGCACCAAGGCGTTATTTGGGACACCTGTGCTGCGTCTCCTTAAAAAGACAAGTCACGCCTCCACTACAGTTTGACTGTAGAATGGGCTAAATTGTGTACGTCTTTCATTCAGCGTGTGCAAGTAGACAAATTAATAGAGCAACCTTTCACTTGTGCAGCATCAATGCTGCACAAGGTGTGGCTCTTGTACTTTGTAACACCTGAGGGGGGGTTAAAGGTTTCCTTTGAAATTGGTTCAACTAGGCTTCGGCCTACACTCTGCTCCTCTCCTCCTCCTGCTGCCCCTGGGTTCTAACACCGCTAGTTTTTGCCCGGAAGTGCTAGCTGCACAGAGAAAAACACCCGCCATTGTGTCAGTGGGGTTCAGCAACGCCAGCTGTTCCCCCACTGTGTAGCCGGCAAAGTGTCCTGCAAACGCAACGCAGACACAAAGCTGCCTCCAGTGCAGGCTTCGGCCTACACTCTGCTCCCCCTGCTTACCCTTTGCTCCAACACCGCTAGTTGGGGCTGTAGGAAGACAATCTTTAATAGGCAACGCATCCTGGTTCCAGCACCCTCAGCTGTTTCAGGGTAGTGTCAAGCTCACTGAGACGCCTATGCTTGCCCCGTCGTGTTGTGGTCGGGTGAGCCAACTCCAGGGTGCCTCCAGTTTAGGAGCTTCGTATGTGGGCTGCGTGAATTGGTAGTCAAGGCTGGTTCTGTAGTGCCAGTAGGCCAAGCTCCCCCTGTAGGACTGTTGGGGTTCGGTAACTGCGGCTGCCTCGCGGCCTAGCTGTTCTCTCCTCTCCTGTGGACCTTCTGGTCCACCACCTGGTTCCAGCACCGTCAGCTGGTTCCGGGCCGAGCCTTTGGCTTAGGTGCCTCCTCCTGGGTATCCGAGTTCCGCCAACGTCAGGCGGTCCTTGGTAGTGCTTTTAAGCGCGGGCACCTACAGCTTAGTAACTGGGTTCCAGCACCGTCAGCTGGTCCTCGGTCGTGCCATTGGCTCTTGCACACTGGGGCGACGCATCCGGGTTCCAGAACCGCCAGCTGGTTCTCGGCAGTGTTTTTGTCACGGGTACTCCCTCGTGCCCAGCCTGGTTCCAGCACCGTCAGCTGTTTCCGGGTAGTGTCAAGCTCACTGAGACGCCTATGCTTGCCCCGTCGTGTTGTGGTCGGGTTAGCCAACTCCAGGGTGCCTCCGGTTTAGGAGCTTCCTATGTGGGCTGCGTGAATTGGTAGTCAAGGCTGGTTCTGTAGTGCCAGTAGGCCAAGCTCCCCCTGTAGGACTGTTGGGGTTCGGTAACTGCGGCTGCCTCGCGGCCTAGCTGTTCTCTCCTCTCCTGTGGACCTTCTGGTCCACCACCTGGTTCCAGCACCTTCAGCTGGTTCCGGGCAGAGCCTTTGGCTTAGGTGCCTCCTCCTGGGTATCCGAGTTCCGCCAACGTCAGGCGGTCCTTGGTCGTGCTTTTAAGTGCGGGCACCTACAGCTTAGTAACCGGGTTCCAGCACCGTCAGCTGGTCCTCGGTGCCATTGGCTCTTGCACACTGGGGCGACGCCTCCGGGTTCCAGCACCGTCAGCTGGTTCTCGGCAGTGTTTTTGTCACAGGTACTCCCTCGTGCCCAGCCTGGTTCCAGCACCATGAGCTGTTTCCGGGTAGTGTCAAGCTCACTGAGACGCCTATGCTTGCCCCGTCGTGTTGTGGTCGGGTTAGCCAACTCCAGGGTGCCTCCAGTTTAGGAGCTCCCTATGTGGGCTGCGTGAATTGGTAGTCAAGGCTTGTTCTGTAGTGCCAGTAGGCCAAGCTCCCCCTGTAGGACTGTTGGGGTTCGGTAACTGCGGCTGCCTCGCGGCCTAGCTGTTCTCTCCTCTCCTGTGGACCTTCTGGTCCACCACCTGGTTCCAGCACCGTCAGCTGGTTCCGGGCCGAGCCTTTGGCTTAGGTGCCTCCTCCTGGGTATCCGAGTTCCGCCAACGTCAGGCGGTCCTTGGTAGTGCTTTTAAGCGCGGGCACCTACAGCTTAGTAACCGGGTTCCAGCACCGTCAGCTGGTCCTCGGTCGTGAAAATGGCTCTTGCACACTGGGGCAACGCATCCGGGTTCCAGCACCGCCAGCTTGTTCCCGGCAGTGTTTTTGTCACGGGTAATCCCTCGTGCCCAGCCTGGTTCCAGCACCGTCAGCTGTTTCCGGGTACTGTCAAACTCACTGAGACACCTATGCGTTGCCCCGTCGTGTTGCGGTCGAGTTAGCCAACTCCAGGGTGCCTCCAGTTTAGGAGCTCCCTATGTGGGCTGCGTGAATTGGTAGTCAAGGCTGGTTCTGTAGTGCCAGTAGGCCAAGCTCCCCCTGTAGGACTGTTGGGGTTCGGTAACTGCGGCTGCCTCGCGGCCTAGCTGTTCTCTCCTCTCCTGTGGACCTTCTGGTCCACCACCTGGTTCCAGCACCGTCAGCTGGTTCCGGGCCGAGCCTTTGGCTTAGGTGCCTCCTCCTGGGTATCCGAGTTCCGCCAACGTCAGGCGGTCCTTGGTAGTGCTTTTAAGCGCGGGCACCTACAGCTTAGTAACTGGGTTCCAGCACCGTCAGCTGGTCCTCGGTCGTGCCATTGGCTCTTGCACACTGGGGCGACGCATCCGGGTTCCAGAACCGCCAGCTGGTTCTCGGCAGTGTTTTTGTCACGGGTACTCCCTCGTGCCCAGCCTGGTTCCAGCACCGTCAGCTGTTTCCGGGTAGTGTCAAGCTCACTGAGACGCCTATGCTTGCCCCGTCGTGTTGTGGTCGGGTTAGCCAACTCCAGGGTGCCTCCAGTTTAGGAGCTTCCTATGTGGGCTGCGTGAATTGGTAGTCAAGGCTGGTTCTGTAGTGCCAGTAGGCCAAGCTCCCCCTGTAGGACTGTTGGGGTTCGGTAACTGCGGCTGCCTCGCGGCCTAGCTGTTCTCTCCTCTCCTGTGGACCTTCTGGTCCACCACCTGGTTCCAGCACCTTCAGCTGGTTCCGGGCAGAGCCTTTGGCTTAGGTGCCTCCTCCTGGGTATCCGAGTTCCGCCAACGTCAGGCGGTCCTTGGTAGTGCTTTTAAGTGCGGGCACCTACAGCTTAGTAACCGGGTTCCAGCACCGTCAGCTGGTCCTCGGTGCCATTGGCTCTTGCACACTGGGGCGACGCATCCGGGTTCCAGCACCGTCAGCTGGTTCTCGGCAGTGTTTTTGTCACAGGTACTCCCTCGTGCCCAGCCTGGTTCCAGCACCATCAGCTGTTTCCGGGTAGTGTCAAGCTCACTGAGACGCCTATGCTTGCCCCGTCGTGTTGTGGTCGGGTTAGCCAACTCCAGGGTGCCTCCAGTTTAGGAGCTCCCTATGTGGGCTGCGTGAATTGGTAGTCAAGGCTTGTTCTGTAGTGCCAGTAGGCCAAGCTCCCCCTGTAGGACTGTTGGGGTTCGGTAACTGCGGCTGCCTCGCGGCCTAGCTGTTCTCTCCTCTCCTGTGGACCTTCTGGTCCACCACCTGGTTCCAGCACCGTCAGCTGGTTCCGGGCCGAGCCTTTGGCTTAGGTGCCTCCTCCTGGGTATCCGAGTTCCGCCAACGTCAGGCGGTCCTTGGTAGTGCTTTTAAGCGCGGGCACCTACAGCTTAGTAACCGGGTTCCAGCACCGTCAGCTGGTCCTCGGTCGTGAAATTGGTTCTTGCACACTGGGGCAACGCATCCGGGTTCCAGCACCGCCAGCTTGTTCCCGGCAGTGTTTTTGTCACGGGTAATCCCTCGTGCCCAGCCTGGTTCCAGCACCGTCAGCTGTTTCCGGGTACTGTCAAACTCACTGAGACACCTATGCGTTGCCCCGTCGTGTTGCGGTCGAGTTAGCCAACTCCAGGGTGCCTCCAGTTTAGGAGCTCCCTATGTGGGCTGCGTGAATTGGTAGTCAAGGCTGGTTCTGTAGTGCCAGTAGGCCAAGCTCCCCCTGTAGGACTGTTGGGGTTCGGTAACTGCGGCTGCCTCGCGGCCTAGCTGTTCTCTCCTCTCCTGTGGACCTTCTGGTCCACCACCTGGTTCCAGCACCGTCAGCTGGTTCCGGGCCGAGCCTTTGGCTTAGGTGCCTCCTCCTGGGTATCCGAGTTCCGCCAACGTCAGGCGGTCCTTGGTAGTGCTTTTAAGCGCGGGCACCTACAGCTTAGTAACTGGGTTCCAGCACCGTCAGCTGGTCCTCGGTTGTGCCATTGGCTCTTGCACACTGGGGCGACGCATCCGGGTTCCAGAACCGCCAGCTGGTTCTCGGCAGTGTTTTTGTCACGGGTACTCCCTCGTGCCCAGCCTGGTTCCAGCACCGTCAGCTGTTTCCGGGTAGTGTCAAGCTCACTGAGACGCCTATGCTTGCCCCGTCGTGTTGTGGTCGGGTTAGCCAACTCCAGGGTGCCTCCAGTTTAGGAGCTTCCTATGTGGGCTGCGTGAATTGGTAGTCAAGGCTGGTTCTGTAGTGCCAGTAGGCCAAGCTCCCCCTGTAGGACTGTTGGGGTTCGGTAACTGCGGCTGCCTCGCGGCCTAGCTGTTCTCTCCTCTCCTGTGGACCTTCTGGTCCACCACCTGGTTCCAGCACCTTCAGCTGGTTCCGGGCAGAGCCTTTGGCTTAGGTGCCTCCTCCTGGGTATCCGAGTTCCGCCAACGTCAGGCGGTCCTTGGTAGTGCTTTTAAGTGCGGGCACCTACAGCTTAGTAACCGGGTTCCAGCACCGTCAGCTGGTCCTCGGTGCCATTGGCTCTTGCACACTGGGGCGACGCATCCGGGTTCCAGCACCGTCAGCTGGTTCTCGGCAGTGTTTTTGTCACAGGTACTCCCTCGTGCCCAACCTGGTTCCAGCACCATCAGCTGTTTCCGGGTAGTGTCAAGCTCACTGAGACGCCTATGCTTGCCCCGTCGTGTTGTGGTCGGGTTAGCCAACTCCAGGGTGCCTCCAGTTTAGGAGCTCCCTATGTGGGCTGCGTGAATTGGTAGTCAAGGCTTGTTCTGTAGTGCCAGTAGGCCAAGCTCCCCCTGTAGGACTGTTGGGGTTCGGTAACTGCGGCTGCCTCGCGGCCTAGCTGTTCTCTCCTCTCCTGTGGACCTTCTGGTCCACCACCTGGTTCCAGCACCGTCAGCTGGTTCCGGGCCGAGCCTTTGGCTTAGGTGCCTCCTCCTGGGTATCCGAGTTCCGCCAACGTCAGGCGGTCCTTGGTAGTGCTTTTAAGCGCGGGCACCTACAGCTTAGTAACCGGGTTCCAGCACCGTCAGCTGGTCCTCGGTCGTGAAATTGGCTCTTGCACACTGGGGCAACGCATCCGGGTTCCAGCACCGCCAGCTTGTTCCCGGCAGTGTTTTTGTCACGGGTAATCCCTCGTGCCCAGCCTGGTTCCAGCACCGTCAGCTGTTTCCGGGTACTGTCAAACTCACTGAGACACCTATACGTTCCCCCTTCGTGTTGCGGTCGAGTTAGCCAACTCCAGGGTGCCTCCAGTTTAGGAGCTCCCTATGTGGGCTGCGTGAATTGGTAGTCAAGGCTGGTTCTGTAGTGCCAGTAGGCCAAGCTCCCCCTGTAGGACTGTTGGGGTTCGGTAACTGCGGCTGCCTCGCGGCCTAGCTGTTCTCTCCTCTCCTGTGGACCTTCTGGTCCACATCCTGGTTCCAGCACCGTCAGCTGGTTCTCGGCAGTGTCTTTTGCTCTTGTACCTTCTGCTCCCCATCCTGGTTCCAGTACCGTCAGCTGGTTCCGGGCAGAGCCTTTGGCTTAGGTGCCTCCTTCTGGGTATCCAAGTTCCACCAACGTCAGGTGGTCCTTGGTAGTGCTTTCAGGCACGGGTACCTCCTGCTTAGTAACCGGGTTCCAGTAACGTCAGCTGGTCCTCGGTAGTTCCATTGGCTCTTGGACCTTCGGCTACCCATCCGGGTTCCAGTACCGTCAACAGGTTCTTGGCAGTGTCTTTTGCTCTTGTACCTTCTGCTCCCCATCCTGGTTCCAGAAACGTCAGCTGGTTCCGGGCAGAGCCTTTGGCTTAGGTGCCTCCTTCTGGGTATCCGAGTTCCGCCAACGTCAGGCGGTCCTTGGTAGTGCTTTTTAGCACGGGTACCTCCTGCTTAGTAACCGGGTTCCAGTAACGTCAGCTGGTCCTCGGTAGTTCCATAGGCTCTTGAACCTTCGGGTAGCCATCCGAGTTCCAGTTCCATCAGCTGGTTCTTGGCATTTTCTCAGCCTTCTTGTACCTTCTGCTACATTTCCAAGTTGAAGACCCTAAAGTCGACGACCCGGAAGACCACCCCGATGACGACGACGACAGCGGAGACGACGACGGCGGAGACGACGACCCTGGAGACGACGACCCTGGAGACGACGACATGGAAGACCGAGAAGCAGAAGAACAAGAGGCTGCAGAACAAAGAGCAGAAGAACATTAAGCATAAGACTTAATATCAGAGCAAAAGATATTATCTAAATTATATGCAGAAGAAGACTAAGCAGTGTATGGGGATGAGTCCGTTCCTCCTCGTGGTGCCCCTGGATAAAGCCTGATGCTGCAGGCCAAACTGAACGCGGACAAATGTAACTTTTGTGACTGGCAGAACGGAAGGTGTAATCTTCAAACTTTTATAGATAACAACTGCGGGAATGCCTGTCACAAATGAGAATATGATGAAGAAGTAGAATAGGAAGAATAATAATAGTTGAATAAAATGAATATGAAGAATGTAATAAAAAAAAAAATAGGTAGAAGATGAAGAAGAAGATGAATAAGGTGAAGAAGTTGATGTCAAAGATGCTGATGATGAAGAAGATGAAAGTGTGGGAAAAGTAAAAAAAAAAGAAGGGGAAGGGCGTGGAATAGTGAAACATCAATATCTGACAAAATTAAAAAAAAATTACATAGTCAATATCTTTGTCACTCCGAACGTCTTTAAAAAAAATAATAATGCTATTCTGTTTGATTGGGCTAAACCTCTATGACTTTAATGTCTCCGCCACCTCCCCAAATACATCCTGCATTATTCTTTGTTGTTTTCCTTCATGTAGAATGAACCTACAAGGAAAGAAAGGGTTTATTTTAATTCCGATATTTTGGTCCCATTGACTTGCATTGGGATCGGGTATCGGTATCGGCGATATCCGATATTTTTTGAATATTGGCCGATCCAATCCGATACCGATACTTTCCGATATCGGAAGGTATCGCTCAACACTAATCGTGAGCTGTACCACGCCTTCGCCATACTTTTCTCTTTCCATTATTCTGGTAGAGGTTGATCTTGGTTTCTTCTGTACAAAGAATGTTCTTCCAGAACTGTGCTGGCTTTTTTAGATGTTTTTTTAGCAAAATCCAGTCTAGCCTTTTTATTCTTGATGCTTATGAGTGGCTTGCATCGTGCAGTGAACCCTCTGTATTTACTTTCATGCAGTCTTCTCTTTATGGTAGATTTGAATATTGATACGCCGACCTCCAGGAGAGTGTTGTTCACTTGGTTGGCAGTTGTGAAGGGGTTTCTCTTCACCATGGAGATTATTCTGCGATCATCCACCACTGTTGTCTTCTGTGGGCGCCCAGGTCTTTTTGCATTGATGAGTTCACCAGTGCTTCCTTTCTTTCTCAGGATGTACCAAACTGTAGATTCTGCCACTCCTAATATTGTAGCAATTTCTCAGATGGGTTTTTCCTGTTTTCGCAGCTTAAGGATGGCTTGTTTCACTGGCATGGAGAGCTCCTTTGACCGCATGTTTACTTCACAGCAAAACCTTCCAAATGCAAGCACCACACCTCAAATCAACTCCAGGCCTTTTATCTACTTAATTAAGAATGACATAAAGAAGGGATTGCCCACACCTGTCCATGAAATAGCCTTGGAGTCAATTGTCCAATTGCTTTTGGACCCTCTAAAAACAGGGTGGCACATGTTAAGGAGCTGAAACTCCTAAACCCTTCAGCCAATTTTAATGTGGATACCCTCAAATGAAAGCTGAAAGTCTGAGCTTCAACTGCATCTAAATTATTTTGTTTAAAATTCATTGTGGTAATGTCTATAACCAAAATTAGAAAAATGTTGTCTCTGTCCAAATATATATATATATATATATATATATATATGGACCTAACTGCTTATATGATTAACTGCATACAGTATACTTACATCATCCACAAGAGGCTTTTAAACATCATCCATCTGGAATATCAGAGAAGCAAGACCAAGACAGAGAACCCCTGTTAGATTATCTGCACTGCATGGGCATCCCCAATTATGCAGGTGTCAGCACACTACATGTACAGGTACCCCAGTTTTGGCATCTGTCTTAGTCATGTTTCTCTGGTCTTGTATAGTGATTTACACTATGTAGTAACTCAAGTTTCACGAGCCCTTCAAGCGACCAACTTTCAAGGTTGTATGAAACAGATATCATGGAGTCATCAGACGAGGGGCCATAAACCCTTAGAATATAAAAACCACAAGGATTTAGATCAAACCACCACAGGCAGAGTTTCAGTAAACCTTAATGTCTTACAAAGACACACAGCAAACATATAGAGGCTTAGAACTGTTTGTGAAGTGAATAAACAAACATTTCTCAATATTGTGTCACTATGAGCATTGTCTGTCATATCTGTAAATGTTTTACAAGAAGTGCAGTATGAACAGGCCTACAATGACCAACTTGGAGCACGCAGATTTATGAGGGCTGTCACAGAAATACCACACTGGCAAATATGTTTTTTTTTTTAAATGGCAAACAGTGATGTATATAATTAGAGTAACAGACAGCAAAAACAGTGGCAAAATGGCCTAAAATGCCAAAACTTGGAGCATGCAGATATATGAGGTCTTCTTTAGTGAATTTAAAACACCAAAAAAAGTGACACAAGGCTAGCACACACAACTATGCTATGTACGCCAGGCAAACTATGATATTTAAATAGGACTCAGTCTGGCAGAACACACTGTATTTTTTTTTGGGGGGGGGTGAATTTTTGGGGAAAAAAAGGAACTGAGTATATAGTAAAGAAGCTGCAGCAGCAGACAGTTATGGAGCTTTGGGAGGGATGCAGTGGGAGCAATGGTCGCACATACAGTACCTGCAGGCCTTGCACTGATGTGGATATGCTGTGCCCTACCTACCTAGCACTGCAATATTGGGACCCACGAATTAGCCCTAAAAAGGTCTGTTGGTTTCTGAGGAGTTGTGGATTTAACAGTTGCAGACCTACACTAGCTATAAAAACCACGATTCTGACCCTATTTCGCCTTCAGCTCTCCCTACTCTTGCTGAAACAGGAACAGAATGTGGCGAGCAGGGCGGCGCCAGGTCTCTTATACTCGGGATGATGCTGTACAGTCGAGCCAATCACTGCACAACCACAACAAAGATGGCTGCGGCGTTTTATGGCAGACAATCCCAAGACAAGATTGGGTCTCTAAAATCCACCAAAAATGCGGGGTGGAGACACCGGTTACCGCCAAATAATCCCAGAAATGCTCAGTGCTCGCCGAGTACACCAAGCATAGTGATACCCGGGCGAGTAACGAGCAGTGGTGAGCACGTTCGCTCATCACTAATGATCAGGCATCTGCTTGGCTGTCGTAGTTTACCTAAGATTGGCTAGTGCGGGAGATATGCCTGGAAGTTTAATCTGTTATTAATCTAGTTAATATGGAGAATAGGCAAATACAGAATTATTATAATAATATAATCATATAATATTATGATCTATGTTTATTTTTGTTTCTATGAAATCAAGAAACTGAAAACAAGTGTTAAATATCACATACAATTAGTTTTTTTGCATGTGTCAACATCTACCTGTACTAATACGGTATAATAGCAATACTTTAATGCATTAAGCAAGTGAGACCCAATTTTTCAAAAAGATAACAAGAGCATTGACAGTTTCCAACTTACAACATTGTGACTAGTGTTGAGCGATACCTTCCGATATCGGAAAGTATCGGTATCGGTTGGGATCGGCCGATATTCAAAAAATATCGGATATCGCCGATATCGATACCCGATCCCAATGCAAGTCAATGGGACCAAAATATCGGAATTAAAATAAACCCTTTCTTTCCTTGTAGGTTCATTCTACATCAAGGAAAACAACTAAGAATAATGTAGGATGTATTGTGGGAGGTGGCGGAGACATTAAAGGCAATGAGGTTTAGCCCAATCAAATAGAATAGCATGTTTTTTTTTTTTTTAAGACGTTCGGAGTGAAAAAGATATTGAGTATGTAAATTTTTTTTTATTTTGTCAGATATTGATGTTTCACTATTCCACGCCCTTCCCCTTCTTTTTTTTTCTTTTTTTTTTTTTACTTTTCCCGCACTTTCATCTTCATCATCATCAGCATCTTTGACATCAACTTCTTCTTCACCTTATTCATCTTCTTCTTCATCTTCTACCTATTTTTTTTTTTTATTACATTCTTCATATTCATTTTATTCAACTATTATTATTCTTCCTATTCTACATATTCTTTTTATTCCACTGTTATTATTCTTCCTATTCTACTTCTTCATCATATTCTCATTTGTGACAGGCATTCCCTTAGTTGTTATCTATAAAAGTTGGAAGATTACACCTTCCGTTCTGCCAGTCACAAAAGTTACATTTGTCCGCGTTCAGTTTGGCCTGCAGCATCAGGCTTTATCCAGGGGCACCACGAGGAGGAACGGACTCACCCCCATACACTGCTTAGTCTTCTTCTGCATATAATTTACTACACTACAGAACCAGCCTTGACTACCAGTTCACGCAGCCCACATAGGAAGCTCCTAAACTGGAGGCACCCTGGAGTTGGCTAACCCGACCGCACCACGACGGGGCAAGCATAGGCGTCTCAGTGAGCTTGACACAACCAGGAAACAGCTGACGGTGCTGAAACCAGGCTTGGCACGAGGGAGTACCTGTGACAAGAACACTGCCGAGAACCAGCTGGCGGTGCTGGAACCAAGATGCGTTGCCCCAGTGTGCAAGAGCCAATGGCACGACCGAGGACCAGCTGGCGGTGCTGGAACCCGGTTACTAAGCTGTAGGTGCCCGCGCTTAAAAGCACTACCAAGGACCGCCTGACGTTGGCGGAACTCGGATACCCAGGAGGAGGCACCTAAGCCAAAGGCTCGGCCTGGAACCAGCTGACGGTGCTGGAACCAGGTGGTGGACCCCAAGGCCCACAGGAGAGGAGAGACCAGCTAGGCCGCGAGGCAGCCGCAGTTACTGAACCCCAACAGTCCTACAGGGGGAGCTGGGCCTACTGGCACTACAGAACCAGCCTTGACTACCAGTTCACGCAGCCCACATAGGAAGCTCCTAAACTGGAGGCACCCTGGAGTTGGCTAACCCGACCGCACCACGACGGGGCAAGCATAGGCGTCTCAGTGAGCTTGACACAACCCGGAAACAGCTGACGGTGCTGAAACCAGGCTTGGCACGAGGGAGTACCTGTGACAAGAACACTGCCGAGAACCAGCTGGCGGTGCTGGAACCCAGATGCGTTGCCCCAGTGTGCAAGAGCCAATGGCACGACCGAGGACCAGCTGGCGGTGCTGGAACCCGGTTACTAAGCTGTAGGTGCCCGCGCTTAAAAGCACTACCAAGGACCGCCTGACGTTGGCGGAACTCGGATACCCAGGAGGAGGCACCTAAGCCAAAGGCTCGGCCTGGAACCAGCTGACGGTGCTGGAACCAGGTGGTGGACCCCAAGGCCCACAGGAGAGGAGAGAACAGCTAGGCCGCGAGGCAGCCGCAGTTACCGAACCCCAACAGTCCTACAGGGGGAGCTGGGCCTACTGGCACTACAGAACCAGCCTTGACTACCAGTTCACGCAGCCCACATAGGAAGCTCCTAAACTGGAGGCACCCTGGAGTTGGCTAACCCGACCGCACCACGACGGGGCAAGCATAGGCGTCTCAATGAGCTTGACACAACCCGAAACAGCTGACGGTGCTGAAACCAGGCTTGGCACGAGGGAGTACCTGTGACAAGAACACTGCCGAGAACCAGCTGGCGGTGCTGGAACCCAGATGCGTTGCCCCAGTGTGCAAGAGCCAATGGCACGACCGAGGACCAGCTGGCGGTGCTGGAACCCGGTTACTAAGCTGTAGGTGCCCGCGCTTAAAAGCACTACCAAGGACCGCCTGACGTTGGCGGAACTCGGATACCCAGGAGGAGGCACCTAAGCCAAAGGCTCGGCCTGGAACCAGCTGACGGTGCTGGAACCAGGTGGTGGACCCCAAGGCCCACAGGAGAGGAGAGAACAGCTAGGCAGCGAGGCAGCCGCAGTTACCGAACCCCAACAGTCCTACAGGGGGAGCTGGGCCTACTGGCACTACAGAACCAGCCTTGACTACCAGTTCACGCAGCCCACATAGGAAGCTCCTAAACTGGAGGCACCCTGGAGTTGGCTAACCCGACCGCACCACGACGGGGCAAGCATAGGCGTCTCAGTGAGCTTGACACAACCCGGAAACAGCTGACGGTGCTGAAACCAGGCTTGGCACGAGGGAGTACCTGTGACAAGAACACTGCCGAGAACCAGCTGGCGGTGCTGGAACCCAGATGCGTTGCCCCAGTGTGCAAGAGCCAATGGCACGACCGAGGACCAGCAGGCGGTGCTGGAACCCGGTTACTAAGCTGTAGGTGCCCGCGCTTAAAAGCACTACCAAGGACCGCCTGACGTTGGCGGAACTCGGATACCCAGGAGGAGGCACCTAAGCCAAAGGCTCGGCCTGGAACCAGCTGACGGTGCTGGAACCAGGTGGTGGACCCCAAGGCCCACAGGAGAGGAGAGAACAGCTAGGCCGCGAGGCAGCCGCAGTTACCGAACCCCAACAGTCCTACAGGGGGAGCTGGGCCTACTGGCACTACAGAACCAGCCTTGACTACCAGTTCACGCAGCCCACATAGGAAGCTCCTAAACTGGAGGCACCCTGGAGTTGGCTAACCCGACCGCACCACGACGGGGCAAGCATAGGCGTCTCAGTGAGCTTGACACAACCCGGAAACAGCTGACGGTGCTGAAACCAGGCTTGGCACGAGGGAGTACCTGTGACAAGAACACTGCCGAGAACCAGCTGGCGGTGCTGGAACCCAGATGCGTTGCCTATTAAAGATTGTCTTCCTAGAGCCCCAACTAGCGGTGTTGGAGCTAAGGGTAAGCAGGGGGATCAGAGTGTAGGCCGAAGCCTGCACTGGAGGCAGCTTTGTGTCTGCGTTGCGTTTGCAGGACACTTTGCCGGCTACACAGTGGGGGAACAGCTGGCGTTGCTGAACCCCACTAACACAATGGCGTGTGTTTTTCTCTGTGCAGCTAGCACTTGCGGTCAAAAACTAGCGATGTTAGAGCCCGTGTTGAAGCAGGAGGAGGAGGAGAGTGTAGGCCGAAGCCTAGTAGAACCAATTTCAAAGGAAACCTTTAACCCCCCCTCAGGTGTTACAAAGTACAAGAGACACACCTTGTGCAGTATTAATGCTGCACAAGTGAAAGGTTGCTCTATTAATTTGTCTACTTGCACACGCTGAATGAAAGACGTACACAATTTAGCCCATTCTAGAGTCAAACTGTAGTGGATGCGTGACTTGGCTTTTTAAGGAGACGCAGCACAGGTGTCCCAAATAACGCCTTGGTGCTTGGCGCAGCTTCCTGAGCGTTGTTATTTGCTGTACAGGAGTCTGCGCTCTTGTGTTATCCCTTGGCAATGCCCTGTTAGAGCTGCCCGTCTTATGACCTCATTTCATGTTGGCCGGTGCGGTTAACGATGGCCATAAATCCCAGACCCACAGTGGCTTTTCCTAAAGTCACACTGCGGTGCTGTGATTCGTGGCCTTGAGCAGTAAATATTTTGGCCGCTCACACACGTCCTTACACCTGCTTCAGACTGGGCGGCCTCAGCTGATCCCTTATCGCATGCCGTGGCCATGAGGCCGCACAGTCAGAAGAAGGCGGAAGGAGGGGAGTGAAGACAAGGGAACATATGCACTGCTCGTGCCCATCAATCACACCCTCGCAGTCAAAATATATGAGACAACGGGGGGTGTTGTGTCGGGCAGGGGGGACGCACAGGCACAGCCAGCCAACCAATGATGTCAGGAGACGGGCAGCGCTAACAATGGGGGTGCTGCGTGTCATTAAAAAGGAAAGTCACACCTCAGGGACATTGTAATGGTCTGTAATGAGACACATTTTGTACTTGTTGAGTTCCACGTGTGCAAGGAGAAAAAGTCAGCCACCTTGTACAAATGCAGCAGTACTGCTGTACAAGGTGGCTGTTATACATAGAAACACCTGGGGGGGTGGGGGGCAGGCTCCCTTCAATTTCAGTTCATGTGCCTGCGTGGCGTTTGCAGGACACGTTGCCAGCTACACAGCAGGGGAACAGCTGGCGGTGCTGAACCCCACTAACACATTGGCTGGTGTTTTTCTCTGTGCAGCTAGCATGTCCGGGCAGAAACTGGCGTTGTTTGAGCCCAGGGTCAGCAGGAGGAGGAGAGGAGCAAAGTGTAGGCCGAAGCCTGCACTGGTGGCAGCTTTTGGTCAGTTGTGCCAGCGTGGCTTGTGCTGGACACGATGCCGACTACACAGCAGGGGAACAGCTGGCGGTGCTGAACCCCACTAACACATTGGCTGGTGTTTTTCTCTGTGCAGCTAGCATGTCCGGGCAGAAACTGGCGTTGTTTGAGCCCAGGGTCAGCAGGAGGAGGAGAGGAGCAAAGTGTAGGCCGAAGCCTGCACTGGTGGCAGCTTTTGTTCTGTTGTGCCAGCGTGGCTTGTGCTGGACACGTTGCCGACTACACAGCAGGGGAACAGCTGGCGTTGCTGAACCCCACTAACACATTGACTGGTGTTTTTCTCTGTGCAGCTAGCAGTTCCGGGCAAAAACTAGCGGTGTTTGAGCCCAGGGTCAGCAGGAGGAGTAGAGGAGCAGAGTGTAGGCCGAAGCGTAGTTGAACCAATTTCAAAGGTTACCTTTAACCCCCCCTCAGGTGTTGCAAGGTACAAGAGCCACACCTTGAACAGCATTAATGATGCACAAGTCAAAGGTTGCTCTATTTAATTTTGCTCCTTGCACACGCTGAATTAAACACGTACACTATTTAGCCCATTATACTGTAAATCAGTAGTGGAGGCGTGACTACTAGTCTTTTTAAGGAGACGCAGCACAGGTGTACAAATTTACACCTAGGTGCTGTGCGCAGATTCCTTACCGTTGTTATTTGCAGTACAGGAAACTGCGCTCTTGTGTTATCCCTTGGCAATACCCTGTTAGTGCAGGCCGTCTCATGACCTCATTTCATGTTGGCCGGTGCGGTTAACGATGGCCATAAATCCCAGACCCACAGTGGCTTTTCCTAAAGTCACACTGCGGTGCTGGGATTCGTGGCCTTGTGCAGTAAATATGTTCGCCGCTCACACATGTCCTTACACCTGCTTCAGGCTGGGCGGCCTCAGCTGATCCCTTATCGCATGCCGCGGCCATGAGGCCGCACAGTCAGAAGAAGGCGGAAGGAGGGGAGTGAAGACAGGGGAACATATGCACTGCTCGTGCCCATCAATCACACCCTCGCAGTCAAAATATATGAGACAACGGGGGGCGTTGTGTCGGGCAGGGGGGACGCACAGGCACAGCCAGCCAACCAATGATGTCAGGAGACGGGCAGCACTAACAATGGGGGTGCTGCGTGTCATTAAAAAGGAAAGTCACACCTCAGGGACATTGTAATGGTCTGTAATGAGACACATTTTGTACTTGTTGAGTTCCACGTGTGCAAGGAGAAAAAGTCAGCCACCTTGTACAAATGCAGCAGTACTGCTGTACAAGGTGGCTGTTATACATAGAAACACCTGGGGGGGTGGGGGGCAGGCTCCCTTCAATTTCAGTTCATGTGCCTGCGTGGCGTTTGCAGGACACGTTGCCAGCTACACAGCAGGGGAACAGCTGGCGGTGCTGAACCCCACTAACACATTGGCTGGTGTTTTTCTCTGTGCAGCTAGCATGTACGGGCAGAAACTGGCGTTGTTTGAGCCCAGGGTCAGCAGGAGGAGGAGAGGAGCAAAGTGTAGGCCGAAGCCTGCACTGGTGGCAGCTTTTGGTCAGTTGTGCCAGCGTGGCTTGTGCTGGACATGATGCCGACTACACAGCAGGGGAACAGCTGGTGGTGCTGAACCCCACTAACACATTGGCTGGTGTTTCTCTCTGTGCAGCTAGCATGTCCGGGCAGAAACTGGCGTTGTTTGAGCCCAGGGTCAGCAGGAGGAGGAGAGGAGCAAAGTGTAGGCCGAAGCCTGCACTGGTGGCAGCTTTTGGTCAGTTGTGCCAGCGTGGCTTGTGCTGGACACGATGCCGACTACACAGCAGGGGAACAGCTGGTGGTGCTGAACCCCACTAACACATTGGCTGGTGTTTCTCTCTGTGCAGCTAGCATGTCCGGGCAGAAACTGGCGTTGTTTGAGCCCAGGGTCAGCAGGAGGAGGAGAGGAGCAAAGTGTAGGCCGAAGCCTGCACTGGTGGCAGCTTTTGTTCTGTTGTGCCAGCGTGGCTTGTGCTGGACACGTTGCCGACTACACAGCAGGGGAACAGCTGGCGTTGCTGAACCCCACTAACACATTACATAGTAACATAGTAACATAGTAACATAGTTAGTAAGGCCGAAAAAAGACATTTGTCCATCCTGTTCAGCCTATATTCCATCATAATAAATACCCAGATCTACGTCCTTCTACAGAACCTAATAATTGTATGATACAATATTGTTCTGCTCCAGGAAGACATCCAGGCCTCTCTTGAACCCCTCGACTGAGTTCGCCATCACCACCTCCTCAGGCAAGCAATTCCAGATTCTCACTGCCCTAACAGTAAAGAATCCTCTTCTATGTTGGTGGAAAAACCTTCTCTCCTCCAGACGCAAAGAATGACCCCTTGTGCCCGTCACCTTCCTTGGTATAAACAGATCCTCAGCGAGATATTTGTATTGTCCCCTTATATACTTATACATGGTTATTAGATCGCCCCTCAGTCGTCTTTTTTCTAGACTAAATAATCCTAATTTCGCTAATCTATCTGGGTATTGTAGTTCTCCCATCCCCTTTATTAATTTTGTTGCCCTCCTTTGTACTCTCTCTAGTTCCATTATATCCTTCCTGAGCACCGGTGCCCAAAACTGGACACAGTACTCCATGTGCGGTCTAACTAGGGATTTGTACAGAGGCAGTATAATGCTCTCATCATGTGTATCCAGACCTCTTTTAATGCACCCCATGATCCTGTTTGCCTTGGCAGCTGCTGCCTGGCACTGGCTGCTCCAGGTAAGTTTATCATTAACTAGGATCCCCAAGTCCTTCTCCCTGTCAGATTTACCCAGTTGTTTCCCGTTCAGTGTGTAATGGTGATATTGATTCCCTCTTCCCATGTGTATAACCTTACATTTATCATTGTTAAACCTCATCTGCCACCTTTCAGCCCAAGTTTCCAACTTATCCAGATCCATCTGTAGCAGAATACTATCTTCTCTTGTATTAACTGCTTTACATAGTTTTGTATCATCTGCAAATATCGATATTTTACTGTGTAAACCTTCTACCAGATCATTAATGAATATGTTGAAGAGAACAGGTCCCAATACTGACCCCTGCGGTACCCCACTGGTCACAGCGACCCAGTTAGAGACTATACCATTTATAACCACCCTCTGCTTTCTATCACTAAGCCAGTTACTAACCCATTTACACACATTTTCCCCCAGACCAAGCATTCTCATTTTGTGTACCAACCTCTTGTGCGGCACGGTATCAAACGCTTTGGAAAAATCGAGATATACCACGTCCAATGACTCACCGTGGTCCAGTCTATAGCTTACCTCTTCATAAAAACTGATTAGATTGGTTTGACAGGAGCGATTTCTCATAAACCCATGCTGATATGGAGTTAAACAGTTATTCTCATTGAGATAATCCAGAATAACATCCCTCAGAAACCCTTCAAATATTTTACCAACAATAGAGGTTAGACTTACTGGCCTATAATTTCCAGGTTCACTTTTAGAGCCCTTTTTGAATATTGGCACCACATTTGCTATGCGCCAGTCCTGCGGAACAGACCCTGTCGCTATAGAGTCACTAAAAATAAGAAATAATGGTTTATCTATTACATTACTTAGTTCTCTTAGTACTCGTGGGTGTATGCCATCCGGACCCGGAGATTTATCTATTTTGATTTTATTTAGCCGGTTTCGCACCTCTTCTTGGGTTAGATTGGTGACCCTTAATATAGGGTTTTCATTGTTTCTTGGGATTTCACCTAGCATTTCATTTTCCACCGTGAATACCGTGGAGAAGAAGGTGTTTAATATGTTAGCTTTTTCCTCGTCATCTACAACCATTCTTTCCTCACTATTTTTTAAGGGGCCTACATTTTCAGTTTTTATTCTTTTACTATTGATATAGTTGAAGAACAGTTTGGGATTAGTTTTACTCTCCTTAGCAATGTGCTTCTCTGTTTCCTTTTTGGCAGCTTTAATTAGTTTTTTAGATAAAGTATTTTTCTCCCTATAGTTTTTTAGAGCTTCAATGGTGCCATCCTGCTTTAGTAGTGCAAATGCTTTCTTTTTACTGTTAATTGCCTGTCTTACTTCTTTGTTTAGCCACATTGGGTTTTTCCTATTTCTAGTCCTTTTATTCCCACAAGGTATAAACCGCTTACACTGCCTATTTAGGATGTTCTTAAACATTTCCCATTTATTATCTGTATTCTCATTGACTGGTGTTTTTCTCTGTGCAGCTAGCAGTTCCGGGCAAAAACTAGCGGTGTTTGAGCCCAGGGTCAGCAGGAGGAGTAGAGGAGCAGAGTGTAGGCCGAAGCCTAGTTGAACCAATTTCAAAGGTTACCTTTAACCCCCCCCTCAGGTGTTGCAAGGTACAAGAGCCACACCTTGAACAGCATTAATGATGCACAAGTCAAAGGTTGCTCTATTTAATTTTGCTCCTTGCACACGCTGAATTAAACACGTACACTATTTAGCCCATTATACTGTAAAACAGTAGTGGAGGCGTGACTACTAGTCTTTTTAAGGAGACGCAGCACAGGTGTACAAACTTACACCTAGGTGCTGTGCGCAGATTCCTTACCGTTGTTATTTGCAGTACAGGAAACTGCGCTCTTGTGTTATCCCTTGGCAATACCCTGTTAGTGCAGGCCGTCTCATGACCTCATTTCATGTTGGCCGGTGCGGTTAACGATGGCCATAAATCCCAGACCCACAGTGGCTTTTCCTAAAGTCACACTGCGGTGCTGGGATTCGTGGCCTTGTGCAGTAAATATGTTCGCCGCTCACACATGTCCTTACACCTGCTTCAGACTGGGCGGCCTCAGCTGATCCCTTATCGCATGCCGCGGCCATGAGGCCACACAGTCCGAAGAAGGCGGAAGGAGGGGAGTGAAGACAGGGGAACATATGCACTGCTCGTGCCCATCAATCACACCCTCGCAGTCAAAATATATGAGACAACGGGGGGCGTTGTGTCGGGCAGGGGGGACGCACAGGCACAGCCAGCCAACCAATGATGTCAGGAGACGGGCAGTGCTAACAATGGGGGTGCTGCGTGTCATTAAAAAGGAAAGTCACACCTCAGGGACATTGTAATGGTCTGTAATGAGACACATTTTGTACTTGTTGAGTTCCACGTGTGCAAGGAGAAAAAGTCAGCCACCTTGTACAAATGCAGCAGTACTGCTGTACAAGGTGGCTGTTATACATAGAAACACCTGGGGGGGTGGGGGGCAGGCTCCCTTCAATTTCAGTTCCTGTGCCTGCGTGGCGTTTGCAGGACACGTTGCCAGCTACACAGCAGGGGAACAGCTGGCGGTGCTGAACCCCACTAACACATTGGCTGGTGTTTTTCTCTGTGCAGCTAGCATGTCCGGGCAGAAACTGGCGTTGTTTGAGCCCAGGGTCAGCAGGAGGAGGAGAGGAGCAAAGTGTAGGTCGAAGCCTGCACTGGTGGCAGCTTTTGGTCAGTTGTGCAAGCGTGGCTTGTGCTGGACACGATGCTGACTACACAGCAGGGGAACAGCTGGCGGTGCTGAACCCCACTAACACATTGGCTGGTGTTTCTCTCTGTGCAGCTAGCATGTCCGGGCAGAAACTGACGGTGTTTGAGCCCGGGGTCAGCAGGAGGAGGAGAGGAGCAGAGTGTAGGCCGAAGCCTGCACTGGTGGCAGCTTTTGGTCGGTTGTGCCAGCGTGGCTTGTGCTGGACACGATGCCAACTACACAGCAGGGGAACAGCTGGCGGTGCTGAACCCCACGAACACATTGACTGGTGTTTCTCTCTGTGCAGCTAGCAGTTCCGGGCAGAATCTTGCGGTGTTTGAGCCCAGGGTCAGCAGGAGGAGTAGAGGAGCAGAGTGTAGGCCGAAGCCTAGTTGAACCAATTTCAAAGGTTACCTTTAACCCCCCCCCCCTCAGGTGTTGCAAGGTACAAGAGCCACACCTTGAACAGCATTAATGATGCACAAGTCAAAGTTGCTCTATTTAATTTTGCTCCTTGCACACGCTGAATAAAACACGTACACTGTTTAGCCCATTATACTGTCAAACAGTAGTGGAGGCGTGACTACTAGTCTTTTTAAGGAGATGCAGCACAGGTGTCAAAATTTACACCTAGCTGCTGTGCGCAGATTCCTGAGCGTTGTTATTTGCTGTGCAGGAGTCTGTGCTATTGGGATCCCTTGGCCATGCGCTGTGAGCGCTTCCTGTCTTCTGACCTCATTTAATGTCGGCCGTTACGGTTAGCGATGGACATGAATCCCAGACCCACAGTGTGTTTTCAAAAAATCACACTGCGTGGCTGGGATTCGTGGCCTTGTTCAGTAAATATGTTTGACGCTCACACATGTCCTTACACCTGCTTCAGACTGGGCGGCCTCATCTGATCCCTTATCGCCTGCCGCGGCCATGAGGACACCCAGTCTGAAGAAGGCGGAAGGAGATGAGTGAACACAGGCAAACATATGCACTGCACATGCCCATCAATCACACCCTCGCTGTTCAAAAAAAAAGACACCGAGGGGCGTTGTTTCGAGCAGGGCAGACGCACAGGCGCAGCCAGCTAACCAATGATGTCAAAAGACGGGCAGCGCTAACAAGGGTGGTGCTGCGTATCATTAGAAAGGAAAGTCACACCTCAGGGACAGTGGAATGGTCTCAATGAGACACATTTTGTACGTGTTGAGTTCCACGTGGGCAAGGAGAAAATGTCAGCCACCTTGTACAAATGCAGCAGTACTGCTGTACTAGGTGGCTGTTATACATAGAAACACCTGGGGGGGTGGGGCCAGGTTCCCTTTAATTTCAGTTCATGTGCCTGCGTGGCGGTTGCAGGTCACGTTGCCGGCTACACAGCAGGGGAACAGCTGGAGTTGCTGAACCCCACTAACACATTGGCTGGTGTTTTTCTCTGTGCAGCTAGCACTTCCGGGCAAAAACTAGCGGTGTTTGAGCCCAGGGTCAGCAGGAGGAGGAGAGGAGCAGAGTGTAGGCCGAAGCCTGCACTGGTGGCAGCTTTTGTTCTGTTGTGCCAGCGTGGCTTGTGCTGGACACGTTGCCGACTACACAGCAGGGGAACAGCTGGCGGTGCTGAACCTCACTGACACATCACCTAGTGTTTTTTCTGTGTAGACAACACTTCCAGGTGGCAACTGACAGTGTTGAAACCCAGGGAATCAAAGAGGAGCAGAGTGTAGGCCGAAGCCTGCAGTGGAGCAAGTTGAAAGGGAACCTTTAACCCCCCCCCCCCCAGGCATTTGTTGCTGAAAGAGCCATCTTGTACAGCAGTAATACTGCACATGGAAAATGGTGGCTCCGAAAATTATGCTCCTTGCAAACGCTGAAGTACACACTCATATAATGTGTCCCCTCACACCGTCAAACCATCCCGGAAGTGGGACTTTCCTTTGTAATGTGACACAGCACAGCCGTCATTCCAACCCCCTTGGTGCCGGGCGCCACCTCCTCAACGTTGTTTGGTTCTGTCACGGAGCCCGCGCTGTAATGTTATACCTTGGCCATGCACAGTTAGCGGTGCCCGTCTTCTGACATCATGTAGGTGTCAGGCTGGCAGTGCCTGTGCGTCCAAGCTGCCCGAGATCCAACCTTGCAGTGTCATCTAATGTAGTCCCACTGCGGGCCAGGGATCCATGGGCATGCGCACTGCATATCATCGCCTCTCACTCACCTCCTTCCTGCTTCTTCAGACTGTGCGGCGTCACGGCCGTGGCATGCTATTAGGGATCAGCTGACGCCGCCTAGTCTGAAGAAGCGTGAAGAAGGGGAGTGAGAGGCTATTATATGCACTGCGCATGGCCATGGATACCAGGCCCACTGTGGGATCACATTAGACGACACTGCGAGGTGTGATTTCGGGCAGCGTGGACGCACAGGCGCAGCCAGGACGACAACAAATGATGTCAGAGGACGGGCAGCGCAAACTGTGCATGGCCAAGGGATAACATAACAGCGCAGGGTCCATGACGGAATCAAACAACGCTAAGGAGGCAGCGCACGGTGCCAAGGGGTTAGCAATGACGGCTGTGCTGCGTCACATTACAAAGGAAAGTCCCACCTCCGGGACGGTTGGACGGTGTGAGGGGACACATTACATGAGTGTGTAGTTCAGCGTTTGCAAGGAGCATAATTTCAAGAGCGACCTTTCCCTTGTGCAGTATTAGTGCTGCACATGGTGGCTCTTTCAGTAACAAACGCCTAGGGGGGGGGGGACAGGTCCCCTTACATTTTAGTTGTGCCAGCGTGGCGGTCGCATGACACGTTGCCGGATACACAGCTGGGGATCAGCTGACGTTACTGAACCCCAATAACAGAGGAGCGACTGTTGACTGTGCACACAGCACTTCCAGGCACCAACTGGCGGTGTTAGAGCCCAGGGACAGCAGGAGGAGCAGATTGGAGGTATTGCCGCACACACAGCTGGGGATCAGCTGACGTTACTGAACCCCAATAACAGAGGAGCGACTGTTGACTGTGCACACAGCACTTCCAGGCACCAACTGGCGGTGTTAGAGCCCAGGGACAGCAGGAGGAGCAGAGGAACAGAGTGTAGGCCGAAGCCTGATTGGAGCAAGTTGAAAGGAAACCTTTAACCCCCCCCCCCCCCAAGACGTTTGTAGCTGAAAGAGCCATCTTGTGCAGCACTAAGGATGCAAAAGGAAAAGGTTGCTCTTTTAATTATGCTCCTTGCAAACACCGAAGTAAACACTAAAAATGTGTCCCTTTATACCGTTAAACCGTTCCGGAGGTGCGAATTTCCTTCGTAATGGGACACAGCACAGCTGTCATTCCTATCCCCTTGATGCCGTGCGCTGCCTCCTCAGCGTTGTTTTAAGCTGTCACGGAGCCTGCGCTGTTCTGTTAGCCCTTGGCCATGCCCAATTAGCGCTGCCTGTCTTCTGACATAATTTGGTGTCAGGCTGTCAGTGCCTGTGCGTCCACGCTGCTCCAGATCCCACCTCGCAGTCTCGTCTAACGTAATCCCACTGCGGGCCTTGGAACCATGGGCATGCACAGTGCATAACCTCGACTCTCACTCCCCTCCTTCCCTCTTCTTCAGACTGTGCGGTGTCACGGCCGTGGCATGCTAGGGATCAGCTGACGGCGCACAGTCTAAAGAAGGCGGAGGGAAATGAGCGAGAGCCCGAGGGGAAGATATGCACTGCGCATGCCCATGGATCCCAGGCCCGCAGTGTGACTCAATCAGAAGACACTGCGAGGCGGGATCTCGGGCAGCGCGGCCGCACAGGCGCAGCCAGCCTGACACCAAATTATGTCAGAAGACAGGCAGCGCAAATAGGGCATGCCCAAGGGATAACAGAACAGCGCAGGCTCCGTGACAGCTTAAAACAACGCTGAGGAGGCAGCGCATGGCACCAAGGGGGTAGGAATGACGGCTGTGCTGCGTCACATTACGAAGGAAAGTCCCAGCTCCGGGACGGTATAACGGTATCAGTGAACACATTTTATAAGTGTTAAGTTCTGCGTGTGCAAAGAGCTAAAAAAAAAGAGCTACCTTTTCCTTGTGCAGCATTACTGCTGCACAAGATGGCTCTTTCAGTAACAAACGACGGGGGGGGGGGGGACAGGTTCCCTTACATTTAGGTTGTTGTGCCAGCGTGGCGGTCGCAGGACACATTGCCGGCTACACAGCTGGGGATCAGCTGACGTTACTGAAACCCAATAACAGTGGGTCGTATGTTTTTACTGTGCAGCCTGCACTTCTGAGCCGCAACTGGCGGTGTTGGAGCCCAGGAATAGCAGTTCAGGTGGTAGAAAGATGAACACAGCAGGAGACCTGGATGACACCCAATTACTTAATCAGGCAGAGGAGTGGCAAATTCCTGCAAGATCCAGGCCTGGTTCATTTTCAGGAAAGTAAGCCGGTCAACGTTATCGGAGGATAGTCGCATGCGACGGTCTGTTAGTATACCACCTGCGGCACTAAAGACACGTTCCGATAAGACACTAGCCGCAGGGCAAGCCAGCACCTCCAATGCATACTGGCTTAGCTCTGGCCATGTATCCAGCTTAGAGACCCAAAACTTGAACGGGGAAGAGCCGTCTGGGAGTACAGTAAGAGGGCAAGCCATGTAGTCTGTCACCATCTGACGGAACCGTTGCCTCCTGCTCACTGGAGCCGCCGGTGATGGTGTAGACATTTGGGGCGGGCACACAAAAGTGTGCCAGAGTTGTGCCATACTGGGCTTGCCTTGAGCAGAGGCACTGCTTCTGCTCCCTCTTTGGGCAGAGCCTCCCCCACTGCCTCGACGCACTGAGCTGCTTTGTAAAGCACTAGCAGCACTCCTCTCAGTTGGACAGGAGAAGATGATGGAATTCACCAGTGTGTCGTGGAACTCCCGCAATTTACGCTCCCGGGTCAATGCAGGGATGAGGTTTTGGACGTTGTCCCGGTAGCGAGGATCGAGGAGGGTGAACACCCAATAATCAGGCATGTTGAGAATGTGGTCGATGCGGCGGTCGTTTCTCAGGCACTGCAGCATGAAATCCACCATGTGCTGCAGAGTGCCAACTGGCCCAGAAACGCTGTCCCCTGCTTGAGACATGATCTCTGCCCGCTCGTCATCACCCCACCCTCGCTGTACACACTGACCACTGGACAATTGTGTCGCTCCCTCCTCTGGACGGAGCTCTTCCTCCTCCATTGACTCCTCCTCATCCTCCTCACAAATTGGCCCCTGCGTACCCCTTTGTGAGGAACCACGTGGCGCTGACTCTCCAGAAGCTGATGGAAAAGGTGACTCCTCATCCTCCACCTCTTCCACCACATCATCCCTTAACCCTTGCAAAGTTTGCTGAAGCAGGCAGATAAGGGGGACAGTCATGCTGACTAGTGCATCATCTGCACTTGCCATCCGCGTGGAATAATCAAAAGGACGCAAAACCTGGCAGACGTCCTTCATAGTGGCCCACTCTGTGGTTGTGAAGTCTGATCGGCGCTGACTGCGACTTCTTTGCGCCTGATGCAGCTGGTACTCCATAACTGCTTGCTGCTGCTCACACAACCGCTCCAACATATGTAACGTGGAATTCCACCGGGTAGGTAGGTCACATATGATGCGGTGTTCCGGAAGGCGGAATCGGCGCTGCAGAGCAGCAATGCGGGATCTGGCCAAGCTGGAACGCCACAAGTGAGCACACTCTAGGCGGACCTTGTGCAGCAGGGCATCAAGATCCGGATAGTCCCTCAGAAAACTCTGCACAACCAAATTGAGCACATGTGCCAGACATGGGATGTGAGTGAGGTTGCCAAGGGCCAAAGCTGCCACCAGATTTCGGCCATTGTCACACACTACCATGCCTGGCTGGAGATACGCTGGCAGTAACCACACATCGCTCTCCTGCTTGATGGCATTCCAGAGCTCCTGCGCTGTGTGGCTTCGATGCCCCAATGAAACTAGTTTCAAGACGGCCTGCTGACGTTTGGCCACGGCTGTGCTCATGTCGGTCATAGGTAAACGTTCACGGGTCCATGTGGAGGTGGACTGTGACGGATCCTGCAGAGAGGAATCAGAGGAACTGGTGTAAGAGGAGGAGTCGATGCGTACAGACTGGATTCCTGCAATCCTTGGAGTGGGCAGGACACGTCCTGCGCCACTCGCACGATCTGTACCTGGCTCAACAACATTACCCAATGGGCAGTGAGGGAAACATATCGCCCCTGTCCATGCTGACTGGTCCACGCATCGGTGGTGAGGTGGACCTTGCTACTGACGGCGTTCAGTAGCGCATGTTTTATGTTTGCCTCAACATGCCTGTGCAGGGCAGGGACAGCCTGCCTGCTGAAGTAAAAGCGGCTGGGCACCTTGTACTGTGGGACTGCCAATGCCATCAAGTCACGGAAGCTGTCAGTCTCCACCAGCCTGAACGAGAGCATTTCCAGGGACAACAGTTTGGCAATGCCTGCATTCAGAGCCTGTGCTCGGGGGTGGTTGGCCGAGAATGCCCGCCTTTTCTCCCATGCCTGGACTACCAATGGCTGTAGAGTAGACTGGGAGTGTGAGGATGACTGGGAAGGTGGTGCTGTGGGTGGAATTACACTAGGTCTCTGGACAACAGTGGAGGAAGAGGCAACACGAGATGAAGAGGTGGTAGCTGCCGCTGTTGGTTGGCCTACGTCTTCACTGTGTTTCTGTAACTCCACCGCGTGCCTGTTCCGCACATGTTTCCACATATTTGTGGTATTGAGGTTGCTGACACTTTTACCTCTTTTTACTTTCTGATGACACAGCTTGCATTTGACAAAACAAATGTCATCTGCAACTGTGTCAAAAAAGGACCAGGCACTGCAAGTCTTGGGAGCGCCCTTTTTGGCTTTGGAAAGAGACAGGCTCCTAACGGGTGCCAAAGTGGAGGCTACAGGCTCCGCAGTCTTCCCCCTCCCTCTCCCTCTTTGGCCCGTAAGGGGAAGCTCTTCCTCAGAGCTGCTCCCACCACCTTCCTGTTCCTCACGCCACGATGGGTCAAGGACCTCATCATCTCCACTACCCTCTGCCACCAACTGCTCCTCCTGGGTAGTCTCGGCAGCACAGTACGCATCAGAAAGCGGCACCTGAGTTTCATCATCAGATGCGTACTGCGCTGTGGTCACCGGAGGCACTGGCCCACCTGCCTCTTCAGAGTCAGAGAGATAAAGCTTTTGGGCATCACTGCACACTGCCTCTTCTTCCATTTCTCCAATGCTGCTTGGCTGGCCCCCTGTTTCCAAGCCAAGAGATTCAGAGAACAGAAGTAGAGACGGCTTCTGTCCTGGGCTCTCTGACTGCCTGGCCAATTTGGCAGGTGGTGAAGAGACAGATGGCTGCTCTCCAGTGCTCTGTGCCTGAGAGGATGTGGCACTAACTGAAGTCGATGCCGAGGCGTTAGCTGCCATCCACCCGACAACGGCTTCAATTTGGTCTTCACGTAGCAGCGGTGCACGGCGCTCTCCGACAAAGCTGCGCATGAAGGACTGTTCCCTGCTGAAACTGAGTGACGACGAGTCACCGGCGCCCGCAGCAGGCACAGAATCACCACGTCCTCTCCCTGCTCCTCTCCCTGCTCCGCGCCCACGCCCACGTGCCTTACTCCCTGCCCTCTTCATCTTGGTTGACAGATAAAGATAAGCAGAAAAGTACTAAGGCCTTAGTGTGCTTATTCCTGAAATGCTCCTCCTAACAGGTGTAAGAAACACTAATGTTGTAAATTGTGGACTAAACTTTATTATTTTTCAAATGTGGCCTACACAAGTGTTAAGTTGTGTTTGGTGAACTTAACTTTTTTTTTGGTGCAGATCGGGCTACAGAGCTAGTTTAAATCACACGGAGACCGTGTAGACAGCCGTAAACGGCGCTGCAAGGCCAAAAAACCCTCCTCTCGGTTATCCTATATAGTGTTTTTCCACTATTTAGCTGGATACGAGTGGAAAGACACTAATAGGAATTTTTTTTTTCAAATTTTAAACTGGCTGCACTATTTGAAAAAAAGGAAATTGTTTTTCAAGGTATGAGGCAGTAACGCACCCTGAGCTGAATCCAACCGGCTATGGCTGCACACAGACTACAGGGCGAGCTGCGCTCACACAGAGACCGTGCAGACAGCCGTAAACGGCGCTGCAAGGCCAACAAACCCTCCTCTAGGTTATCCTATATAGTGTTTTTCCACTATTTAGCTGGATACGAGTGGAAAGACACTAATAGGAATTTTTTTTTTCAAATTTTAAACAGGCTGCACTATTTGAAAAAAAGTAAAATTTTTCTCAAGGTATGAGGCAGTAACGAACCCTGAGCTGAATCCAACCGGCTATGGCTGCACACAGACTACAGGGCGAGCTGGGCTCACACGGAGACCGTGCAGACAGCCGTAAACGGCGCTGCAAGGCCAAAAAAACCTCCTCTAGGTTATCCTATATAGTGTTTTTCCACTATTTAGCTGGATACGAGTGGAAAGACACTAATAGGAATTTTTTTTTTCAAATTTTAAACTGGCTGCACTATTTGAAAAAAAGGAAATTGTTTTTCAAGGTATGAGGCAGTAACGCACCCTGAGCTGAATCCAACCGGCTATGGCTGCACACAGACTACAGGGCGAGCTGCGCTCACACAGAGACCGTGCAGACAGCCGTAAACGGCGCTGCAAGGCCAAAAAACCCTCCTCTAGGTTATCCTATATAGTGTTTTTCCACTATTTAGCTGGATACGAGTGGAAAGACACTAATAGGAATTTTTGTTTTTCAAATTTTAAACAGGCTGCACTATTTGAAAAAAAGTAAAATTTTTCTCTAGGTATGAGCCAGTAACGAACCCTGAGCTGAATCCAACCGGCTATGGCTGCACACAGACTACAGGGCGAGCTGGGCTCACACGGAGACCGTGCAGACAGCCGTAAACGGCGCTGCAAGGCCAAAAAACCCTCCTCTAGGTTATCCTATATATTGTTTTTCCACTATTTAGCTGGATACGAGTGGAAAGACACTAATAGGAATTTTTTTTTTTCAAATTTTAAACAGGCTGCACTATTTGGAAAAAAGTAAAATTTTTCTCAAGGTATGAGCCAGTAACGAACCCTGAGCTGAATCCAACCGGCTATGGCTGCACACAGACTACAGGGCGAGCTGGGCTAACACGGAGACCATGCAGACAGCCGTAAACGGCGCTGCAAGGCCCAAAAACCCCCCTCTAGGTTATCCTATGTAGTGTTTTTCCACAATAGAGCTGGAGACTGGTGGAAAAACACTAATAGGAAATTTGAGAAAAAATGTGCAGCAGGCTGCACTAAGAGCAAAAAAGGACAACTGTGTGAGGCAGTGTGAACCCCCCCTGAGCTGAATACAACCGGGTATATGGCTGCACACAGACTACAGAGTGAGCTGCACACACACACAGAGACCTTGCAGAACGCTGTTAAAACAGTGCTGCAAGGCAAGAGCAAGGTGAACAGTGAAGAACACACAGCGTTTTGCTAAATTAGCCTTTGGAAAGGAAAATAAAGCAATTAGCTAGCTCGACTGGCCCTCAGTTAGAACACAGCGTCCTGTCCCTAACTGAAATCACAGCAGAGTGAGCGCAAAATGGCGGCAGCGTTTTTTATAGTGCAGAGTGACATCATTTCAGCAGCCAATCCAAGCCTTGCCAGTACTTACATGCCCACCATGCTAAACAGGATGTGCCCACACTTCCAATCATTCCTCATTGGCTGCTGCGTTCAGTTTGAATTCTGGGAACTTCCGATTCCGGTATCCGATACGCGGGAAGCATCGGAATTCGGTATCGGAATTCCGATACCGCAAATATCGGCCGATACCCGATACTTGCGGTATCGGAATGCTCAACACTAATTGTGACACCCCTTTCAGTACTTCTGCTTGCACTACATTTCAGATAAATTTAGGTAACCATAGGATGTTAAAAATAATCTTCACTCCTGTCTTTATGACAGTTTCTCTCTTAAGATGGCAGAATTGGAAGCTGTAACATGACATATATTTGATGCTTTACAAAAGATATAATTCTGTGAAATTTATGAAAATGTAGTGTGCCTTTTACTTTAAGATGTTTTTATTTCTGAAATAAGATAAAATAAAATAATCAAGAGTAATGGTAAATAATGGGATGTTTATTTCTCCAGTTCTCTGTTGAATGCGTAAATTTCCTGATCCAAATATTCATTGTTTTATTTAACTCGTAGCCAACCAGGCCTACATTGGCTTTAATGACTGAACTTCTTTTTTCATGTTTGGATTCCAGGAACTATTTTTCTTTTGACATAGGTATATGAAGACCTGTTTTTTTGCGAATTGTATTTTTCAGTAACACAACTTTAGTGTCAATATAATTTACTAGATTGTGGCCCGATTCTAACGCATCGGGTATTCTAGAATATACATGTCCCCGTAGTATATGGCCAATGATGATTTGTGCATATTTGTGTATGGTTGTCTGTTGTGCGACCTTTATGACATCATCGTCGCCATGGCAACCATTATGACATCATCGTCGTTGTGCCCGTTGCTGATTGGTCGAGGCCTGGCGGCCTCGACCAATCAGACGCGGGATATCTACGTCCTTTATGACATCATCGTCGCTGTGCTCGTCGCTGATTGGTCGAGGCCTGGCGGCTTCGACCAATCAGAGACGCGGGATTTCTATGTCGATACTGTGCTCGTCGCTGATTGGTCGAAGGCCTGGCGCATCGGGTATTCTAGAATATGCATGTCTCTGTAATATATGGACAATGATGATTCCAGAATTCGCGGCAGACTATGCCCGTTGCTGATTGGTCGAGGCAACCTTTATGACATCATCGTCGCCATGGCAACCATTATGACATCATCGTCACTGTGCCCGTTGCTGATTGGTCGAGGCCTGGCGGCCTCGACCAATCAGACGCGGGATTTCTACGTCCTTTATGACATCATCGTCGCTGTGCCCGTTGCTGATTGGTCGAGGCCTGGCGGCCTCGACCAATCAGAGACGCGGGATTTCTACGTCGATGCTGTGCCGGTCTCTGATTGGTCGAGGTCTGGCGGCCTCGACCAATCAGAGAGCCGGGATTTCTAGGACAGACAGACAGACAGACAGACAGACAGACAGACGGAAAAACCCTTAGACAATTATATATATAGATTAAATAACTTTTATTCACTTTTTGTGGGAAGAAATAGAAAAAAACAGCAATTCCGCCATTCCTTTTTCACACTTTAAGTGTTACGCAATTCATTGTGATGCCAAAGTGTTCACTTTATTCTGTAGGTCTGTACAATTCTAGCAATATTTAAATATACAGTTTTATTAGTATTTTAATAAATTTATAAAACAAATACTGTTTAACAATTCTGAGAACTGTTTAAAAATTTTGTGTCAAAATTCTGAGCCGTAAGTTTTACATTTTTCTTTCAACTGAGTTGTGTGAGAAGCTGTTATTTTGAATGTTACCATTTAATTGTATATTTGATTTCTTTTATCACTTTGTAATGCACTTGAGTGGCACAATTAGCAAAAAACAGCAATTCTGTTTTTTTTCCTTTTTATATAAACACAATTCGTCATTCTATTTAATTGATATATGTTAAAGAGGGATGTTTTCTCCAAAATTATTAGAGGTACTCAGACACCTCTATTGAGGTCCAATATTTACAATTAATATACTACTATTATTCTTAATATTATTATTATTATTAATCAATTACTGTAAACACATTTACAATGACAGACTGGTACAGAGGGGAGAGGACCCTGTCCTTGCGGACTTACGTTCTATGCGTATACACAACTTTGATTGATCAACAGTGATTGTGGAGACACGAGGGTCAGTGGGTGCTCTTGTCCACTAACCTGGCTGCCTTTAGAAAGACCACATGGAAAAGGGATCATACCACTGAACATCGGCACTCCTTTCCAATTTGCAGAATACTACTCAGACAACACAGGGTGAGGGTAGCACACTACGGTAGTAATTTAATGTATCAACAACAATCAATAACATATGATACAATCTGAGCAAGATGGTGCACCTGAAATAGTCTCATCCTTCCACAGGCTTGCTGGGAATTAGAACATCTGTGACTTTGGGGATTCCATTGCCAATTACCCAACCAGTAGCATCCCGCTTCTGATGGATACCCACAGAGAGGATGAATCAGCCAGCTTAGGAAGTTGACAGAGTCCATTGAAGTATGTGGCCAGGGGACCTGATTGTCCCAATCTTGGTTCTCCAAACACGTCCATGGGTTCAGTGATTTGCATTAGATCAAATCTGCATTCCTCAGCTTGGAACCATGGTTCCTTGGCTGCTGTCTTGTAGAATCTCTGTAAAAAGACGCAGATCCCCATTTTATAGTTCACTGCTCTCATTATTTGAGTATTCACAATTAACCTGCTTATTTTATGCTTCAATGTTTGCAGAGCAACAAACTGCATGGACTGATACAATAGGTATTCAGCAGGTATCCATCAAATTAACAAACATCGATTGTTCAATTAAGATGTGCCTTTGTCCCTCAAGAATAGCAGAGCAATAAGCTGCAATGACTTCTAAAATAGGTAGTTAGCAACCATTCAACAAATCCACAAACCTACAAGAGTCAACTTTCAGATTCATATGAACAATAGTTCATGTCCTTGGGCCTACTGAATAATAAGTTTGTCATAATTAAGAATAAACGTGGTGTCCTTACAGTGATGCCTTAATATTATCTGTTCCTTCCTGATGGTCCACTGACTGTGTGCACTAGCCCTGCAACGTAATCATCCTCCAGCCTAACAAGTGGTTGGGCTCTTGTTACTTCAGCTGCAGGGGCAGGTGAATGGGCCACGGAACCCCAGCCAGTAAAGTCATCAAAAAGCAGAAGAGAGTGGTGCTTGACTTGGGGCTCAGGCTGCTTGGCTGATTTGCAAGGGGGTGAGGTGGAAGCCAGATGACCATGGTCTTCAGTTATCAACTCTGCAGTGGACTAGGTGGAAGATAATGTGAAGGAACTGGAGCCACTGTCAGCCAACCAATGCAAAACTGTCTCAATATGTTCTGGCCTCACCATTTGTGTAGCGGTATTCTGCCTTTTGAAAGGATGCATAACGTCCTGTCGCGTGTGTGCATTAGAGGAATGTGTTGTATATGGGAACGTTGCAGGCACAGAATGACCACGTCGTCTCCATGCAACTGTTACACCGGTACCACCATGGCCACGTCCATGTCCCCTATTTGATGCTCTGGTCATTTTAGAAAGTGGTCTTTCAGCACACTACTCGCACAAAAGTGTCGGAAAAGTAGATTTGTTTTTTGCCACACTACTTATAGGTACAGTAAAATTATTTATTTGACCTACAAAGGGTAAAGAAATGGCTGCAAAGTATAATACATTGCTTATACCAAAAATGACAAAGACTCGACTGCAGAGTAGAAATATTGTATTGTCACTAGTGTTGAGAGATACCTTTCGATATTCAGAAATATCAGTATCGGATTGGCAGAAGGTACAAGAAAGCTGAGGAACTGCCGAGAACCAGCTGACGGTAATGGAACCCGGATGGCTACCCAAAGGTACAAGAGCCAATGGAACTACCGAGGACCAGCTGACAGGACTGGAACCCGGTTACTAAGCAGAAGGTACCCGTGCCATAAAGCTCTACCAAGGACTACCAGACGTTGGTGGAACTCCTATACCCAGAAGGAGGCACCTAAGCCAAAGGCTCTGCCTGAAACCAGCTGACGGTACTGGAACCCAGGGGGATTGTTCAAGATTGACTTCTAAAGAACCAGCTAATGGTGCTGGAACTCAGATAGTCAGCAGAAGGTCCACATGAAAAAAAAATTGCAAGGCCGCGAGCCGACCGTAGTTACCGAAAACCCACATTCCTACAGGGGGAGCTTGTCCTATTGACACTACGGAATCAGCCCTGATTGCCAGTTCCCGCAGCCCACATAGGAAGCACCTAAACTGCAGGCACCATAGAGATGGCTAACCCGACCGCAACCCTACAGGACAACGTATTGGAGGCAAAGTGACCTTGACACTACCCGGAAAAAGCTGGCGTGCTGGAACCAGACTGGCAGGAGGGAGTACCCATGCCAAAGACACTTCTGAGCAGCAACTGGCGGTGTTGGAGCCCAGGGATTACAGGAGTGTAGGCTGAGGCCTAATTGGAGCAAGTTTCTAATCTGTAGTTGTATGAGTGTGGAGGGAGCAGGAGCAATTGCCGGATTCACAGCTGGGGATCAGCCGATGTTACTGAACCCCAATAACAGAGGAGCAACTGTTGACCGTGGAGACAGCATTTCCGGGCAGCAACTAGCGGTGTTGGAGCCCATTGTCAATGCTAGATACTGAGTGGAGAAATTGCTGCACACACAGCAGGGGAGCAGCTTGCGATACTGAACCCCAATAACACAGGCGCTAGTGTTTTTCTTTGTGCAGACAGCACTTCCGAGCAGCAACTAGCGGTGTTGGAGCCCAGGGAATCCAGGAGGAGAGTGTAGGCAGAGGCCTACTATTTGAGCTAGTTTAATATCAGTTGTATTGTGAGTGTGGATGGAGCAGGAGAAATTGCCACACACACAGCAGGGGAGCAGCTGGCGTTACTCATCCCAATAACAGTAGAGCAACTGTTGACTGCGCAGACAGCATTTCCAGGCAGCAACTGGTGGTGTTGGAGCCCAGGGTCAATGCTAGAAACTGAGTGGAGAAATTGACACACACAGCAGGGGAGCAGCTGGCGTTACTGAACCCCAATAACAGAGGAGATACTGTTGACTGTGCAGACAGCACTTCTGAGCAGCAACTGGTGGTGTTGGAGTCCAGGGTCAATGATAGAAACTGAGCGGAGAAATTGTCGCACACACAGCTGGGGAGCAGCTTGCGATACTGAACCCCAATAACAGAGGAGTACAACTGTTGACTGTGCAGACAGCACTTCCGGGCAGCAACTGGCAGTGTTGGAGCCCAGGGTAGATGCTAGAAACTGAGTGGAGAAATTGCCGCTCACACAGCAGGGGAGCAGCTGACGTTACTGAACCCAAATAATAGAGGAGGAACTGTTGACTGTGCAGACAGCACTTCCGGGCAGCAACTGGTGGTGTTGGAGCCCAAGGTCAATGCTAGAAACTGAGTGGAGAAATTGCCACACACACAGCAGGGGAGCAGCTGGCGTTACTGAACCCCAATAACAGAGGAGCAACTGTTGACTGTGCAGATAGCACTTTTGGGCAGGAACTGGCGGTGTTGGAGCCCAGGGTCAATGCCAGATACTGAGTGGAGAAATTGCCGCACACACAGCAGGGGAGCAGCTGGCATTACTGAACACCAATAACAGAGGAGCAACTGTTGACTGTGCAGATAGCACATTTGGGCAGGAACTGGCGGTGTTGGAGCCCAGGGTCAATGCAAGAAACTGAGTGGAGAAATTGCCGCACACACAGCAGGGGAGCAGCTGGCTTTACTGAACCACAAAAACAGTGGAACAACTGTTGACTGTGCAGACAGCATTTCCTGGCAGCAACTGGCGGTGTTGGAGCCCAGGGTCAATGCTAGAAGCATAGTGTAGGCCGAGGCCTAATTGGAGCAAGTTTAATATCTGATGTAATGTGTCACACCGATAATGGCGATAATGGCAGGACGGCGTACTGGGACCCGCACCTGTCCATGCCACTATAATGGAGCCCTGGCTTTCCCTTATTTCAGGGGTACCTATGATGGTTAGGAGGCCTGAGCCGCCAGCGTATCCATGTCTCCTGAGCAGGCCCTCTCAGTGGCCCCATCTCCCCCCAGGGAGGTGATTGCACAAGTGTATAAATATAACAATAAACAGGGTATACAGACAAGGTAGCTAAAAGACTCAAACTCACCAAATGCTCACACAACCACAGAGGAAACACAGAGATGGGAAGAGAAGGAAAAAACTAGGAAGGAAAACAGGATTAACATGCAACCAAAACAGAAGACACCAATCTCTGTAAATAAACCTCCAAACTCCAACACTACGCTCCTTTAACCTCCAAGCCAGGCAGCAGAACTGATCACTGACAATAGCCGTAGTCAAGGCTGGGTTTATATAGAGGAGAAGATTACAAAATCCACTTCAGCTGAGAGACCCAGCTCACAGCAACTCATCAACAAGGTTAACTCCTGCACTGCTGGCACAAAGCAGCCAGGTTAGAATACAGGAGAAGAGCTTCTGTTCACTGTGTGTGAATGAGGCCCAGAGCGCTGCGGTTCTCTGGAACCTCTCAGTTGCGGTAGCCCCGTGACATAATGTGAATGTGGAGGGAGCAGGAGACATTGCCGTACACAGAGCAGGGGAGCAGCTGACGTTACTGAACCCCACTAACACAGGAGCTAGTGTTTTTCTCTGTGCAGACAGCACTTCCGACCAGCAACTAGCGGTGTTATAGCCCAGGGAATCCAGGAGAAGGAGAGTGTAGGCAGAGGCCTAATTTGAGCTAGTTTAATATCAGTTGTATTGTGAGTGTGGACGGAGCAGGAGAAATTGCCGGATATACACCTGGAGATCAGCTGACGTTACTGAAACCAAATAACACGGCAGCAAGTGTTGACTGTGCAGACGGCACTTCCGAGCAGCAACTAGCAGTGTTGGAGCCCAGGGAATCCAGGAGAAACAGAGTGTAGGCTGAGGCGTACACTCGAGGCAGTTAAATATCTGTTGTAGTGTGAGCGTGGACAGAGCAGGACAAATTGCTGGATACACAGCTGGGGATCAGCTGACATTACTGAAACCCAATAACGCTGGGTCATGTGCTGACTGTGCACATGGCACTTCTGAGCAGCAACTGGTGGTGTTGGAGCCCAGGGATTACAGTTCAGGTGGTAGAAACATGAACACAACAGGAGACCTGGATACTATTGCCAACCAATTATTTATCCAGGAAGAGGAGTGGCAAATTCCTGCGAGATCCAGGCCTTGTTCATTTTCAGAAAAGTAAGCCAGTCAACGTTATCGGAGGATAGTCGCATGCGACGGTCTGTTAGTACACCACCTGTGGCACTAAAGACACGTTCCGATAATACACTAGCAGCAGGGCAAGCCAGCACCTCCAATGCATACTGGCTAAGCTCTGGCCATGTATCCAGCTTAGAGACCCAAAACTTGAAGAGGGAAGAGCCGTCTGGGAGTTCAGTGAGAGGGCAAGACATGTAGTCTATCACCATCTGACGGAAACATTGCCTTCTGCTGACTGGAGCCGTCTGTGATGGTGTAGACATTTGTGGCGGGCACACAAAACTTTGCCACAGTTGGGTCATACCCGTCTTGCCTTGTGCTGAGGCACTGCTTCTGCACCCTCTTTGTGCAGACCTTCCTCCATTGCCTCGACGCCCTGAGCTGCTTGGTAAAGCACTAGCAGCACTGCTCTCGGTTGGATTTGAGAAGATGATGGAATGCACCAGTGTGTCTTGGTACTCCCGCATTTTACGCTCCCGGTTCAACGGTGTAAAGGGTTTTGTAAGTTGTCCCAGTAGCGAGGATCTAGGAGGGTGTACACCCAATAATCAGCCGTGTTGAGAATGTGGGCGATGCGGCGATCGTTTCTCAGGCACTGCAGCATGAAATCAACCATGTGCTGCAGACTGCCAACTGGCCAAGAAACGCTGTCCCCTGCTTGAGGCGTGATCTCTGCCTGCTCTGCATCACCCCACCCTCGCTCTACATACTGACCACTGGAGCATTGTTTAACCCCCTCCTCTGGACAGATGTCTTCCTCCTCCATTGACTCCTCCTCATCCTCCTCACAAAGTGCCCCGCCTAGGCCTTTGTGAGGAACAACTTGCGCACACTGTCCAGAAGCAGATGGCATTTGTGACTCCTCATCCTCCACCTCTTCCACAACCTCATCCCTTAGCGCTTGCAGTGTTCTTTCAAGCAGGCAGAAAAGGGGGATAGTCATGCTGACTAGTGCATCATCTGCACTCGCCATCCACGTGAAATCATCGAAGGCACGCAAAACCTGGCAGATGTCCTTCATAGTGGCCCACTCAGTGGTTGTGAAGTCTGAACGGCGCGCAGTGCAAATCACACATCACTCTCCTGCTTGATGGCATTCCAGAGCTCCTGCACTGTGTGGCTTTGATTCCCCAAAGAAATTAATTTCTATACGGCTTGTTGACATTTGGCCATGGCTGTGCTCATATAAGTCATAACAGGTAAGCGTTCATGGGTCCGTTTGGAGGAGAACTGTGACGGCTCCTGCAGCGCTGATTCAAAGGAACTGGAGTATCAGGAAGAGTTAATGCGTACAGACTGGATTCCTGCAATCCTTGGAGTTGGCAGAACACGTACAGCGCCACTCACAAGATCTGTACTGGCTCCACAACATTTACCCAATGGGCAGTGAGGGAAAGGTATCGTCCCTGTCTATGGTGACTGGTCCACGCATCAGTGGTGAGGTGGACCATGCTACTGACGGCGTTTTGTAGCGCATGTTTGTTTCCCTCCACATGCTGTTGCAGGGCAGGGACGGCTTGTCTGCTGAAATAAAAGCGGCTGGGTACGTTGTATTGTGGGACTGCCAATGCCATCAAGTTACGGAAGGTGTCATTCTCCACCAGCCTGAATGACAGCATTTCAAGGGACAGTAGTTTTGCAATGCCAGCATTCAGAGCCTGTGCTCGGGGGTGGTTTGCCGAGAATGGCCGCCTTTTCTTCCATGCCTGTGCTACTGATGGCTGTAGACTGGCTGGAAGTGTGAGGAGGATGACAGGGAACGTGGTGCTGTGGGTGGAATTACACTGGGTCTCTGTACAACAGTGCCAGAGGTTATTCCATGGCGATCTTGTGAGGAAGCCGAACCAGCTATGTGTGAGCTGGAGGAAGAGGCTACAACACGAGCTGAAGAGGTGTTAGGTGTCACTGTAGGTTGGCCTAGGTCTTCAGTGTGTTTTTGTAACTGCACCACGTGCTTGGTCCGCACATGTTTCCACATATTTGTGGTATTGAGGTTGCTGACACTTTTCCCTCTTTTGACTTTCTGATTACACAGCTTGCATTTGACAAAGCAAATGTCATCTGTAACAACTGTGTCAAAAAAGGACCAGGCACTGCAAGTCTTGGGAGCGCCCGTTTTGGCTTTTGGAAGAGGCATGCTCCAACGGGTGCCAAAGTGGAGGCTACAGGCAACGCAGTCTTCCCCCTCCCTTCCCCTCTTTGGGCCGTTCGGGGAATCTCTTCATCAGAGCTGCTCCCACCACCTTCCTGTACCTCACGCCATGATGGGTCAAGGACCTCATCATCTACACTACCCTCTTCCAACAACTGCTTCTCCTGGGTAGTCTCAGCAGCACAGTATGCACCAGAAAGTGACACATGAGTCTCATCATCAGATGCATACTGAGGTGTAGAGTTGAGCGACCTTGACCTTTTTAGAGTCGAGCCGGGTTTCGCGAAACCCGACTATCTCAAAAGTCGGGTCGAGTGAAATCGGCCGATTATGACGTAAAGTCGGGATCGACCGAAACACGAAACCCAATGCAAGTCAATGGGGCAGCATAGTCGGCAGTGAGTGGGGGCCAGGAAAACACCTAGAGTGCCCATTTTAATGTCAAAACCATCCATTCTTCTTAATGAAGCTTGTCAAGCGTAATTTACCTTATAATAATTGGAAGGCATTTGAAATTGGGGGTCATTTGGCTAAAGTTGTGGTGGGTAGGGCTGGTTCAAGTAATTAGTGGGCCCAGGAAATCTGGACCACGTCACGGCAGTGGAGCAGGGAGAGGTAAGTATTTCAACTTTGCAAGTGCTGTGATCCTGAGCAAGCAGGGGGGGCCCACTCGTTGGCATTGGCACTGGCACAGGGCCCCTCAAAGTACAGCGGTGTGTTTGCACGGCGGGGGCGCCTCCCACCGGCAGCAACACTTTTGCGTACTATGAGAGGCCCTGTGCCAGTGACGTCGCCAACTAGTATTCCTCCCCCCACCTGATGAAGGAACCTGCACTTTCATCTGCACCTTCCTCTTTGTCCCCGTGTAAGGTGGTATGGTATGCGGGAAGAGCAACCTGACTTTCAGCAGGGTCACAATGTTGTTGTGTAGCGTGCACGGGGAATGTTGCGTTATGGGTCAATGTACCAGCAGACTCATCTATCACTGGCTGGGCAATGGGCAGGATGAGGAGGAAACACAGATATAGGCCCAAAGAATAAAGTTGGCTAAATGCAGTTCAAAATTGGTAACACAGGAATAACCAGGGGGCATTGCAGTGGAGGACAACTGGAATGAGAGGCAGACACCGATAGTAGGCCCCAACCCAACTAGTAGGCCAAATGCAGTCTAACATTAACAACTACTTAACGAGCGCCTGAAAACGGAATTTCAGGACAGGAAACCAGGAGAACAGCAAGGAGCGGCAGACACTGTTAGTAGTCCCCAAACCAACTAGTACGCCAAATGCAGTTGTTCCATTTAACCACAATTTAACGAGAGCCTGAAGATAGAAGCTCAGGAAAGGCAACCTGGAGAACACCTTGGAGTGGAACACACCATCTCTCTCCACCCCATACCCATTTTGTAGGCCTAATGCAGTGTAGTTTTCTACAACTACTAAACGAGAGTCGGAAGACCGAAGTAATGGCAAGGAAACCTGGGGAACACCTTGGAGTGTAACACACCATCTCTCTCCACCCGATACCCATTTTGTAGGCCTAATGCAGTGTAGTTTTCTACAACTACTAAACGAGAGTCGGAAGACCGAAGCAATGGCAAGGAAACCTGGGGAACACCTTGGAGTGTAACACACCATCTCTCTCCACCCGATACCCATTTTGTAGGCCTAATGCAGTGTAGTTTTCTACAACTACTAAACGAGAGTCGGAAGACCGAAGCAATGGCAAGGAAACCTGGGGAACACCTTGGAGTGTAACACACCATCTCTCTCCACCCGATACCCAATTTGTAGGCCTAATGCAGTGTAGTTTTCTACAACTACTAAACGAGAGTCGGAAGACCGAAGCAATGGCAAGGAAACCTGGGGAACACCTTGGAGTGTAACACACCATCTCTCTCCACCCGATACCCATTTTGTAGGCCTAATGCAGTGTAGTTTTCTACAACTACTAAACGAGAGTCGGAAGACCAAAGCAATGGCAAGGAAACCTGGGGAACACCTTGGAGTGTAACACACCATCTCTCTCCACCCGATACCCAATTTGTAGGCCTAATGCAGTGTAGTTTTCTACAACTACTAAACGAGAGTCGGAAGACCGAAGCAATGGCAAGGAAACCTGGGGAACACCTTGGAGTGTAACACACCATCTCTCTCCACCCGATACCCATTTTGTAGGCCTAATGCAGTGTAGTTTTCTACAACTACTAAACGAGAGTCGGAAGACCGAAGCAATGGCAAGGAAACCTGGGGAACACCTTGGAGTGTAACACACCATCTCTCTCCACCCGATACCCAATTTGTAGGCCTAATGCAGTGTAGTTTTCTACAACTACTAAACGAGAGTCGGAAGACCGAAGCAATGGCAAGGAAACCTGGGGAACACCTTGGAGTGTAACACACCATCTCTCTCCACCCGATACCCATTTTGTAGGCCTAATGCAGTGTAGTTTTCTACAACTACTAAACGAGAGTCGGAAGACCGAAGCAATGGCAAGGAAACCTGGGGAACACCTTGGAGTGTAACACACCATCTCTCTCCACCCGATACCCAATTTGTAGGCCTAATGCAGTGTAGTTTTCTACAACTACTAAACGAGAGTCGGAAGACCGAAGCAATGGCAAGGAAACCTGGGGAACACCTTGGAGTGTAACACACCATCTCTCTCCACCCGATACCCATTTTGTAGGCCTAATGCAGTGTAGTTTTCTACAACTACTAAACGAGAGTCGGAAGACCAAAGCAATGGCAAGGAAACCTGGGGAACACCTTGGAGTGTAACACACCATCTCTCTCCACCCGATACCCATTTTGTAGGCCTAATGCAGTGTAGTTTTCTACAACTACTAAACGAGAGTCGGAAGACCGAAGCAATGGCAAGGAAACCTGGGGAACACCTTGGAGTGTAACACACCATCTCTCTCCACCCCATACCCAATTTGTAGGCCTAATGCAGCCTACTTTCCGACAACTACTAAACGAGAGCATGAAGATCGAAGCTCAGGAAAGGCAACCTGGGGAACACCTTGGAGTGTAACACACCCTCTCTCTACACCACGGAAGGGCTGATTCTTAGGAAGGAAGGCTGTCGGAAAGAAGCAGGGCGCGTCCGAGGGTGATTATATTCTTATTAGGTATATACTCACCCTCGGACGCGCCCTGCTTCTTTATTTGTAATAAATGTTTATTTGCAATGTGGTTTTTACTTACTCTATTTTTTTGGTAAATAATGATTTTATTATTTTCATTGTTTTGCATCTTCTTGGCAATAATATAAAGAAGACGCGACAGGACAACACTCGGTGGATGCCATATCTGTGTTTTATATTGAAAAAAACTTTCAGTTAACTACTTGCAGGAGAAAGTTATTGTAGCTGGTGGCCATTTTTAGTACTGTACCAGATTTTTGTTGTATGTGTTTGTTTTTAATGTTAAAATGTCTGCATTTGATATCTCTCCAGTATTTTCTTTTTTATAAGCAAAATACTTATTTTTATATTTTCTGATGTTGGTTCAAGGGGTACACGGGCAGCAGTAGACAGGTCAGTGGAGGCCTAGTGGAAGGAGGGACCGCAGACAGGCTTCGAAGCCCTAACATAATAAATTGGGCTGGCTGTAGGCAATTTAAAATTGGTTCCAGGGGAACCCGGGCAGCAGTAGACAGGTCAGTGGAGGCCTAGTGGAAGGAGGGACCGCAGACAGGCTTCGAAGCCCTAACATAATAAATTGGGCTGGCTGTAGGCAATTTAAAATTGGTTCCAGGGGAACACGGGCGGCAGTAGACAGGTCAGTGGAGGCCTAGTGGAAGGAGGGACCGCAGACAGGCTTCGAAGCCCTAACATAATAAATTGGGCTGGCTGTAGGCAATTTAAAATTGGTTCCAGGGGAACACGGGCGGCAGTAGACAGGTCAGTGGAGGCCTAGTGGAAGGAGGGACCGCAGACAGGCTTCGAAGCCCTAACATAATAAATTGGGCTGGCTGTAGGCAATTTAAAATTGGTTCCAGGGGAACACGGGCGGCAGTAGACAGGTCAGTGGAGGCCTAGTGGAAGGAGGGACCGCAGACAGGCTTCGAAGCCCTAACATAATAAATTGGGCTGGCTGTAGGCAATTTAAAATTGGTTCCAGGGGAACACGGACAGCAGTAGACAGGTCAGTGGAGGCCTAGTGGAAGGAGGGACCGCAGACAGGCTTCGAAGCCCTAACATAATAAATTGGGCTGGCTGTAGGCAATTTAAAATTGGTTCCAGGGGAACCCGGGCAGCAGTAGACAGGTCAGTGGAGGCCTAATGGAAGGAGGGACCGCAGACAGGCTTCGAAGCCCTAACATAATAAATTGGGCTGGCTGTAGGCAATTTAAAATTGGTTCCAGGGGAACACGGGCGGCAGTAGCCAGGTCAGTGTAGTAGTAGTGGAAAGAACGGGCCGCAGACAGGCTTCGAAGGCCTAACATAACAAAAATTGGGCTGTAGGCAATTTAAAATTGGTTCCAGGGGAACACGGGCGGCAGTAGACAGGTCAGTGGAGGCCTAGTGGAAGGAGGGACCGCAGACAGGCTTCGAAGCCCTAACATAATAAATTGGGCTGGCTGTAGGCAATTTAAAATTGGTTCAGGGGAACACGGACAGCAGTAGACAGGTCAGTGGAGGCCTAGTGGAAGGAGGGACCGCAGACAGGCTTCGAAGCCCTAACATAATAAATTGGGCTGGCTGTAGGCAATTTAAAATTGGTTCCAGGGGAACCCGGGCAGCAGTAGACAGGTCAGTGGAGGCCTAGTGGAAGGAGGGACCACAGACAGGCTTCGAAGCCCTAACATAATAAATTGGGCTGGCTGTAGGCAATTTAAAATTGGTTCCAGGGGAACACGGGCGGCAGTAGCCAGGTCAGTGTAGTAGTAGTGGAAAGAACGGGCCGCAGACAGGCTTCGAAGGCCTAACATAACAAAAATTGGGCTGTAGGCAATTTAAAATTGGTTCCAGGGGAACACGGGCGGCAGTAGACAGGTCAGTGGAGGCCTAGTGGAAGGAGGGACCGCAGACAGGCTTCGAAGCCCTAACATAATAAATTGGGCTGGCTGTAGGCAATTTAAAATTGGTTCCAGGGGAACCCGGGCAGCAGTAGACAGGTCAGTGGAGGCCTAGTGGAAGGAGGGACCGCAGACAGGCTTCAAAGCCCTAACATAATAAATTGGGCTGGCTGTAGGCAATTTAAAATTGGTTCCAGGGGAACACGGGCGGCAGTAGACAGGTCAGTGGAGGCCTAATGGAAGGAGGGACCGCAAACAGGCTTCGAAGCCCTAACATAATAAATTGGGCTGGCTGTAGTCAATTTAAAATTGGTTCCAGGGGAACACGGGCGGCAGTAGACAGGTCAGTGGAGGCCTAGTGGAAGGAGGGACCGCAGACAGGCTTCGAAGCCCTAACATAATAAATTGGGCTGGCTGTAGGCAATTTAAAATTGGTTCCAGGGGAACACGGGCGGCAGTAGCCAGGTCAGTGTAGTAGTAGTGGAAAGAACGGGCCGCAGACAGGCTTCGAAGGCCTAACATAACAAAAATTGGGCTGTAGGCAATTTAAAATTGGTTCCAGGGGAACACGGGCTGCAGTAGACAGGTCAGTGGAGGCCTAGTGGAAGGAGGGACCGCAGACAAGCTTCGAAGCCCTAACATAATAAATTGGGCTGGCTGTAGGCAATTTAAAATTGGTTCCAGGGGAACACGGGCAGCAGTAGACAGGTCAGTGGAGGCCTAGTGGAAGGAGTGACCGCAGACAGGCTTCGAAGGCCTAACATAAGAAAAATGTCAATACAATGGTATTGACAGTGCCAGGCATTGAAGGATGTCAGCGCATAGACTAAACATTGGTGGAGCTGTGAGAGAAAATTTTGCAAGTGGTAGAGCACTGTTTGACCTGGGGGGGGGACTGTCTTGTGGCCGGCGGTACAGGCCCAGGGCCCCTCATATTACAACGGTGTGTCTGACGTTGGGTGCGCACCACCACCGCCAGACACTTTATTGTACTATGAGGGACCTAGTGGCAGTGCCGTCGACCAAAAGCGGGCACACCCACCTCTTCAGACAAACAGTACTCTCACGGGTGCTGGCGCCAAGTGGCGATACCACGGCCCCGTGTGGGGACTTTGGCCATTTAGGGAGGTGTTAACATGTCGGATGCTGGACAATCAGGTGCTGCAAATTACGAGATTGGAAAAGTCGTTCAGAATAGTCCACAGGCAAGACCTTTACATAGGAAAGATAGGTGTCAACCGGGCAAGGTGGGGCAAAAGATTTCGAAATCCAGTTGTGGTTCATTTTAATGAAGGTTAGATCATCTACATTTTGGGTAGCCAGACGAGTCCTTTTTTCTGTTAGTATTGAACCTGCAGCACTGAATATTCTTTCTGATAGGACACTAGCTGCCGGGCAAGCAAGCTCCTGCAATGCATAGTCTGCCAATTCTGGCCAGGTGTCTAATTTTGATGCCCAGTAATCAAATGGGAATGACGGTTGAGGGAGAATGTCGATAAGGGATGAAAAATAGTTAGTAACCATACTGGACAAATGTTGTCTCCTGTCACTTTGAATTGATGCTGCAGTACCTGTCCTGTCTGCGGTCATAGCAAAATCACTCCACAACCTGGTCAGAAAACCCCTCTGGCCAACGCCACTTCTGATTTCTGCCCCTCTAACACCTCTGGTCTGCTGGCCCCTGCAGCTGGTGTTAGAACGATCACGGGCGCTGTGTGCAGGGAATGCCAGAAGCAAACGGTCAATAAGAGTTGATTGTTTGGTTGCTAATATTAGTTCCAAGTTCTCATGTGGCATTATATTTTGCAATTTGCCTTTATAGCGAGGATCAAGGAGGCAGGCCAACCAGTAATCGTCATCGTTCATCATTTTTGTTATGCGTGTGTCCCTTTTGAGGATACGTAAGGCATAATCCGCCATGTGGCCCAAAGTTCCAGTTCTCAAATCTGTGGTTGTGCTTGGTTGAGGGGCAGTTTCAGGCAAATCCACGTCACTTGTGTCCCTCCAAAAACCAGAACCCGGCCTTGCCGCGCCAACAATTTCCACTGGCCCCGGAAAAGCTTCCTCATTAAAAATATAATCATCCCCATCATCCTCCTCGTCCTCCTCCTCCTGTTCGCCCGCTACCTCGTCCTGTACACTGCCCTGGCCAGACAATGGCTGACTGTCATCAAGGCTTTCCTCTTCCTCAGCTGCAGACGCCTGATCCTTTATGTGCGTCAAACTTTGCATCAGCAGACGCATTAGGGGGATGCTCATGCTTATTATGGCGTTGTCTGCACTAACCAGCCGTGTGCATTCCTCAAAACACTGAAGGACTTGACACATGTCTTGAATCTTCGACCACTGCACACCTGACAACTCCATGTCTGCCATCCTACTGCCTGCCCGTGTATGTGTATCCTCCCACAAAAACATAACAGCCCGCCTCTGTTCACACAGTCTCTGAAGCATGTTGCAACGTCTATGATTAGGCGATGCTGGGGAAGATTCAAAGAACGCTGATAGGTCTGCATACGGCTGGAGTGTACGGGCGAACGGCGGATATGTGAGCAAAGTCCACGCACTTTGAGGAGCAGGTCGGATAACCCCGGATAACTTTTCAGGAAGCACTGCACCACCAGGTTTAAGGTGTGAGCCAGGCAAGGAATGTGTTTCAGTTGGGAAAGGGAGATGGCAGCCATGAAATTCCTTCCGTTATCACTCACTACCTTGCCTGCCTCAAGATCTACAGTGCCCAGCCACGACTGCGTTTCTTTCTGCAAGAACTCGGACAGAACTTCAGCGGTGTGTCTGTTGTCGCCCAAACACTTCATAGCCAATACAGCCTGCTGACGTTTGCCAGTAGCTGCCCCATAATGGGAGACCTGGTGTGCAACAGTGGCAGCTGCGGATGGAGTGGTTGTGCGACTGCGGTCTGTGGACGAGGTCTCGCTTCTGCAGGAGGATGAGGAGGAGGAGGAGGGGGTGCGAACGGCTACAGCCAACTGTTTCCTAGACCGTGGGCTAGGCAGAACTGTCCCAAACTTGCTGTCCCCTGTGGACCCTGCATCCACCACATTTACCCAGTGTGCCGTGATGGACACGTAACGTCCCTGGCCATGCCTACTGGTCCATGCATCTGTTGTCAGGTGCACCTTTGTGCTCACACATTGCCTGAGTGCATGGACGATGCGCTCTTTAACATGCTGGTGGAGGGCTGGGATGGCTTTTCTGGAAAAAAAGTGTCGACTGGGTAGCTCGTAGCGTGGTACAGCGTAGTCCATCAGGGCTTTGAAAGCTTCGCTTTCAACTAACCGGTAGGGCATCATCTCTAACGAGATTAGTCTAGCTATGTGGGCGTTCAAACCCTGTGTACGCGGATGCGAGGCTAAGTACTTCCTTTTTCTAACCATAGTCTCATGTAGGGTGAGCTGGACTGGAGAGCTGGAGATCGTGGAACTAGCGGGGGTGCCGGTGGACATGACAGACTGAGAGACGGTGGGAGATGGTATTGTTGCCGCCGGTGCCCTAGATGCAGTGTTTCCTACTACGAAACTGGTGATTCCCTGACCCTGACTGCTTTGGCCTGGCAAAGAAACCTGCACAGATACTGCAGGTGGTGCAGAAAATGGTGGCCCTACACTGCCGGAAGGGATGTTGCGTTGATGACTAGCTTCATTGGCCGAGGGTGCTACAACCTTAAGGGACGTTTGGTAGTTAGTCCAAGCTTGCAAATGCATGGTGGTTAAATGTCTATGCATGCAACTTGTATTGAGATTTTTCAGATTCTGCCCTCTGCTTAAGGTAGTTGAACATTTTTGACAGATGACTTTGCGCTGATCAATTGGATGTTGTTTAAAAAAATGCCAGACTGCACTCTTTCTAGCATCGGATACCTTTTCAGGCATTGCAGACTGAGCTTTAACCGGATGGCCACGCTGTCCTCCAACAGGTTTTGACTTTGCCACGCGTTTTGGGCAAGATACGGGCCCGGCAGATGGAACCTGTGGCGATGTTGATGCCTGCTGCGGCCCCTCCTCCTCCGCTTCAGAACTGCTGCCGCATGCACCCTGTTCCCCCAATGGCTGCCATTCGGGGTCAAGAACTGGGTCATCTATTACCTCTTCTTGTAGCTCGTGTGCAACTTCGTCTGTGTCACCGTGTCGGTCGGTGGTATAGCGTTCGTGATGGGGCAACATAGTCTCATCAGGGTCTGATTCTTGATCAGCACCCTGCGAGGGCAATGTTGTGGTCTGAGTCAAAGGACCAGCATAGTAGTCTGGCTGTGGCTGTGCATCAGTGCACTCCATGTCAGATTCAACTTGTAATGGGCATGGACTGTTAACTGCTTCACTTTCTAAGCCAGGGACGGTATGTGTAAAGAGCTCCATGGAGTAACCCGTTGTGTCGCCTGCTGCATTCTTCTCTGTTGTTGTTTTTGCTGAAGAGGACAAGGAAGCGCTGCTTTTACTTTTACCAGTTTCACGAGAGGAGGCAAAAGAGCTAGAGGCTGAGTCAGCAAGATAAGCCAAAACTTGCTCTTGCTGCTCCGGCTATAAAAGCGGTTTTCCTACTCCCAGAAAAGGGAGCGTTCGAGGCCTTGTGTAGCCAGACGACGAACCTGGCTCCACAGCTCCAGACTTAGGTGCAATATTTTTTTTCCCACGACCACCTGATGCTCCACCACTACCACTACCCTCATTACCAGCTGACAATGAACGCCCCCGGCCACGACCTCTTCCACCAGACTTCCTCATTTTTTTAAAAACGTTACCAAACTAACGGTATTTGTTGCTGTCACACAACTTACACGGTGAGCTATAACTTCAGTATGATTTAGCTACCCCTTTACAGGTGGGTGAGACCACAACGAAAATCAGGCACAATGTTACACACTCTGTTGTTGGTGCCAGCAAATGAGAGAGATGCCACACACGCAGGACTGTCACTGAAGCGCAAATGTAAATATTAATCTCCCACTGATTTGTTGTTTTTTTTTAACAGGGAGACTTTAGAAAAAAAAAATAATTAAAAAAAATGATTTTTTAAGGAAGAATTTATAAACCAAATAAAATGAAATGATTGTTTTAGGGAGAATTTAGAAAACAAATTAAAAAAAATAGGCTTTCTATGGCCCACTGAGTGAGAGAGGACGCACACAGGAGTCAGGAGTGGCACACAAGCCCAGAGGCCAATATTTATCTCCCACTGATTGATTTAGTGATTTTTTCAGGTAGATTTTGGAACCCAAATCAAGCAAAAAAATTAATAGGCTTTCTATGGCCCACAATTGGAGAGAGAGAGAGAGAGATGGCACACCCAGGAGTCAAGACTGGCACACAAGCAGAAAGGGCAATATTAATCTCCCACTGATTTGATTTTTTTTTTTTTCAGGGAGACTTTAGAAAAAAAAAATACAAAAAAAATGAATTTTTCAGGAAGAATTTAGAAACAAAATAAAATAAAATGATTGTTTCAGGGAGAATTTAGAAAACAAAAAAAAAAATAGGCTTTGTAGGGCCCACTGAGTGAGAGAGGACGCACACAGGAGTCAGGAGTGGCACACAAGCCCAGAGGCCAATATTTATCTCCCACTGATTGATTTAGTGATTTTTTCAGGTAGATTTTGGAACCCAAATCAAGCAAAAAAATTAATAGGCTTTCTATGGCCCACAATTGGAGAGAGAGAGATGGCACACCCAGGAGTCAAGACTGGCACACAAGCAGAAAGGGCAATATTAATCTCCCACTGATTTTATTTTATTTTATTTTTTTTCAGGGAGACTTTAGAAAAAAAAATACAAAAAAATGATTTTTTCAGGAATAATTTAGAAACCAAATAAAATAAAATGATTTTTTCAGGGAGAATTTAGAAAACAAATAAAACAAAAAATAGGCTTTCTAGGGCCCACTGAGTGAGAGATGACGCACACAGGAGTCAGGAGTGGCACACAAGCCCAGAGGCCAATATTTATCTCCCACTGATTGATTTAGTGATTTTTTCAGGTAGATTTTGGAACCCAAATCAAGCAAAAAAATAAATAGGCTTTCTATGGCCCACAATTGGAGAGAGAGAGAGAGATGGCACACCCAGGAGTCAAGACTGGCACACAAGCAGAAAGGGCAATGTTAATCTCCCACTGATTTGATTTTTTTTTTTTTTCAGGGAGACTTTAGAAAAAAAAATACAAAAAAATGAATTTTTCAGGAAGAATTTAGAAACAAAATAAAATAAAATGATTGTTTCAGGGAGAATTTAGAAAACAAAAAAAAAATAGGCTTTGTAGGGCCCACTGAGTGAGAGAGGACGCACACAGGAGTCAGGAGTGGCACACAAGCCCAGAGGCCAATATTTATCTCCCACTGATTGATTTAGTGATTTTTTCAGGTAGATTTTGGAACCCAAATCAAGCAAAAAAATTAATAGGCTTTCTATGGCCCACAATTGGAGAGAGAGAGATGGCACACCCAGGAGTCAAGACTGGCACACAAGCAGAAAGGGCAATATTAATCTCCCACTGATTTGATTTTTTTTTTTTTTTGTTTCAGGGAGACTTTAGAAAAAAAAAATACAAAAAAATGATTTTTTCAGGAATAATTTAGAAACCAAATAAAATAAAATGATTTTTTCAGGGAGAATTTAGAAAACAAATAAAACAAAAAATAGGCTTTCTAGGGCCCACTGAGTGAGAGATGACGCACACAGGAGTCAGGAGTGGCACACAAGCCCAGAGGCCAATATTTATCTCCCATTGATTGATTTATTGATTTTTTCAGGTAGAATTTAGAACCCAAATCAACCCAAAAAATAAATAGGCTTTCTATGGCCCACTATTTGTGAGAGAGATGGCACGCTCAGGACTGGCACACAAGCCCAGAGGCCAATATTAATCTCCCACTTTTTTTTTTTTGTTCCAGGGAAAATTTATAAACCCAATAAAAAAAATAATAAATAGGCTTTCTATGGCCCACTATCTGAGAGAGAGAGATGGCACGCTTAGGACTGGCACACAAGCCCAAAGGCCAATATTAATCTCCCACTGATTGATTTATTGATTTTTTCAGGTAGAATTTAGAACCCAAATCAACCCAAAAAATAAATAGGCTTTCTATGGCCCACTATTTGTGAGAGAGATAGCACGCTCAGGACTGGCACACAAGCCCAGAGGCCAATATTAATCTCCCACTTTTTTTTTTTTTTCCCAGGGAAAATTTATAAACACAATAAAAAAAATAATAAATAGGCTTTCTATGGCCCACTATCTGAAAGAGAGAGATGGCACGCTTAGGACTGGCACACAAGCCCAAAGGCCAATATTAATCTCCCACTGATTGATTTATTGATTTTTTCAGGTAGAATTTAGAACCCAAATCAAGCAAAAAAATTAATAGGCTTTCTATGGCCCACTGAGTGAGAGATGGCACACACAGGAGTCAGGAGTGGCACACAAGCCCTGAGGCCAATATTTTTCTCCCACTGATTGATGTTGTGATTTTTTCAGGTAGATTTTGGAACCCAAATCAAGCAAAAAAAATAAATAGGCTTTCTATGGCCCACTGAGTGAGAGATGGCACACACAGGAGTAAGGAGTGGCACACAAGCCCTGAGGCCAATATTTTTCTCCCACTGATTGATGTAGTGATTTTTTCAGGTAGATTTTAGAACCCAAATCAAGCAAAAAAATAAATAGGCTTTCTATGGCCCACTGAGTGAGAGATGACACAGACAGGGATGGCACTCTAGCAGAAATGCCAATCTTAATCTCCCACAAAAAAAAAAAAAAAAAAAAAAGGAACTGTCCTTCAATTACTATCTCCCTGCAGTAGTCTCAGCCAGGTATGGCAGGCAGCAATAAGGAGTGGACTGATGCACAAATTAAATAAAAAGTGTGGACAAACAAACAAGATAGCTGTGCAGAAAGGAAGGAACAAGAGGATTTGTGCTTTGAAAAAAGCAGTTGGTTTGCACAGCGGCGTACACACAGCAATGCAGCTATCAGGGAGCCTTCTAGGGCAGCCCAATGAGCTACAGCGCTGAGGAAAAAAAAAAAAATGTAGCTTCCACTATCCCTGCACACCGAAGGTGGTGTTGGGCAGTGGAAATCGCTACAGCACAAGCGGTTTGGTGGTTAATGGACCCTGCCTAACGCTATCCCTGCTTCTGACGAAGCGGCAGCAACCTCTCCCTAAGCTCAGATCAGCAGCAGTAACATGGCGGTCGGCGGGAACGCCCCTTTATAGCCCCTGTGACGCCGCGGACAGCAAGCCAATCACTGCAATGCCCTTCTCTAAGATGGTGGGGACCAGGACCTATGTCATCACGCTGCCGACACTCTGCGTTTACCTTCATTGGCTGAGAAATGGCGCTTTTCGCGTCATTGAAACGCGACTTTGGCGCGAAAGTCGCGTACCGCATGGCCGACCCCGCACAGGGGTCGGATCGGGTTTCATGAAACCCGACTTTGCCAAAAGTCGGCGACTTTTGAAAATGAACGACCCGTTTCGCTCAACCCTACTGAGGTGTGCTGGCCCACCCGCCTCTTCAGATTGAGAGAGACAAAGCAGCTGCGCATCACTGCATACTGCTTCTTCTTCAGTTTCTCGAATGCTGCTTGGCTGGCCCCCTCTTTCCAAGCCAAGAGATTCAGAGAACAGAAGTAGAGATGGCTCCTGTCCTGGGCTCTCTGACTGCCTGGGCAATTTGGCAGGTGGTGAAGAGCCAGATGGGTGCTCTTCAATGCTCTGTGCCTGAGAGGATGTGGCACTAATTGAAGTAGATGCCGATGCGTTAGCTGCCATCCATCCGACAACGGCTTCAATTTGTTCGTCCTGCAGAAATGGGTACGGCGAGCTCCTACAAAGCTGTGCATGATGGACTGTTCCCTGCTAAAACTGGGGGATGATGAGTCACCATTGTCCACAGCAAGCACAGAATCCCTATGTCTTCTCCCTGCAGAAACTCCATGCCCACCAACAGTTGCCTTACTCCCTGCCTTCTTCATCTTGGTAGACTGATAAAGATAGGCAGAAAAGTACTAAGGGCTTAGTGTGCTTATACCTGAACAGCTGCTAACAGGTATAAGAAACAATAATTTTATGAAGTGTGGACGAGACTATAATATGAGCTAATGTGGCCTACACAACTGTAAAGTGGAGTGTTTGGTGAACTTTATTAACTTTTTGTTTTTTTCGCAGTACAGACTACAGCGTGAGCTGAACTCACACAGAGACTGTGCACAAAGCCGTGAACAACGCTACAAGGCCCAAAAAAGCTCCTCTATGTACTCCTATATAGTGTTTTTCCACAATCTAGCAGGATACAGATGGAAACCCACTAATAGGATAAATCAGGAAAAATATGCAGCAGGCAGCACTAATTGAAAAAAGGACAATGGAACAGTATGAGACAGTGACGCACGCTGAGCTGACTGCAACCAGCTGTGGCTGCAGAACAGACTACAGAGTGAGCTGCACTCACACAGAGACCCTGCAGACAGCCGTGAACGGTGGTACAAGGCCTAAAAAATCTATTCTATGTACTCCTATATGGTGCTTTTCCACAATCTAGCAGGATACGGATGGAAACCCACTAATAGGATAAATCAGGACAAAATGTGCAGCAGGCAGCACTAATTGAAAAAGGGCCAATGGAACAGTATGAGGCAGTGACGCACACTGAGCTGTCTACTAGGGTTGAGCGACTTTGACTTTTTTAGGGTCGAGTCGGGTTTTGCGAAACCCGACTATCTCAAAAGTCGAGTCGAGTGAAATCGGCCGATTATCACGTAAAGTCGGGGTCGGGATCGACCGAAACACAAAACCCAATGCAAGTCAATGGGGGAGCATAGTCGACAGTGAGTGGATTCCAGGAAAACACCTACAGTGCCCATTTTAATGGCAAAAACATCCATTCTTGGTACTGAAGCTTGTCAATCTTAATTTACCTTATAATAATAGTTAGGCATTGGAATTTGGGGGTCATTTGGCTAAAGTTGTGGGGGGTATGGTGGTTCAAGTATGTAGTGGGCCCAGGAAACGTGGACCACGTCACGGCAGTGGAGCAGGGAGAGGTAAGTATTTAAACTTTGCAAGTGCTGTGATCCTGAGCAAGCAGGGGGGGCCCACTCGTTCGCATTGGCACTGGCACAGGGCCCCTCAAAGTACAGCGGTGTGTTTGCACGGTGGGGCACCTCCCACCGGCCGCGGCACTTTTGCATACTATGAGGGGCCCTGTGCCAGTGACGTCGCCAATGGGTATTCCCCCCCCACCTGATGAAGGAACCTGCACTGTCATCTGCACCTTCCTCTTTGTCCCCGTGTAAGGTGGCATAGTATGTGGGAAGGGGAACCTCACTTTCAGCAGGGTCAGAATCTGGCTGTATAGCGTGCAAGGGGAATGTAGCGGTCTGGGTCAATGTACCAGCAGAGTCATCTAGCACTGGCTGGGCAATGGGCAGGATGAGGAGGAAACACAGATATAGGCCCAAAGAATAAAGTGGGCTAAATGCAGTTCAAAATTGGTAACAGGACTAACCAGGCGGTATTGCTTTGTTCAGTGGAGGACAACGGTAATGAGAGGCTGACACAGTGAGTAGGCCCAAATCAGTAAGTAGTCTAAATGCAGTTCAAAATTGGTAACAGTAGTAAACAGGCGGCACTGCTTTGTTCAGTGGAGGAGAACAGCTAGGAGCGGCAGACACCGTTAGTAGGCCCCAACCAAACTAGTAGTCCCACTGCAGTTGTTCCATTTAACAACTATTTAACCAGAGCCTGAAGATAGAAGCTCAGGAAAGGCAACCAGGAGAACACCTTGGAGTGGCAGACACTATTAGTAGGCCCCAACCAAGCTAGTAGCCCCACTGCAGTTTTAAAATTCCAATAGGCTGAAAACCTGATAATTGCAGGTCCTTTTTTTTAAGAGGACAGCTGTATTGAGTGGCCCAGCCAGACACTGCTAGTAGGCATTACACCACAAAGTTGGCTCGATGCCGGTTTAAAAAAGGTTACATGGGTACACGGTCAGCATTGGTGTGGTCAGTGGAGGACAATTGGAAGGAGCGACGCAGACAGACTTAGTAGGCCTAAAATAAAAAAAGGTGGCTCTATGCACTTTTAAATAGCATCCAGGGGTACACAGGCAGCTTTGGTGTGGTCAGTGGAGGACTATTGGAAGGAGGGACCGCAGACAGACTTAGTAGGCCTAAAATAAAATAAAGGTGGCTCTATGCACTTTTAAATAGCATCCAGGGGTACACAGGCAGCTTCGGTGTGGTCAGTGTAGGACTATTGGAAGGAGTGTCTGACACAGTTAGTACTCCAAAAGAATACATAGATGTTAATGTCTCGCAAAAAAAACAAACCCCCCAAAAAAGGGTGGCATACTTAGGTACAGGGGTGGGCTCCTCTGCTGGCTTTCAGACATTGTTATTTGGCGCAAAGTATTTACTGGTGTAAATGTAGGACAAGGCCACTGAATATTTAAGTAGCATCATACATGTCAACAAATTGGTATTGTCAGTGCCAGGCATTGAAGGATTTCACCGCATAGACTAAACAGCGGTGGAGCAGTGACAGATAATTTTGCAAGTGGTAGAGCACAGTTTTAGCTTGGGGGTTGGGGGGCACTCTCTCGTGCCCGGCGGTACTGGCCAAAGGCCCCACATGTTACAGCGGTGTGTCTGACGTTGGGTGCGCGCCATCACCGCCAGAGACACTTCATTGTACTATGAGGGACCCGTGTCGGCGACCAAAAGTGGGCACACCCACCTCTTCAGAAAAAAAAGGCACTCTCACGGATGCTTTCGCCAAGTGGTGAGACCACGGCCCCGTGGGGGGAGTCAGCCCATTTAGGGAGGTGTAAACGTGTCGTATGCTGGAAATACAGCAGCTGCAAATGGCGAAATTGGAACACTCAGTAAGACCAGTCCAAAAGGAAGACCTTTTTAAAGGAAAGCTAGGTGTAAGCCAGGAAAGGTGGGGCAAAATAATTAGAAATCCATGAGTGGTTCATTTTAATGAAGGTTAGATCATCAACATTTTGGGTAGCCAGATGAGTCCTTTTTTCGGTCAGTATTGAACCAGCAGCACTGAATACTCTTTCTGATAGCACACTAGCTGCTGGGCAAGTGAGCTCCTGCAATGCATATTCAGACAATTCAGGCCAGGTGTCTATTTTTGATGCCCAGTAATCAAATGGGAATGACGGGTGAGGGAGAACATCGATAGGGGAGGAAAAATAGTTAGTAACCATACTGGACAAATGTTGTCTCCTGTCACTTTGAATTGATGCTGCAGTACCTGTCCTGTCTGCGGTCATTGCGAAATCACTCCACAACCTGGTCAGAAAACCCCTCTGTCCAACGCCACTTCTGATTTGTGCACCTCTAACACCTCTGACCTGTTGCCCCCTGCAGCTCGTGTGAGAACCATCACCAGCGCTGTGTGCTGGGAATGCCTGAATCAAGCGGTCAACAAAAGCTGCTTGTTTGGTTGCTAATATTTGTTCAAGGTTTTCATGTGGCATGATGTTTTGCAGTTTCCCCTTATAGCGTGGATCTAGGAGGCAGGCCAACCAGCAATTGTCATCGGTCATCATTTTTATAATGCGGGGGTCCCATTTTAGGATACGCAAGACATAATTCGCCATGTGGGCCAATGTTCCAGTTGTTAATTCACTGCTTGTGCTGGGTTGAGGAGCACTTTCGGGCAAATCAACGTCACTTGCCTCCCTCAAAAACCCTGAACCTGGCCTTGCAACGCCACCAGTTTCTATTGCCCCCTGAGAAGCTTCCGCATCCAAAAAATACTCATCCCCATCATCCTCCTCGTTGTCCTCCTCTTCGCCCGCCACCTCGTCCAGTAGACTTCCCTGACCAGACAATGGCTGACTGTCATCATGGCTTCCCTCGTCCTCGGCTGCAGATGCCTACTCCTTTATGTGCGTCAAACTTTGCATCAGCAGACGCATTAGGGGGATGCTCATGCTTATTATGGCGTTGTCTGCACTAACCAGCCATGTGCATTCCTCAAAACACTGAAGGACTTGACAGAGGTCTTGTAGCTTCGACCACTGCACACCTGACAACTCCATGTCTGCCATCCAACTGCCTGCCCGTGTATGTGTATCCTCCCACAAATACATAACAGCACGCCTCTGTTCGCACAGTCTCTGAAGCATGTGCAGTGTGGAGTTCCACCTTGTTGCAACGTCGATGATTAGACGATGCTGGGGAAGGTTCAAAGATCGCTGATGGTTCTGCATACGGCTGGAGTGTACGGGCGAACGGCGGATGTGCGAGCAAATTCTGCGCACCTTCAGGAGCAGGTCAGGTAACCCTGGATAACTTTTCAGGAAGCACTGCACCACCAGGTTTAAGGTGTGAGCCAGGCAAGGAATGTGTTTCAGTTGTGAAAGGGCTATGGCCGCCATAAAATTCCTTCCGTTATCACTCACAACCTTGCCTGTCTCAAGATGTACACTGCCCAGCCATGACTGAGTTTCTTGCTGCAAGAACTCGAACAGAAATTACGCGGTGTGTCTTTTGTCGCCCTAACACTTCATTGCCAATACAGCCTGCTGACGCATTACACTAGCTGTTCCATAATGGGACACCTCATGTGCAACAGTGGCAGCTGCGGATGGACTGGTCGTGCGACTGCGGTCTGTGGACGAGCTGTCGCTTCTGCTGGAGGACAAGGAGGAGGGCGGGGCGAACGCCCTCAGCCAACTGTTTCCTAGACCATGGGCTAGGCAGAACTGTCACAATATTGCTGTCCCCTGTGGACCCGGCGTCCACCACATTAACCCAGTGTGCAGTGATGGACACGTAACGCCCCTGGCCATGCCTACTGGTCCATGCATCTGTTGTCAGGTGCACCTTTCTACTCACAGATTGCCTGAGTGCATGGACAATGTGGTTTTTTACGTGCTGGTGGAGGGCTGGGATGTCTTTTCTCAAAAAGAAGTGTCGACTGGGTAGCTCGTAGCGTGGTACAGCATAGTCCATCAGGGCTTTGAAAGCTTCACTTTCAACTAACCGGTAGGGCATCATCTCTAACGAGATTAGTCTAGCAATATGGGCGTTCAAACCCTGTGTACACAGATGAGAGGATGAGTAGGGTTGAGCGAAACAGATCGGCACTTATCAAAAGTCGCCGACTTTTAGCAAAGTCGGGTTTCGTGAAGTTTATAACGCAGAGCAGTGAAAATAAAAAAAAATTAATTCTTTTCTCAAAAATGATATTTTAGCCCGCAATTTTTTATTTTCCCAAGGGTAACAGGAGAAATTTGACCCCAAAAGTTGTTGTGCAGTTTCTCCTGAGTACACTGATACCCCATATGTGGGGGTAAACCACTGTTTGGGCACATGCCGGGGCTCGGAAGTGAAGTAGTGACGTTTTGAAATGCAGACTTTGATGGAATGCTCTGCGGGCGTCACGTTGCGTTTGCAGAGCCCCTGATGTGGCTAAACAGTAGAAACCCCCCACAAGTGACCCCATTTTGGAAACTAGACCCCCAAGGAACTTACCTAGCTATGTGGTGAGCACTTTGAACCCCCAAGTGCTTCACAGACGTTTACAACGCAGAGCCGTGAAAATAAAAAATCATTTTTCTTTCCTCAAAAATGATGTTTTAGCAAGCAATTTTTTATTTTCACAAGGGTAACAGGAGAAATTGGACCTCAGTAATTGTTGTGCAGTTTGTCCTGAGTATGCTGGTACCCCATATGTGGGGGTAAACCACTGTTTGGGCACACGTCGGGGCTCGGAAGTGAGGGAGCACCATTTGACTTTTTGAATACAAGATTGGCTGGAATCAATGGTGGCGCCATGTTGCGTTTGGAGACCCCTGATGTGCCTAAACAATGGAAACCCCTCAATTCTGCCTCCAACACTAACCCCAACACACCCCTAACCCTAATCCCAACTGTAGCCATAACCCTAATCACAACCCTAACCACAACCCTAATTCCAACCCTAACCCTAAGGCTATGTGCCCACGTTGCGGATTCGTGTGAGATTTTTCCGCACCATTTTTGAAAAATCCGCGGGTAAAAGGCACTGCGTTTTACCTGCGGATTTACCGCGGATTTCCAGTGTTTTTTGTGCGGATTTCACCTGTGGATTCCTATTGAGTAACAGGTGTAAAACGCTGCGGAATCCGCACAAAGAATTATCATGCTGCGGAAAATACAACGCAGCGTTTTCACGCGGTATTTTCCGCACCATGGGCACAGCGGATTTGGTTTTCCATAGGTTTACATGGTACTGTAAACCTGATGGAACACTGCTGCGAATCCGCAGCGGCCAATCCTCTGCGGATCCGCAGCCAAATTCGCACCGTGTGCACATAGCCTAATTCTAAAGGTATGTGCACACGCTGCGGAAAACGCTGCGGATCCGCAGCAGTTTCCCATGAGTTTACAGTTCAATGTAAACCTATGGGAAACAAAAATCGCTGTACACATGCTGCAGAAAAACTGCACGGAAGCGCAGCGGTTTACATTCCGCAGCATGCCACTTCTTTCTGTGGATTCCGCAGTGGTTTTACAACTGCTCCAATAGAAAACCACAGTTGTAAAACCACAGTGAAATGTGCAGAAAAACCGCGGTAAACCTGCCATAAATCCACAGCGGTTTAGCACTGCGGATTTATCAAATCCGCTGCGGAAAAATCCGCAGAGGACCAGAATACATGTGCACATATCGAAACCCTAACCCTAACCCTAACCCTAACCCTAGTGCTAACCCCAACCTTAGTGAAAAAAAAAAAATCTTTATTTTATTATTGTCCCTATCTATGGGGGTGACAAAGGAGGGCGGGGTCATTTACTATTTTTTTTATTTTGAGCACTTTGGAACGAATCTGCCGGCCGGCAGATTCGGCGGGCGCACTGCACATGTGCCCGCCATTTTGGAAGATGGCGGCGCCCATGGAGAAGATGGACAGACCCCGGGAGGATTGGTAAGTATGATGGGGTGGGGGGAAGCACGGGGGGGTGGATCGGAGCATGAGGGGGTGGATCGGAGCGCGGGGGTGGATCGGAGCGCATGGGGGTGGATCGGAGCACGGGGGGTGGATCGGAGCACGGGGGGTGGATCTGAATGTAGGGGGGTTGGATCGGAGCACGGGGGTGGGATTGGAGCACGGGGGAGCGGACAAGAGCATGGGGGGAGCGGAGCACAGGATGGAGGGGAGCGGGGCAGTGTGCAGGACTGATCGGTGGCTTGGAAGGGGGATCGGTGGGGTGGGCACATCAGTGTTTCCAGCCATGGCCGATGATATTGCAGCATCGGCCATGGCTGGATTGTAATATTTCACCAGTTATAATAGGTGAAATATTACAAATCGCTCTGATTGGCAGTTTCACTTTCAACAGCCAATCAGAGTGATCGTAGCCACGGGGGGGTGAAGCCACCCCCCCTGTGCTGTACTACCACTCCCCCTGTCCCTGCAGATCGGGTGAAATTGGAGTTAACCCTTTCACCCGATCTGCAGGGATGCGATCTTTCCCTGACACCACATAGGCGTCATGGGTCGGATTGGCACCGACTTTCATGACGCCTACGTGGCGTCAAAGGTCGGGAAGGGGTTAAATCTGTCCTGGAGCCTGCGCTGTTATGTTAAACCTTGGGCATGCGCAGTTAGCGCTGCCCGTCTTCTGACATCATTTGATGTCAGGCTGACTACGCCTGTGCGGTCGCGCTCCCGAGATCCCGCCCCGCAGTGTCTTCTGATTTATTCACACTGCGGGGCTGGGTGTCACAATCCATGTTTGGATCTGTGGCAGATCTGGTTTCCCTCAGATTTACACCTTTTTTCCTTTTCTGGTCATTTGGGGTTAAGGCCATTTTCTCCCCCTGGTGACCGCTGGTGTTATTGCATTGCATTGCTGCTGGGTCAGCTGATGTTTGTGACCACTCCCAGCATCCTTTATAAGGTCACCTGGTGCATCAGCTGACTGTTGGTTATACAGTTCCTTTCTCGAGATCAACCTCGCAGTAGCAGCTCCCTGGTGTCAGCCAAGTCTGGTGTTTGGAGCTCAGTTGCGTTACTGTCTGTGTTGTGGAGTTTGCAGCGGCGTGCACAAGCTAAGTTCTGAGTTTTGTTATTTTATAGTTTGTGCATTCACCTTTTTGTATCGTGTTCCCCTCACTCTTATATTGTTTATTTGCTTTGTGGTGCTGTTTACACTGTTCACCCCCTGGGGTGGGGGTTGGAGGGTTTAGTACAGGGTTTAACAGGAGACAGGGACAGGTCAGTGACTTGGGCCTCCCTACCTTCAAGGGTACCCCCAAGTTAAGGAAAGACAGGGCTTCCCCTAGTCTGTGGGGCAGTTCAGGGGCCCAGATTCCTAATCTCCTGTCTTCCTATTTTTGTCTCGTGACATTATAACCAACCATTTCCCCTTTTTTTTTTCCTGGTGAGCCATGGCCCAGATGCAGGCCTTTGCCCAATTGCTACAGACTCTCACTGACGAGTGTAAGGTGCTGCGTGGTTATGTGGTGCAGCAACTGCAGCAATTATTGGGGTTTTGGGCCTCGGCTCAGGTACAGGCTCAACCTGAACCCAAGATATCTCTCCCAGACAGGTTCTCTGGAGGGAGAGATACATTTTTGGTTTTTAAGGAGGCCTGCAAGTTGTACTTCAGGCTCCGCCCTCGTTCATCAGGGAGTGTGGAACAACGGGTGGGTATCATCGTTTCCCTTCTTAAGGGTGATCCCCAATCCCGGGCCTTCTCCCTGCCGACCAGTTCCCCATCCCTACGGTCGGTGGATGAGTTTTTTACGGCTCTGGTGTATGGTGATCCAGATAGCGTCTCCCTAGCAGAATCCCGACTCCGTAACATCAAGCAGTGGTGCCAGCCGGCGGAGGACTACTGTTCAGAGTTCAGGAGGTGGGCCACAGACACACAGTAGAATGACCCTGCCCTTAGGAGCCATTTTGTGCAGGGTCTTTCCCTAGTTTGCAAGATACTCTGGTGCAGTACACAGCCCCCAGGTCATTGGAGGCCGCCATGTCCCTTGCCATCCAGGTGGATAGACGCTTGAGGGAGAGACATACACCAAATGTGCCCCCTTTAGTCCTTGCTAGGGAGGATGACACACCTGGACAGGCGGACAAACCCATGCAGGTGGGAGGAGTTGGTTCCCAGACTGGGTTGCCTGTGGTTCGCCGTGGAGTGGGGGCATGTTTCTACTGTGGACAGACTGGTCATTTTATCAATGTCTGCCCAGCGCATGCCAAAGTACCTGCACCATCTAAAGAGCCGTGTCCCCCTGGTCGTGTGGAGTGAGGCGACCAGGGTGTGTATATTTCCTCCCTTTTTTCTTCTCAGTGTACCTTACCTGCTGAGGTGGTTATTGGTGGGGTAACTGAGAATATTCCGGTGCTTGTGGACAGTGGAGCAGGAGTCAATTTGGTGGATGCTCATTTTGTCCAGACCCATAGCCTGATGAGAAGGATGCTAACGAATCCCTTAAGTGTCCAGGCCATTGACTCTGCTCCGCTCAGCCAGGGGAGCATTACACAAGTCGTAGCCAATATACATCTGCGTATAGGGGCTTGTCATGAAGAGTCGTTATCATGCTACGTCTTGGAGGGCATACCAACTCCCATGGTTTTAGGACTCCCTTGGTTGAAAAGACATAACCCGGTCATGGACTGGCGGTCCAGGGAAGTAGTCAGCTGGGGTCAGTCGTCTAAAGACTGCTGCCCAGGACCTAAGATCTCTGCCGTTCTTCTTAAACCTACCCCTTCCCCTTCAGTGGGGACAGCAGAGGTGCTGCCAGGGACTAGGGGCAAGACATTACCCTCATTACAGGTTAACCCGGTGGGTCAGAGACCTCTTAGGAGGAGGGGTCAGATGAGGGTGGTAGTTCCCTCGGAGCATTGTGGGGGTGTGAGTGTAGTGACACAGGGGGACGCCTCTGTTGTCAATTCCTGAAAGAACTCTCCATCCTGTGGCAAACGTTTGCATGGAAATAAACGTTCAGGTCTGGACCTGTGTGTGAATGAGTACGTATGGGTGTCCACCAAAAACATCAGGTGGAAGTGTGCAACTGGGACCTGGAGTTCCAGGGTGATTCGGCCACATCGGGTGTTGGCCATTCTCAGCCCGGGGACTTTTCAGTTGAAGTTACCCCCAGTTATGCATGTACACAACTCATTCCCCAGGTCGGCGCTCTGGAGATTTGTGGTGCCTTCATTGGTGGCATTTTCATCAGGTCGCGTTTGCCATAAACCTAAGAGTCAGGTGACTGCCGAGGTGAGCTCTGGTGGATCGAGGTGTCCTCACCGTAGGTAGGTCTGGTGAGATCTGTTGTTGAGTGTCCAGGGGCCACTCATTGAAAGGGGAATACTGTCACGATCCATGTTTGGATCTGTGGCAGATCTGGTTTCCCTCAGATTTAAACCTTTTTTCCTTTTCTGGTCATTTGGGGTTAATGCAGTTTTCTCCCCCTGGTGACCGCTGGTGTTATTGCATTGCATTGCTGCTGGGTCAGCTGATGTTTGTGACCACTCCCACATCCTTTATAAGGTCACCTGGTGCATCAGCTGACTTTTGGTTATACAGTTCCTTTCTGGAGATCAACCTCGCAGTAGCAGCTCCCTGGTGTCAGCCAAGTCTGGTGTTTGGAGCTCAGTTGCGTTACTGTCTGTGTTGTGGAGTTTGCAGCGGCATGCACAAGCTAAGTTCTGAGTTTTGTTATTTTGTAGTTTGTGCATTCACCTTTTGGTATCGTGTTCCCCTCACTCTTATATTGTTTATTTGCTTTGTGGTGCTATTTACACTGTTCACCCCCTGGGGTGGGGGTTGGGGGGTTTAGTACAGGGTTTAACAGGAGACAGGGACAGATCGGTGACTTGGGCCTCCCTACCTTCAAGGGTACCCCCAATTTAAGGAAAGACAGGGCTTCCCCTAGTCTGAGGGGCAGTTCAGGGGCCAAAATTCCTAATCTCCTGTCTTCCTATTTTTGTCTCGTGACACTGGGATTCATGGGCATGCGCAGTGCATATTTTCGCCTCAGGCTCTCACTCATCTCCCTCCGCCTTCTTTAGACTGTGCACCGTCAGTTGATCCCTAATGCCACGGCCATGACACCGCACAGTCTGAAGAAGGCGGAAAGAGATGAGTGAGAGGCGAAGATATGCACTGCGCATGCCCATGAATCCCAGCCCCGCAGTGTGAATAAATCAGAAGACACTGCGGGGCGTGATCTCGGGCAGCGCGGCCGCACAGGCGCAGACAGCCTGACACAAAATGATGTCATAAGATGGGCAGCACTAACTGCGCATGTCCAAGGTTTAACATAACAGCGCAGGCTCCAGGACAGATTCAAACAAAACCGAGGAGGCGGCGCCCGGCGCCAAGGGGGTATGAATGCCAGCTGTGCTGCGTCTCATTACGAAGGAAAGTCCCACCTCTGGGACGGTTTCACGGTATGAGTGGACACATTTTATAAGTGTTTAGTTCAGCCAGTGCAAGGAGCATAACTAAAAGAGCCACCTTTTCCTTGTTCAGCATTAGTGCTGCACAAGGTAGCTCTTTCAGTTACAAACGCCAGGGGGTTAAAGGTTCCCTTTCAACTTGCTCCAACTAGGCCTCAGCCTACACTCTGTTTCTCCTGTAATCCCTGGGCTCCAATACCGCCAGTTGCTGCCCAGAATTGCCGTTTGCACAGAAAAGAACACTTGCTCCTGTGTTAGAGGGGTTCAGTAACGTCAGCTGCTTCACTGCTGTGTATCCGGCAATTGCTCCTGCTACCTCCAAGCTGACACAACAACAGATATTAAACTCCCTCGAGTGCAGGCCTCGGCCCACACTCTGCTTCTCCTGGATTCCCTGGGCTCCAACACCACCAGTTGCTGCTCGGAAGTGCCTTCTGCACAGAGAAAAACACTCGCTTCTGTGTTAGTGGGGTTCAGTAACGTCAGCTGCTCCCCTGCTGTGTATCCAGCAATTGCTCCTGCTATCTCCACACTCACACTACTTCAGATATTAAACTCGCTCCAATTAGGCCTCGGCCTATATCCTGATTGACCCAGAACTCCAATACCACCAGTTGCTGCTGCTCGGAAGTGCTGTCTGCAGAGAGAAAAACACTCACTCCTGTGTTAGTGGGGTTCAGTAACGTCAGCTGCTCCCCTGCTGTGTATCTGGCAATTGCTCCTGCTATCTCCACACTCACACTACTTCAGATATTATACTCTCTCCAAATAGGCCTCGGCCTACACCCTGATTGACCCTGGGCTCCAACACCACCAGTTGCTACTCGGAAGTGCCTTCTGCACAGAGAAAAACACTAGCTCCTGTGTTAGTGGGGTTCAGTAACGTTAGCTGCTCCCCTGCTGTGTATCCGGCAATTGCTCCTGCTATCTCCACGCTGACACAACAACAGATATTAAACTCACTCGGGTGAAGGCCGCGGTCTACACTCTGCTTCTCCTGGATTCCCTGGGCCCCAACACCACCAGTTTCTGCTTGGAAGTGCCGTCTGCACAGTCAACAGTTGCTCCTCTGTTATTGGGGTTTAGTAACGCCAGCTGCTCCCCTGCTGTGTATGCGGCAAGTTCTCCACTCAGATTCTAGCATTGACCCTGGGCTCCAACACCACCAGTTGCTGCCCGGAAGTGCTGTCTGCACAGTCAACAGTTGCTCCTCTGTTATTGGGGTTCAGTAACGCTAGCTGCTCCCCTGCTGTTTATGCAGCAAGTTCTCCACTCAGTTTCTTGCATTGACCCTGGGCTCTAATAATAGATATCTAAAAGACCAATGGATAATACAAAACAATGAAGTGATAAAGTGCAAGAAGTGCTCATGTAACCAGTTGTCAATAAAAAAAATGGTTTTATCTAACCAAATATGTAGTTTCCTTCACGGGAGCATCCGTATAAGTTAAGGGGGAGGGGGAAAACCGTCTCTATACTACCCCAGTCATGCCCTGTAGTGCTCCCGCCCTGACAAGGGCAGTCCCCAAGTCAGGCTAATAAGTTGTACCCACCATAACCATGTAAACTTCCCTACACGTTTCCTCTCCCATATGGGAGATTCATCAGGGAAAATGTAAGGATTGTGGGAATTTTTTTTCTCAAAAATGGGGAGCCCCTACATCGGGAGGTAACTCTTGTGTCCGATGCACCTAATTATGGGTACGGACTATGGTAGGGTGAGATAAAGGACAGTCATCTGCCACTTAAATAGTTTCCTGTTTTCACAAATTGCACAGCGTCCTACCTCATTTCCGTCATGTCACGTGCTCTAGATAACCGCTGTTGTCAGCGGTAATGGCGCTGTGTCACTGTTCTCCCTCCATGTGTTTGCACATTAAGTGCGCGTCTATTTCCGGTCTATGGGCCGCACGCTAATTCGCATGCGGCACCTAGTGTGATACACAAATCATGACCCGCAGGTTGTGCTTACACTTCCGGTTCGCGGCCAGTATGATGACACATTGGACACCGGATATGATGTTATAGGTGTTTCTAGGCAACGTATACATACATAACCCCGGAGACGCTGGCACTTGTGCATAGCATATTAAAATATGCTAAAATCGCATATTAGCTGTGCCGTGACATGTATGCTCTATGTATGGGTATGGCTGCAGGATAATACGCCGTGATAGGCCTGGTAATGTCATATGTTTCAAGATTAAACTGGGCCATAAAGTACAAAAATCATATTTATGCCTTTTCTGAGCACAATATTGATATTAAAGTAAAATAAAGAGGAGGGGAGACATAAAGAAGTGGAGAAGGAATGGCTGTCTAATTGTAATTATCCATATAGAAAAACTGCCAAAATGAATTCTCTATTATAAGCCATATAAAATTAGGCCAAAGAAACAGATATCACAAATATAGCAGTGGCTATAAGATAAAGAAACAAGGTGGAGGAGAAAAAATATTATTGTCTTTTGATCTATGAATTCACAGAAAACAGTTATAACTCAATTGCTCATTCAGACCATGGGGATGACAGGTGTTAAGGCGAAATATCCATCTTGATTCTCTCTGGAGCAAAATCATATCAAAGTCTCCCCCTCTTTTTGGTGGTTTGACTTTCTCAATCCCCATAAACTTTACGGCCTTAAGATCCCCATTGTGTGACCCATTTGCGTGTCTGGCTACTGGTGTATCCCTCTTGTTTCGGATGCCACCTACATGTTCTACTATCCTTTTCCTAAATTCTCTAATGGTTTTTCCTATGTAGGATTTGCCACACATACAGGTGATTCGGTAAATTACACCCTTAGTCTTGAAATTAATGAAGTCTCTGATCTCAAAAGACTCATCTGTACTGTCAAACTTTCTACCTACCAAAATGTATTCACAGGCCACACAATCTCCGCATCGATAGCATCCCTTAGTTCCAAATTTGTGTGGGATCGATGAATAAAGTGCTTCGATGTCAATACTTGCTAAATACACTTCTGGTTTCACATTGATATTTTCCAGTTTGTTTAAAAGGTCAGCTGTATCCCTGACATGAGATGGTAAAGAACTTACAAAAGGTCTAAGGTTGTATAATACAAAACAATGAAGTGATAAAGTGTAACTTGCACTTTATCACTTCATTGTTTTGTATTATCCATTGGTCTTTTAGATACTTATTATTAAAGGTTATGTTTTATTCTACGTAAGGTGTTCTCCTAGCTAGTTTGGACATTAATATTCAGAGGACCTCTAGGGGTATCGAATAGGGATACACCCTATATTTGGCTTATTCTATTGACCCTGGGCTCCAACACCACCAGTTGCTGCCCGGAAGTGCTGTCTGCACATTCAACAGTTGCTCCTCTGTTATTGGGGTTCAGTAACGCCAGCTGCTCCCCTGCTGTGTATGCGGCAATGTCTCCTGCTCCCTCCACACTAAGACTACAACAGATATTAAACTTGCTCCAATTAGGCCTCGGCCTACACTCTCTTTCTCCTGTAATCCCTGGGCTCCAACACCGCCAGTTGCTGCTTGGAAGTGCTGTCTGCACAGTCAACACTTGCTGCCATGTTATTGGGGTTCAGTAACGTCAGCTGACCCCCAGCTGTGTATCCAGCAATTTCTCCTGTTCCCTCCACACTCACACTACTACAGAAATGAAAGGGAACCTGTCCCCCCCGGGCGTTTGTAACTGAAAGAGCCATCTTGTGCAGCACTAATGCTGCATTTGGACAAGGTGGCTCTTTTTGTTATTCTCCTTGCACACGCTGAACTAAATACTTATAAAATGTGCCCCCTCATACCGTCATACCTAATCAGATGCGGCACAGCCGTCATTCATACCCCCTTGGCGCCGTGCGCCGCCTCCTGAGTGTTGTCTGAATCTGTCCCGGAGCCTGCACTGTTATGTTATCCCTTGGCCATGCGCAGTTAGTGCTGCCCATCTTCTGACATCATTTGGTGTCAGGCTAACTGCACCTGTGCAGTCGCGCTTCCCGAGATCCCGCCCTGCATTGTCTTTTGATTTATTCACACTGCGGGGCTGGGATTCATGGGCATGCGCAGTGCATATCTTCGCCTCTCACTCCTCTCCTTCTGCCTTCTTCAGACTGCCCCGCATCATGGCCGTGGCATGAGATTAGGGATCAGCTGACGTGGCACAGTCTAAAGAAGGCGGAAGGAGATGAGTGAGAGGCGAATATATGCACTGCGCAAGGCCATGAATCCCAGCCCCGCAGTGTCTTCTGATTTATTCACACTGCATGTGCAAGGAGCATAATTAAGAGCCACCTTTTCTTTGTGCAGCATTAGTGCTGCACAAGATGGCTCTTTTAGTTGCAAACGCCTGGGATGTTAACGGTTCCTTTTCAACTTGCTCCAATTAGGCCTCAGCCTACACTCTGTTTCTCATGTAATCCCTGGGCTCCAACACTGCCAGTTGCTGCTCAGAAGAGTCTTTGTCACGGGTACTTCCTCCTGCCCAGCCTGGTTCCAGCACGCCAGCTGTTTCCGGGTAGTGTCAAGGTCATTTTGCTTCCAATACGTTGTCCTGTCGTGTTGCAGTCGGGTTAGCCGACTCTATGGTGCCTGCAGTTTAGGTGCTTCCTATGTGGGCTGCGGGAACTGGCAATCAAAGCTGGCTCAGTGGTGCCAATAGGACAAGCTCCCCCTGTAGGACTGTGGGTATTTGGTAACCACGGCCGGCTCGCGGCCTAGCAATTTTTTTTCCTATGGACCTTCTGATGCCTATCTGAGTTCCAGAACCATTAGCTGGTTCTTAGGAAGACAATCTTGAATAGGTCCCCCTGTAAAAACAAAGAAGTATAGGCAGGCACCACCGCCAGGGATCACCTATAGCATGCTACAAAAGAACATAGAACCAAAAACAGAAGAAAAGGGTAGCATGCATATTAAAGGGATCTCCACATAATTTTAACAAAGTATAACAAATCCGACTCGACCTGAAAAAATCAAAAGTTGCTCAACCCTAGTTCCATTGACTCTTGTACCTTCGGCTACCCATCCAGGTTCCAGTACCGTCAGCTGGTTCTCGGCAGTGTCTTTGGCTCTTGTACCTTCTGCTCCCCATCCTGATTCCAGTAGCGTCAGCTAATTCCAGGCAGAGCCTTTGGTGTAGTAGCCTCCTTCTGGGTATCCGAGTTCCACCAACGTCAGGTGGTCCTTGGTAGTGCTTTCTGGCACGGGTACATCCTGCTTAGTAACTGGGTTCCAGGACCATCAGCTGGTCCTCGCTAGTTCCATTGGCTCTTGTACCTTCTGCTACCCATCCGGGTTCCAGTACCGTCAGCTGGTTCTCAGCAGAGTCTTTTGCTCTTGTACCTTCTGCTCCCCATCCTGGTTCCAGTACCATCAGGTGGTTCCGGGCAGAGCCTTTGGCTTAAGTGCTTCCTTCTGGGTATCCGAGTTCCACCAACGTCTGGTGGTCCTTGGTAGTGCTTTCTGGCATGGGTGCCTCCTGCTTAGTAATCGGGTTCCAGTACCATCAGCTGGTCCTCGGTAGTTCCATTGGCTCTTGTACCTTCTGCTACCCATCCGGATTCCAGTACCGTCAGCTGGCTCTCGGCAGTGTGTTTTGCTCTTGTACCTTCTGCTCTCCATCCTGGTTCCAGTACCGTCAGCTGGTTCCAGGCAGAGCCTTTGGCTTAGTAGCCTCCTTCTGGGTATCCAAGTTCCACCAACGTCAGGTGGTCCTTGGTAGTGCTTTCTGGCATGGGTACATCCTGCTTAGTAACCGGATTCCAGTACCGTCAGCTGGTCCTCATTAGTTCCATTGGCTCTTGTACCATCGGGTAGCCATCTGGGTTCCAGTACCGTCAGCTGGTTCTCGGCAGTTTCTCAGCCTTCTTGTAACTTCTGCTACATTTCCAAGTTCAAGACCCTAAAGACGACGACCCTGAAGACCACCCCGAAGACGACGACCCCGGAGATGATGACCCCTGAGACGAAGACCCTGGAGAGGATGATGAAGAAGAAAGTGTGGGAGAAGTAAAAAAGAAGGTGAAGAGCATGGAAGTAGTGAAACATAAATAGCTGACAAAATATAAAATATCTTAACATAGTCAATAACTTTGTAACTCCGAACGTCTTAAAAAAAAATAAATTCCTGCTATTCCATTTGATTGGGCTAAACCTCTATGCCTTTAATGTCTCTTCCACCTCCCCCAATACATCCTACATTATTCTTAGTTGTTTGCCTTCATGTAGAATTAACCTACAAGGAAAGAAAGGGTTTATTTTAATTCCGATATTTTTGTCCCATTGACTTGCATTGGTATCGGGTATCAGTATCGGTGATATCCGATATTTTTTGAATATCGACAGATCCAATCCGATACCGATATTTCCGAATATCGGAAGGTATCGCTCAACACTAGTAGTGACATACTGTATTTATTTTGGGTGAAATAAATTGAAAATAAAAAGCTTTTCTTAAAATATATTCATACATAATAAATACAGAAAATATTAATTTACCAGTAAAAATTCAAAACAGCCTAAGAGAAAAAAGCAACATATCAAAATGATTACAAAAATGTTTTTTTTTTTTTCAATAAGTCTACAAGGTGTTTGATGAAAGGTTTGAATGATTTATTTCAGCTTTTCCCTTTTTTGCAGATTGTATAGAGTCTATATCTTTAAACAGAATACAAGGTGTAGAATTTTCTAGTTCATCTTTTATTTAGTGCATACTGTAAAATGTTTATGTTCTATGTGTTGGCGCATTATGGCCCCATGACAATACAATGAAAGAGCATGTATTATACTGCACATGGGCAAACAAATAAAACATGAAGCTTCACTTTTTTTGCTAGTTGTAGATATTGCAAAAAAGCTATTTTTATTTTGGTTTTCAACTTTTAACTAGTGATGAGCGAGCATGCTCACCAATGCTCATTGTTCTGTCCAATCTAGGAAGGACAGTGTGGTTCCAATTATGCATTTAAGAGTTAACTACTATTAGTGTTTTGGTTTTTCTGTGTTATAGCACCATCTAGTGGTGGTTAAATTTATAACCTGTGTTTTAGTTATAATTAGAGTGTTGCATTGTGGGATTGTACCAAGGTATGCTGGGAGAGAGAGACTCCATTACCTTTCTGTGTACCTCCTGGGACACACGTGCTTATGTGTGTGCTGGAACCATCAATTTACAGTTATATGAAAAAGTTTGGGCACCCCTATTAACCCCTTTCTGACATCTGACGTACTATCCTGTCGAGGTGGGGTGGGCCCGTATGCCCACCGACGGGATAGTACGTCATACGCGATCGGCCGCGCTCACGGAGGGAACGCAGCCGATCGCGGCTGGGTGTCAGCTGCCTATCACAGCTGACATCTGGCACTATGTGCCAGGAGCGGTCATGGACCGCTCCCGGCAGATTAACCCCTGGCACACCACGATTAAACATGATCGCGGTGTGTCGGCGCTATAGGGAAGCATCGCACAGGGAGGGGGCTCCCTGCGGGCTTCCCTGAGACCCACACAGCAACGCGATGTGATCGTGTTGCTCCAAGGGTCTTCTACCTCCTTCCCCGGATCCAAGATGGCCGCGGCATCCGGGTCCTGCAGGGAGGGAGGTAGCTTACCAAGTGCCTGCTCAGAGCAAGTGCTTGGTAAGCCTGCAGTGCTCTAAGTCAGATCGCTGATCTGACAGAGTGCTGTGCAAACTGTCAGATTAGCGATCTGTGATGTCCGCCCCGGGACAAAGTAAATTATAGCTCTCAAAATGTGGTAATGCAAAAAATATTTTTTGCAATAAAAAGCGTCTTTCAGTGTGTGATGGCTGCCAATCATAAAAATCCTCTAAAAAAAACCCGCTATAAAAGTAAATCAAATTCCCCTTCATCACCCCCTTAAGTTAGGGAAAAATTAAAAAAAATTATTTATTTCCATTTTCCCATTAGGGTTAGGGCTAGGGTTAGGGTTAGGGCTAGGGTTAGGGCTGGGGCTAGGGTTAAGGCTACAGTTAGGGTTGGGGCTAAAGTTAGGGTTAGGGTTGGGGCTAAAGTTACGGTTAGGGTTTAGATTACATTTACGGTTGGGAATAGGGTTGGGATTAGGGTTAGGGGTGTGTCAGGGTTAGAGGTGTGGTTAGGGTTACTGTTGGGATTAGGGTTAGGGGTGTGTTTGGATTAGGATTTCAGTTATAATTGGGGGGTTTCCACTGTTTAGGCACATAAGGGGCTCTCCAAACGCGACATGGCGTCCGATCTCAATTCCAGCCAATTCTGCGTTGAAAAAGTAAAACAGTGCTCCTTCCCTTCCGAGCTCTCCCGTGTGTCCAAACAGGGGTTTACCCCAACATATGTGGTATCAACGTACTCAGGACAAATGGGACAACGACTTTTGGGGTCTAATTTCTCCTGTTACCCTTGGAAAATACAAAACTGGGGGCTAAAAAAGAATTTTTGTGGAAAAAAAAAGATTTTTTATTTTCACGGCTCTGCGTTATAAATTATAGTGAAACACTTGGGGGTTCAAAGCTCTCACAACACATCTAGATAGAATCCATAGGGGGTCTACTTTCCAAAATGGTGTTATTTGTGGGGGGTTCTACTGTTTAGGTACATTAGGGGCTCTGCAAACACAATGTGACACCTGCAGACCATTCCATCTAGGTTTGCATTCCAAATGGCGCTCCTTCCCTTCCGAGCCCTCCCATGCGCCCAAACGGTGGTTCCCCCCACATATGGGGTATCAGCGTACTCAGGACAAATTGTACAACAACTTTTGGGGTCCAATTTCTTCTCTTACCCTTGGGAAAATAAAAAATTGGGGGCGAAAATATAATTTTTGTGAAAAAATATGATTTTTTATTTTTACGGTTCTGCATTATAAACTTCTGTGAAGCACTTGGTGGGTCAAAGTGCTCACCACACCTCTAGATAAGTTCCTTAGGGGGTCTACTTTCCAAAATGGTGTCACTTGTGGGGGGTTTCAATGTTTAGGCACATCAGTGGCTCTCCAAACGCAACATGGCGCCCCATCTCAATTCCTGTCAATTTTGCATTGAAAAGTCAAACGGCGCTCCTTCCCTTCCGAGCTCTCCCATGCGCCCAAACAGTGGTTTACCCCCACATATGGGGTATCAGCGTACTCAGGACAAAGTGTACAACAACTTTTGGGGTCCAATTTCTTCTCTTACTCTTGGGAAAATAAAAAATTGGGGGCGAAAATATAATTTTTGTGAAAAAATATGATTTTTTATTTTTACGGTTCTGCATTATAAACTTCTGTAAAGCACTTGGTGGGTCAAAGTGCTCACCACACCTCTAGATGAGTTCCTTAGGGGTCTACTTTCCAAAATGGGGTGGCTGGGGGCAGATGTTTTAGCCGGAGGGGCCAATAACCATGGTCCCTCTCTAGGCTATTAATATCTGCCTTCAGTCACTGGCTTTCCCTCTCTGGCAGAGAAAATTTTGCGGGAGCCCATGCCAGTTTTTTCCGTGAACTAACCCTTTAATTTAACACCTACAGCTCCCAAATTTTACACACAAACACTTCTAACATTATTAGTGAGGGATATATAAATATATAATGGATATGAAATGGTTTACTGTATGTAAACCATGTCTCATATCCTGTCTCGTTCAGTAAGTATTTAGCAAAAACCAACTATTGAATTACCGGCTTTTCTGCTACCTAGCTCTGTATGAAATATCACTGTCTCACATATACTGTATATACAGTACAGACCAAAGGTTCTCATTATTATCATTATATATCATTATATAATCATTATTATAATTCTTCTCATTTAAAGATTTTTCTGTATTTTCATGACTATGAAAATTGTAAATTCACACTGAAGGCATCAAAACTACGAATTAACACATGTGGAATTATATACTTAACAAAAAAGTGTGAAACAACTGAAAATATGTCTTATAGTCTAGATTCTTCAAAGTAGCCACCTTTTGCTTTGATGACTGCTTTGCACACTCTTGGCATTCTCTTGATGAGCTTCAAGAGTTGGTCACTGGGAATGGTCTTCCAACAATCTTGAAGGAGTTCCCAGAGATGCTTAGCACTTGTTGGTAGGGTTGAGCGAAACGGATCGTTCATTTTTAAAAGTCGCCGACTTTTGGCACAGTCGGGTTTCATGAAACCCGACCCGATCCCTGTGTGGGGTCGGCCATGCGGTACGCGACTTTCGCGCCAAAGTCGCGTTTCAAAGACGCGAAAAGCGCCATTTCTCAGCCAATGAAGGTGGACGCAGAGTGTGGGCAGTGTGATGACATAGGTCTCAGTCCCCACCATCTTAGAGAAGGGCATTGCAGTGATTGGCTTGCTGTCTGCGGCGTCACAGGGGCTATAAAGGGGCGTTCCCGCCGACCGCCATCTTACTGCTGCTGATCTGAGCATAGGGAGAGGTTGCTGCCGCTTCGTCAGAAGCAGGGATAGCGTTAGGCAGGGTCCATTAACCCCCAAACCGCTTGTGCTGTAGCGATTTGCACTGTCCAACACCACCTTTTCTTTGCAGGGACAGTGGAGGCTGCATTTTTTTTCCTCAGCGCTGTAGCTCATTGGGCTGCCCTAGAAGGCTCCCTGATAGCTGCATTGCTGTTTGTACACCGCTGTGCAAACCAACTGCTTTTTTCAAAGCACAAATCCTGTTGTTCCTTCCTTTCTGCACAGCTATCTTGTTTGTTTGTCCACACTTTTTATTTAATTTGTTAGTGCATTGGTGTACCACACGGCCAAACCCTTATTCAAGGCTGGCTGTTTCATTAGGTATCGCACCTGTGCATTTGCTATTTTGTTTGGGTCCGCTGCACCCTGCTTGTGCATTTGTATTGAGGCCTGTTTAGACAGGTAAGCATCTTTGCCTGTTTTTGGTGTTTTTTATTTAATTTGTGCAGCAGTCCACTCTTTGTTATTGCTGCCTGCCATACATTGCTGAGATTACTGCAGGGAGATAGTAATTGCAGGACAGTCGCTTTTTTTTTTCGTTACATCTGTTCAAGCCACTTCCTGCCACAGAAAATATACTCTAATACAGTGGCCTAGATTTATTCACTAGTCTCCCTGAATAAAAAAAAAAGGGTGCAGATTAAAATTGACAAATCTGCATCAGTGGCAGTCCTGTGTGTGGCATCTGTGTCTCATTTTCTGGCACAGAAAACAAACAGTCTAAGAGTGGGCCTGATTTCTTGCCATTTCTCCCAGAAATAAAAAAAAAATAGTGGGAGATTAATATTGGCATTGGTGCTTCAGTGCCAGTCGTGTGTGCCATCTCTCTCAAATCGTGGGCCACAGAAAGCCTAGTGTCTGTTTTTTTTTTTTTTTTTTTAAATTATCCCTGAAAAAAAATAAATAGTGGGAGATTAATATTGGCATTTGTGCTTGAGTGCCAGTCGTGTGTGCCATCTCTCTCAAATTGTGGGCCACAGAAAGCCTAGTGTCTTTTTTTTATTTTGGTTTTTTAAATTCTCCCTGAAAAAAAATAAATAGTGGGAGATTAGTATTGGCATTTGTGATTGAGTGCCAGTCGTGTGTGCCATCTCTCTCAAATTGTGGGCCACAGAAAGCCTAGTGTCTGTTTCTTTTTTTTTGGTTTTTAAATTCTCCCTGAAAAAAAATAAATAGTGAGATATTAATATTGGCATTTGTGTTTCAGTGCCAGTCGTGTGTGCCATCTCTCTCAAATTGTGGGCCACAGAAAGCCTAGTGTCTGTTTTTTTTATTTTGGTTTTTAAATTCTCCCTGAAAAAAAATAAATAGTGGGAGAATAATATTGGCATTTGTGCTTGAGTGCCAGTCGTGTGTGTGCCATCTCTCTCAAATTGTGGGCCACAGAAAGCCTAGAGTCATTTTTTTTTTTTTTTTGGTTTTTAAATTGTCCCTGAAAAAAAATAAATAGTGGGAGATTAATATTGGCATTTGTGCTTGAGTGCCAGTCGTGTGTGCCATCTCTCTCAAATTGTTGGCCACAGAAAGCCTAGTGTCTGTTTTTTTGTTTTTTTTTGGTTTTTAAATTCTCCCTGAAAAAATAAATAGTGGGAGATTAACATTGGCATTTGTGCTTGAGTGCCAGTCGTGTGTGCCATCTCTCTCAAATTGTGGGCCACAGAATCCTAGTGTCTGTTTTTTTTATTTTGGTTTTTAAATTCTCCCTGAAAAAAAATAAATAGTGGGAGATTAATATTGGCATTTGTGCTTGAGTGCCAGTCGTGTGTGCCATCTCTCAAATTGTGGGCCACAGAAAGCCTAGTGTCTGTTTTTGTATTTTTATTTTGGTTTTTAAATTCTCCCTGAAAAAAAATAAATAGTGGGAGATTAATATTGGCATTTGTGCTTCAGTGCCAGTCGTGTGTGCCATCTCTCTCAAATTGTGGGCCACAGAAAGCCTATTGTCTGTTTATTTTATTTTGGTTTTTAAATTCTCCCTGAAAAAAAATAAATAGTGGGAGATTAATATTGGCTTTTGTGCTTGAGTGCCAGTCGTGTGTGCCATCTCTCAAATTGTGGGCCACAGAAAGCCTAGTGTCTGTTTTTGCATTTTTATTTTGTTTTTTAAATTCTCCCTGAAAAAAAATAAATAGTGGGAGATTAATATTGGTATTTGTGCTTCAGTGCCAGTCCTGCGTGTGTGGCATCTGTCTCATTTTGTGCCACAGAAAACAGAGTGTGTAACATTGTGCCTGATTTTTCTTGCAGTCTCACCCACCTATAAAGTGATATCTAAATCCTACAGAAGTTTGAGTTCACCTTGTAAGTTGTTTTACAGTAACAAATACCGTTACTTTGGTTACGTTTTTCAAACAATGAGGAAGTCTGGTGGAAGAGGTCGTGGCCGTGGGCGTTCATTGCCAGCTGGTAATGATGGTAGTGGTGGTGGAGCATCAGGTGGTCATGGGAAAAACAATATAGCACCTAAGTATCGAGCTGTGGAGCCAGGTTCGTCGTCTGGCTACACAAGGCCTCGAACGCTCCCTTTTCTGGGAGTAGGAAACCCGCTTTTAAAGCCGGAGCAGCAAGAGCAAGTTTTGGCTTTCCTTGCTGACTCAGCCTCTAGCTCTTTTGCCTCCTCTTCTGAAACTGGTAAATGTAAAAGCAGCGCGTCGTTAGTGGATGTTCACGCTCAGGGACAAGTCGCTCCATTGTCCTGTTCAGCAAAAACAACAACAGAGAAGGATGCATCAGGCGACACAACGGGTTACTCCATGGAGCTCTTTACACATACCGTTCCTGGGTTAGAAAGTGAAACAGTTAACAGGCCATGCCCATTACAAGTTGAATCGGACATGGAGTGCACAGATGCACAGCTACAGCCAGATTACTATGGTGTTCCTTTGACTCAGACCACAACATTGCCCTCGCAGTGTACTGATCCAGAATCAGACCCTGATGAGACTATGGTGCCCCATCACGAACGCTATACCACCGGCTTACACGGTGACACAGACGAAGTTGCACACGAGATAGAAGAGGAGGTCGTAGATGACCCAGTTGTTGACCCCGATTGGCAGCCATTGGGGGAACAGGGTGCAGGTGGCAGTAGTTCTGAAGCGGAGGTGGATGAGGGGCCGCAGCAGGCATCAACATCGCAACAGGTTCCATCTGCCGGGCCCGTATCTGTCCCAAAACGCGTGGCAAAGCCAAAACCAGTTGGAGGACAGCGTGGCCATCCGGTTAAAGAAGCTCAGTCTGCAATGCCTGAAAAGGTATCCGATGCTAGAAAGAGTGCAGTCTGGCATTTTTTTTAAACAACATCCAATTGATCAGCGCAAAGTCATCTGTCAAAAATGTTCAACTACCTTAAGCAGAGGTCAGAATCTGAAAAGTCGAAATACAAGTTGCATGCATAGACATTTAACCACCATGCATTTGCAAGCCTGGACTAACTACCAAACGTCCCTTAAGGTTGTAGCACCCTCGGCCAATGAAGCTAGTCAGCAACGCTACATCCCTTCCGTCACTGTAAGGCCACCATTTTCCGCACCACCTGCAGTATCTGCGCAGGTTTCGTTGCCAGGCCAAAGCAGTCAGGGTCAGGGAATCACCAGTTTCGTAGTAGGAAACACTGCATCTAGGGCACCGGCAAGAATACCGTCTCCAACCGTCTCTCAGTCTGCCATGTCCACCGGCACCCCCGCTAGTTCCACGATCTCCAGCTCTACAGTCAAGCTCACCCTACATGAGACTCTCGTTAGAAAAAGGAAGTACTCATCCTCGCATCCGCGTACACAGGGTTTGAACGCCCACATAGCTAGACTAATCTTGTTAGAGATGATGCCCTACCGGTTAGTTGAAAGCAAAGCTTTCAAAGCCCTGATGGACTACGCTGAACGCTACGAGCTACCCAGTCGACACTTCTTTTCAAGAAAAGCCATCCCAGCACTCCACCAGCATGTTAAAGAGCGCATCGTCCATGCACTCAGGCAATCTGTGAGTACAAAGGTGCACCTGACAACAGATGCATGGACCAGTAGGCATGGCCAGGGACGTTACGTGTCCATCACGGCACACTGGGTGAATGTGGTGGATGCAGGGTCCACAGGGGACAGCAATATTGGGACAGTTCTGCCTAGCCCACGGTCTAGGAAACAGTTGGCTGTAGCCGTTCGCCCCCCCCCTCCTCCTCCTCCTCCTCGTCCTCCTGCAGAAGCGAGAGCTCGTCCACAGACCGCAGTCGCACAACCACTCCATCCGCAGCTGCCACTGTTGCACACCAGGTGTCCCATTATGGGGCAGCTACTGGCAAGCGTCAGCAGGCTGTATTGGCTATGAAGTGTTTGGGCGACAACAGACACACCGCGGAAGTTCTGTCCGAGTTCTTGCAGAAAGAAACGCAGTCGTGGCTGGGCACTGTAGATCTTGAGGCAGGCAAGGTAGTGAGTGATAACGGAAGGAATTTCATGGCTGCCATCGCCCTTTCCCAACTGAAACACATTCCTTGCCTGGCTCACACCTTAAACCTGGTGGTGCAGTGCTTCCTGAAAAGTTATCCGGGGTTATCCAACCTGCTCCTCAAAGTGCGCGGACTTTGCTCGCATATCCGCCGTTCGCCCGTACACTCCAGCCGTATGCAGACATATCAGCGGTCTTTGAACCTTCCCCAGCATCGCCTAATCATCGATGTTGCAACAAGGTGGAACTCAACACTGCACATGCTTCAGAGACTGTGCGAACAGAGGCGTGCTGTTATGTATTTGTGGGAGGATACACATACACGGGCAGGCAGTAGGATGGCAGACATGGAGTTGTCAGGTGTGCAGTGGTCGAAGGTACAAGACATGTGTCAAGTCCTTCAGTGTTTTGAGGAATGCACACGGCTGGTTAGTGCAGACAACGCCATAATAAGCATGAGCATCCCCCTAATGCATCTGCTGATGCAAAGTTTGACGCACATAAAGGAGCAGGCGTCTGCAGCAGAGAAAGAGGAAAGCCTTGATGACAGTCAGCCATTGTCTGGTCAGGGCAGTGTACAGGACGAGGTAGCGGGCGAACAGGAGGAGGACGAGGAGGATGATGGGGATGAGTATTTTTTTAATGAGGAAGCTTCTCCGGGGCCACTGGAAATTGGTGGCGTGGCAAGGCCGGGTTCTGGTTTTTTGAGGGACACAAGTGACGTAGATTTGCCTGTAACTGCCCCTCAACCCAGCACAACCGCAGATTTGACAACTGGAACTTTGGCCCACATGGCGAATTATGCTTACGTATCCTCAAAAGGGACCCACGCATTATTAAAATGATGACCGATGACGATTACTGGTTGGCCTGCCTCCTTGATCCTCGCTATGAAGGCAAATTGCAAAATATTATGCCACATGAGAACTTGGAACAAATATTAGCAACCAAACAATCAACTCTTGTTCACCGTTTGATTCAGGCATTCCCAGCACACAGTGCCGGTGATCGTTCTCACACGAGCTGCAGGGGGCAGCAGAACAGAGGTGTTAGAGGTGCACAAATCAGAAGTGGCGTTGGACAGAGGGGTTTTCTGACCAGGTTGTGGAGTGATTTTGCTATGACCGCAGACAGGACAGGTACTGCAGCATCAATTCAAAGTGACAGGAGACAACATTTGTCCAGTATGGTTACTAACTATTTTTCATCCTTCATCGATGTTCTCCCTCATCCATCATTCCCATTTGATTACTGGGCATCCAAATTAGACACCTGGCCAGAATTGGCAGAATATGCATTGCAGGAGCTTGCTTGCCCAGCAGCTAGTGTGCTATCAGAAAGAGTATTCAGTGCTGCTGGTTCAATATTAACCGAAAAAAGGACTCATCTGGCTACCCAAAATGTTGATGATCTAACCTTCATTAAAATGAACCACTACTGGATTTCGAATTATTTTGCCCCACCTTTCCCGGCTGACACCTAGCTTTCCAGTGAAAAGGTCTTGCTTCTGGACTGCTCTGACTGAGTTTTCCAATCTCGTAATTTGCAGCAGCTGTTTGTCCAGCATACGACATGTTTACACCTCCCTAAATGGCCAAACACCCCCCATGGGGCCGTGGTCTCGCCACTTGGCGCAAGCACCCGTGAGAGTGCCATTTGTCTGAAGAGGTGGGTGTGCACGCTTTTGGTCGACGGCACTGCCACTGGGTCCCTCATAGTACAATAAAGTGTCTCTGGCGGTGGTGGCGCGCAACCAACGTCAGACACACCGTTGTAACATGAGGGGCCTGGGCCTGTACCGCCGGCCACAAGACAGTTTCCCCACCCCCCAGCTCAAACAGTGCTCTACGATTTGCAAAATTATCTCTCACAGCTCCACCAATGTTTAGTCCATGCGCTGACATCCTTCAGTGCCTGGCACTGACAATACCAATGTGTTGACATGTATGATGCTACTTAAAATAGTCAGGGCCAGTGTCCTATATTTACACCAGTAAATACTTTGCGCCAAATTACTAGGTCTGAAACTCAGCCAAGGAGCCCACCCCTGTACCTAAGTATGCCACCCTTTTGTTTTTTGGTTTTGTTGTATTGCGAGACATTAACATCTATTTATTTTTTGGGAATACTAACTGTCAGACACTCATTACAATCGGCCTCCGCTGACAACACCAATGCTGACTGTGTACCCCTGCAAGATAATTCCAAGTGCATAGAGCCTACTTTTGTTATGTTAGGCCTACTAAGCCTATCTTCGGTCCCTCCTTCCAATAGTCCTCCACTGACCAGACCACTGCTGTTATGATCTGGTGGTTTAGGAGCAACATGGAACGAGCTCTGAAGGAAGTGGTATCTGTACTGACCGCAGTCCCTAAGCTCAACACAACACTAGAAGTAGCCGTGGGATGCTCCTAACTCTCCCTAGGCATCTCATCACAGCCTAAAAGCTAACTACCCCTAAAGATAAAAGCAGGAAAACTATCTTGCCTCAGAGAAAATCCCCAAAGGATAGATAAGCCCCCCACAAATAATGATTGTGAGTGGAGAGGGAAAGGACATACACAGAATGAAACCAGGATGAGCACAGGAGGCCAGTCTAGCTAGATAGATAGGACAGGATGGAATACTGTGCGGTCAGTATAAAACACTACAAAAATCCACGCAGAGATTACAAAAATCTCCACACCTGACTAAACGTGTGGAGGGTAAATCTGCTTCCCAGAGCTTCCAACAACACAGAGTTAATTCGTACTGATAAGCTGGACAAAGATAGACAGCACAGAACGGATAAGTCCACAATCTGTGGACAGAAAAGAGCAAGCAAGAACTTAGCTTTGCTGAACTGGTCAGGATAACAGGGAACTCCAAAGAGATGTGAATCCATCCAGGAACCATTTACAAGTGGCACTGGCTGAAGGAAAGAGCCAGGCATAAATAGCCGAGCAGAAAAGACAATCAGTAGAAGCAGCTGCTGACAGCTAAATCCAAGGAGCAGCCATACCACTTGAAACCACAAGAGGGAGCCCAAGAGCAGAACTCACAAAAGAGCCACTTACAACCACCGGAGGGAGCCCAAGAGCGGAATTCACAACAGTACCCCCCCCCCTTGAGGAGGGGTCACCGAACCCTCACCAGAGCCCCCAGGCCGATCAGGACGAGCCAAGTGAAAAGCACGAACCAAATCGGTGGCATGGACATCGGAGGAAACAACCCAAGAATTTTCCTCCTGGCCATAACCCTTCCACTTGACAAGATACTGAAGCCTCCGCCTCGAAAAACGAGAATCCAAAATCTTCTCAACCTCATATTCCAACTCGCCTTCAACCAACACCGGGGCAGGAGGGTCAACCGAGGGAACAACGGGCACCACATATCTCCGCAACAAAGATCTATGGAAAACATTATGAATGGCAAAAGAGGCTGGAAGAGCCAAACGAAAAGACACCGGATTAATAATTTCAGAAATTTTATAAGGACCAATAAACCGAGGCTTAAACTTAGGGGAAGAAACCTTCATAGGAAAATGACGAGAAGACAACCAAACCAAATCCCCCACACGAAGCCGGGGGCCAACACACCGACGGCGGTTAGCAAAACGTTGAGCCCTTTCCTGAGACAACGTCAAATTGTCCACCACATGAGTCCAAATCTGCTGCAGCCTGTCCACCACAGAATCAACACCAGGACAATCAGAAGGCTCAACCTGCCCAGAAGAAAAACGAGGATGAAAACCAATATTACAAAAGAAAGGTGAAACCAAAGTAGCCGAACTAGCCCGATTATTAAGGGCAAACTCGGCCAACGGCAAGAAAGACACCCAATCATCCTGATCAGCAGACACAAAGCATCTCAAATAGGTCTCCAAGGTCTGATTAGTTCACTCAGTTTGGCCATTAGTCTGAGGATGAAACGCCGAAGAAAAAGACAAATCAATGCCCATCCTAGCACAAAAGGCCCGCCAAAACCTAGAGACAAACTGAGAATCTCTGTCAGACACAATATTCTCCGGAATGCCATGCAAATGAACCACATGCTGAAAAAACAATGGAACCAGATCTGAGGAGGAAGGCAACTTAGGCAAAGGTACCAGATGGACCATTTTAGAGAACCGGTCACAAACAACCCAGATAACAGACATCTTCTGGGAAACAGGAAGATCCGAAACAAAATCCATGGAAATATGCGTCCAGGGCCTCTCAGGGACCGGCAAAGGCAAACGCAACCCACTAGCGCAGGAACAGCAAGGCTTGGCTCGGGCGCAAGTCCCACAGGACTGCACAAAAGCACGGACATCGCGCGACAAGGAAGGCCACCAAAAGGACCTAGCAACTAAATCTCTGGTACCAAAAATCCCAGGATGACCAGCCAACACTGAACAATGAACCTCAGAAATCACCTTACTTGTCCATCCATCAGGAACAAACAGCTTCTCCACAGGACAGCGGTCAGGCCTATCAGCCTGAAATTCCTGAAGCACCCGTCGCAAATCAGGGGAGATGGCAGAAAGAATCACCCCTTCCTTAAGAATGCCAACCGGCTCAAGGACTCCAGGAGAATCAGGCAAAAAACTCCTAGAGAGGGCATCAGCCTTAACATTCTTAGATCCCGGAAGATATGAGACCACAAAATCAAAACGGGAGAAAAACAGGGACCATCGAGCCTGTCTAGGAATCAGCCGCTTGGCCGACTCGAGGTAAATCAGATTCTTATGATCAGTCAGGACCACAACGCGGTGCTTAGCTCCCTCAAGCCAATGTCGCCACTCCTTAAATGCCCACTTCATAGCCAACAACTCCCAATTGCCGACATCATAATTGCGTTCCGCAGGCGAAAACTTTCTGGGAAAAAAGCACACGGTTTCATCAAAGAACCATCAGATTCCCTCTGAGACAAAACGGCCCCTGCCCCAATCTCAGAAGTGTCGACCTCAACTTGAAAAGGAAGAGAAACATCTGGCTGACGCAACACAGGGGCAGAAGTAAATCGGCGTTTAAGCTCCTGAAAGGCCTCAACAGCCGCAGAGGACCAATTCGTCACATCAGGGCCTTTCTTCGTCAAATCAGTAAGGGGCTTAACCACACTGGAACAGTTGGCAATGAAACGGCGATAGAAATTAGCAAAGCCCAAAAATTTTTGAAGGCCCTTCACAGATGTGGGTTGAATCCAGTCATGAATAGCTTGGACCTTAACAGGTTCCATTTCTATAGACGAGGGAGAAAAAATAAAACCCAAAAAAGAGACCTTCTGAACTCCGAATAGGCACTTAGACCCCTTCACAAACAAAGCATTATCACGAAGGATCTGGAACACCATCCTGACCTGTTTCACATGAGATTCCCAATCATCGGAAAAAATCAAAATATCATCCAAATATACAACCATGAATTTATCAAGATAATTGCGGAAAATATCATGCATGAAGGATTGGAACACAGATGGAGCATTAGAGAGCCCAAATGGCATCACAAGGTATTCAAAATCGCCTTCGGGCATATTAAATGCAGTTTTCCATTCGTCACCCTGTTTAATACGAACAAGATTATATGCCCCTCGGAGGTCAATCTTAGTAAACCAACTAGCCCCCTTAATCTGAGCAAACAAATCAGTAAGCAAAGGCAAGGGGTATTGGAATTTGACCGTGATCTTATTAAGACGATAATCTATACAGGGTCTCAAGGAGCCATCCTTCTTAGCAACAAAAAAGAAACCCGCTCCCAATGGTGACAAAGACGGCCGAATATGCCCTTTCTCCAAAGATTCCTTAACATAGCTCCGCATGGCGGCATGCTCTGGCACAGACAGAATGAAAAGTCGGCCTTTAGGGAACTTACAACCAGGAATCAAGTTAATAGCACAATCACAGTCCCTATGTGGAGGAAGGGAACTGGACTTGGGCTCATCAAATACATCCTGGAAATCCGACAAAAACTCAGGGACCTCAGAAGAGGGGGAAGAGGAAATTGACATCAAAGGAACGTCACTATGTACCCCTTGACAACTCCAACTAGTCACAGACATAGTTTTCCAATCCATCACCGGATTATGTTCCTGTAACCATGGAAAACCCAGTACAACAACATCATGCAGGTTATGCAACACCAGAAAACGGCAATTTTCCTGATGTGCAGGAGCCATGTACATGGTCATCTGCATCCAGTACTGCGGTTTATCCTTGGCCAATGGAGTAGCATCAATGCCCCTCAAATGAATAGGGCTCTGTAAAGGCTGCAAAGAAAAACCACAGCGCCTGGCGAATTCTAAGTCCATTAGGTTCAGGGCAGCGCCTGAATCCACAAATGCCATGACAGAAAAGGACGACAATGAGCAAATCAGGGTCACAGATAAAAGAAATTTAGGCTGTACAGTACTAATGGTAACAGACCTAGCGACCCTCCTAGTACATTTAGGGCAATCAGAAATAACATGAGCAGAATCACCACAGTAAAAACACAGCCTATTCTGACGTCTGAATTCCTGCCGTCCTGTTTTAGTCAAAATCCTATCACATTGCATAGATTCAGGACTCTGCTCAGAGGACACTGCCATATGGTGCACAGCTTTGCGCTCGCGCAAACGCCGATCAATCTGAATGGCTAGAGACATAGACTTGCTCAAACCAGTAGGCGTAGGGAAGCCCACCATAACATCTTTAAGGGCTTCAGAAAGACCCTTTCTGAAAATAGCAGCCAGAGCATCCTCATTCCATTTAGTAAGCACAGACCATTTCCTAAATTTCTGGCAGTATAATTCTGCCGCTTCCTGACCTTGACACAAGGCCAACAGGGTTTTTTCTGCATGATCCACAGAGTTAGGTTCATCATACAATAATCCGAGCGCTTGAAAAAATGCATCTACATTCAGCAATGCCGGATCCCCTGATTCAAGGGAGAATGCCCAGTCCTGAGGGTCACCACGCAGCAAGGATATGATGATTTTTACTTGCTGAATGGGATCGCCAGAAGAACGGGGTTTCAAAGCAAAAAACAATTTGCAGTTATTTTTAAAGTTCCAAAACTTGGATCTGTCTACAAAAAACAAATCAGGAGTAGGATTTTTAGGCTCCAAAGCCGGAGTCTGGACAACATAATCTTGGATACTCTGTACTCTTGCATCAAGTTGATCCACACGAGAAAACAAACCCTGAACATCCATGCCAGAGCACAAATCCTGCACCACCCAAAGGTCAAGAGGAAAAAAAAAAGACAAAAAGAGAGCACAGACAAAAAAAATGGCTCAGAATTTTTCCTTCTTTTTGAGATGCATTTAATTCATTTATGGCCACTTGTACTGTTATGATCTGGTGGTTTAGGAGCAACATGGAACGAGCTCTGAAGGAAGTGGTATCTGTACTGACTGCAGTCCCTAAGCTCAACACAACACTAGAAGTAGCCGTGGGATGCTCCTAACTCTCCCTAGGCATCTCGTCACAGCCTAAGAGCTAACTACCCCTAAAGATAGAAGCAGGAAAACTATCTTGCCTCAGAGAAAATCCCCAAAGGATAGATAAGCCCCCCACAAATAATGACTGTGAGTGGAGAGGGAAATGACACACACAGAATGAAACCAGGATGAGCACAGGAGGCCAGTCTAGCTAGATAGATAGGACAGGATGGAATACTGTGCGGTCAGTAGTGTTGAGCAATACCTTCCGATATCGGAAAGTATCGGTATCGGATTGGATCGGCCGATATTCAAAAAATATCGGATATCGCCGATACCGATACCCGATCCCAATACAAGTGAATGGGACCAAAATATCGGAATTAAAATAAACCCTTTCTTTCCTTGTATGTTCATTCTACATGAAGGAAAAAAACTAAGAATAATGCAGGATGTATTTGGGGAGGTGGCGGAGACATTAAAGGCATAGAGGTTTAGCCCAATCAAATAGAATAGCAGGAATTTTATTTTTTTTTAAAGATGATGTTTCACTATTCCACGCCCTTCCCCTTCTTTTTTTTTTACTTTTCTCACACTTTCATCTTCATCATCATCAGCATCTTTGACATCAACTTCTTCTTCACCTTATTCATCTTCTTCTTCATCTTCTACATTTTTTTTTTTATTACATTATTCATATTCGTTTTCTTCAACTATTATTATTCTTCCTATTCTACTTCTTCATCATATTCTCATTTGTGACAGGCATTTCCTTACTTGTTATCTATAAAAGTTTGAAGATTACACCTTCCGTTCTGCCTGTCACAAAAGTTACATTTGTCCGCGTTCAGTTTGGCCTGCAGCATCAGGCTTTATCCAGGGGCACCACGAGGAGGAACGGACTCACCCCCATACACTGCTTAGTCTTCTTCTGCATATAATTTAGATAATATCTTTTGCTCTGATATTAAGTGTTATGCTTAATGTTCTTCTGCTCTTTGTTCTGCAGCCTCTTGTTCTTCTGCTTCTCGGTCTTCCACGTCGTCGTCTCCAGGGTCGTCGTCTCCGCCGTCGTCGTCTCCGCCGTCGTCGTCTCCGCCGTCGTCGTCTCCGCCGTCGTCGTCTCCACCGTCGTCATCATCGGGGTGGTCTTCAGGGTCGTCATCTCCAGGGTCATCGTCTCTGGTGTCGTCGTCATCTTAGGGGTGGTCTTCCGGGTCGTCGTCTTTAGGGTCTTGAACTTGGAAATGTAGCAGAAGGTACAAGAAGACTGAGAAAATGCCGAGAACCAGCTGATGGAACTGGAACTCGGATTGCTACCCAAAGGTCAAAGAGCCAATGGAACTACCGAGGACCAGCTGACGTTACTGGAACCCGGTTACTAAGCAGGAGGTACCCGTGCTAAAAAGCACTACCAAGGACCGCCTGACGTTGGCGGAACTCAGATACCCAGAAAGAGGCACCTAAGCCAAAGGCTCTGCCCGGAACCAGCTGACGTTACTGGAACAAGGATGGGGAGCAGAAGGTACAAGAGCAAAAGACACTGCCGAGAACCAGCTGACGGTACTGGAACCTGGATGGGTAGCGAAGGCCCAAGAGCCAATGGAACTACCGAGGACCAGCTGACGTTACTGGAACCCAGTTACTAAGCAGGTGGTACCCGTGCCTGAAAGCACTACCAAGGACCACCTGACGTTGGTGGAACTCGGATACCCAGAAGGAGGCACCTAAGCCAAAGGCTCTGCCCGGAACCAGCTGACGGTACTGGCACCAGGATGGGGAGCAGAAGGTACAAGAGCAAAAGACACTGCTGAGAACCAGCTGACGGTACTGGAACCCGGATGCGTTGGCCAACTGTGCAAGAGCCAATGGCACTACCGAGGACCAGCTGACGGTGCTGGAACCCGGTTACAAAGCTGTAGGTACCCGCGCTTAAAAGCACTACCAAGGACCACATGGCGTTGGCGGAACTCGAATACCCAGAAGGAGGCACCTAAGCCAAAGGCTCTGCCCGGAACCAGCTGACGGTACTGGCACCAGGATGGGGAGCAGAAGGTACAAGAGCAAAAGACACTGCTGAGAACCAGCTGACGGTACTGGAACCCGGATGCGTTGGCCAACTGTGCAAGAGCCAATGGCACTACCGAGGACCAGCTGACGGTGCTGGAACCCGGTTACAAAGCTGTAGGTACCCGCGCTTAAAAGCACTACCAAGGACCGCATGGCGTTGGCGGAACTCGGATACCCAGAAGGAGGCACCTAAGCCAAAGGCTCTGCCCGGAACCAGCTGACGGTGCTGGAACCAGGATGTGGACCAGAAGGTCCACAGGAGAGGAGAGAACAGCTAGGCTGCGAGGCTGCCGCAGTTACCGAACACCAACAGTACTACAAGGGGAGCTTGGCCTACTGGCACTACAGAACCAGCCTTGATTGCCAATTCCCGCAGCCCACCTAGGAAGCTCCTAAACTGGAGGCACCATGGAGTTGGCTAACCCGACCGCAACACGACGGGGCAACACATAGGCGTCTCAGTAAGCTTGACTGCACCCGGAACCAGCTGACGGTGCTGGAACCAGGCTGGGCACGAGGGAGTACCCATGACAAAGACATTGACGAGAACCAGCTGACCGTACTGGAACCCGGATGCGTTGCCCAAGTGTGCAAGAGCCAATGGCACGACCGAGGACCAGCTGACGGTGCTGGAACCCGGTTACTAAGCTGTAGGTACCCGCGCTTAAAAGCACTACCAAGGACCGCCTGGCGTTGGCGGAACTCGGATACCCAGAAGGAGGCACCTAAGCCAAAGGCTCTGCCCGGAACCAGCTGACGGTGCTGGAACCAGGATGTGGACCAGAAGGTCCACAGGAGAGGAGAGAACAGCTAGGCCGCGAGGCTGCCGCAGTTACCGAACACCAACAGTACTACAAGGGGAGCTTGGCCTACTGGCACTACAGAACCAGCCTTGATTGCCAATTCCCGCAGCCCACATAGGAAGCTCCTAAACTGGAGGCACCATGGAGTTGGCTAACCCGACCGCAACATGACAGGGCAACGCATAGGCGTCTCAGTGAGCTTGACACTACCCGGAACCAGCTGAAGGTGCTGGAACCAGGCTGGGCACGAGGGAGTACCCGTGACAAAGACACTGCCGAGAACCAGCTGACGGTACTGGAACCCGGATGCGTTGCCCAAGTGTGCAAGAGCCAATGGCATGACCGAGGACCAGCTGACGGTGCTGGAACCCGGTTACTAAGCTGTAGGTACCCGCGCTTAAAAGCACTACCAAGGACCGCCTGGCGTTGGCGGAACTCGGATACCCAGAAGGAGGCACCTAAGCCAAAGGCTCTGCCCGGAACCAGCTGACGGTGCTGGAACCAGGATGTGGACCAGAAGGTCCACAGGAGAGGAGAGAACAGCTAGGCCGCGAGGCTGCCGCAGTTACCGAACACCAACAGTCCTACAGGGGGAGCTTGGCCTACTGGCACTACAGAACCAGCCTTGATTGCCAATTCCCGCAGCCCAAATAGGAAGCTCCTAAACTGGAGGCACCATGGAGTTAGCTAACCCGACCGCAACATGACGGGGCAACGCATAGGCATCTAAGTGACCTTGACACTACCCGGAACCAGCGGACGGTGCTGGACCCAGGCTGGGCACGATGGAGTACCTGTGACAAAGACACTGCCGAGAACCAGCTGACGGTGCTGGAACCCGTATGCGTTGCCTATTCAAGATTGTCTTCCTAGTGCCCCAACTAGCGGTGTTGGAGCAAAGGGTAAGCAGGGGGAGCAGAGTGTAGGCCGAAGCCTGCACTGGAGGCAGCTTTGTGTCTGCGTTGCTTTTGCAGGACACGTTGCCGGCTACACAGCGGGGGAACAGCTGGCGTTGCTGAACCCCACTGACACAATGGCGGGTGTTTTTCTCTGTGCAGCCTGCACTTCCAGGCACCAATTGGCGGTGTTAGAGCCCAGGGTCTGCAGGAGGAGCAGAGTGTAGGCTGAAGCCTAGTAGAACCAATTTCAAAGGTAACCTTTAACCCTCCCTCAGGTGTTAAAATGTAGAAGAGCCACACCTTGTGCAGCAGTAATGCTCCACAAGTGAAAGGTTGCTCTTTAAATTTTGCTCATTGCACACGCTGAATGAAAGACGTACACAATTTTGCCCATTGTACAGTAAAACTGTATTGGAGGCGTGACTTGTCTTTTTAAGGAGACGCAGCACAGGTGTCCAAAAATAACTCCTTGGTGCTGGGCACAGTCTCCTGAGCGTTGTTATTTGCTGTACAGGAGTATGCGCTCTTGTTATCCCTTGGCCATGCCCTGTTAGTGCTGCCCGTCTTATGACCTCATTTCATGTTGGCTGGTGCGGTTAACGATGGCCATGAATCCCAGACCCACAATGTCTTTTAAAAAACTCACACTGCGGGGCTGGGATTCATGGCCTTGTGCAGTAAATATGTTCGCCGCTTACACGTCCTTACACCTGCTTCAGACTGGGTGGCCTCAGCTGATCCCTTATCGCATGCCACGGCCATGAGGCCGCACAGTCTGAAGAAGGCGGAAGGAGGGGAGTGAAGACAGGCGAAGATATGCACTGCTCGTGCCCATCAATCACACCCTCGCAGTCAAAATAAGTAATACAACGAGGGGCGTTGTGTCGGGCAGGGCGGACGCACAGGCATAGGCAGCCAACAAACAATGTCAGAAGACGGCCAGTGTTACCAATGGGGGTGCTGCGTGTCATTAAAAAGGAAAGTCACACCTCAGGGACACTGTAATGTATTTGCTGTACAGGAGTCTGCGCTCTTGTGTTATCCCTTGGCAATGCCCTGTTAGCGCTGCCCGTCTTCTGACCTCATTTCATGTTGACCGTTGCGGTTATCGATGCCCATGAATCCCAGACCCGCAGTGTCTTTTAAAAAACTCACACTGCGGGGCTGGGATGCATGGCCTTGTGCTTCAGACTGGGCGGCCTCCGCTGATCCCTTATCGCATGCCGCGGCCATGAGGCCGCACAGTCTGAAGAAGGCGGAAGGAGATGAGTCAAGTCAGGTGAACATATGCACTGCACATGCCTATCAATCACACCCTCGCAGTCAAAATATATCAGACAACGAGGGTTGTTGTGTCGAGCACGGCGGACGCACAGGCACAGCCAGCCAACCAATGATGTCAGAAGACAGGCAGCGCTACCAAGGGGGGTGCTGCATGTCATTAAAAAGGAAAGTCACACCTCAGTGACAATGTAATGGTCTCTAATGAGACACATTTTGTATGTGTTGAGTTCCACGTGGGCAAGGAGAAAAAGTTAGCCACCTTGTACAAATGCAGCATTACTGCTGTACAAGGTGGCTGTTATACATAGAAACACCTGGGGGGGGGCATGTTCCCTTTCATTTCAGTTCAGGTGCCTGCATGGCATTTGCAGGACACGTTGCCGGCTACACAGCAGGGGAACAGCTGGCGGTGCTCAACCCCACTGACACATTGGCGGGTGTTTTTCTCTGTGCAGCTAGCACTTCCGGGCAAAAACTGGCGGTGTTAGAGCCCAGGGTCAGCAGGAGGTGGAGAGGAGCAGAGTGTAGGCCGAAGCCTGCACTGGTGGCAGCTTTAGGTGTGTTATGCCAGCGTGGCTTGTGCTGGACACATTGCCGACTACACAGCAGGGGAACAGCTGGCGTTGCGGAACCCCACTGACACATCAGCGAGTGTTTTTTCTGTGTAGACAACACTTCCAGGTGACAACTGACTGTGTTGAAACCCAGGGAATCAAAGAGGAGCAGAGTGTAGGCCGAAGCCTGCACTGGTGGCAGCTCTTGGTCTGTTGTTCCAGCGTGGCTTGTGCTGGACACGTTGCCAGCTACCCAGCAGGGGAACAGCTGGCGTTGCTGAACCCCACTGACACATTGGCGGGTGTTTTTCTCTGTGCAGCTAGCACTTCCGGGCAACAACTGGCGGTGTTAGAGCCCAGGGTCTGCAGGAGGAGGAGAGGAGCAGAGTGTAGGCCGAAGCCTAGTAGAACCAATTTCAATCGTAACCTTTAACCCCCCCTCAGGTGTTACAAAGTACAAGAGCCACACCTTGTGCAGCAGTAATGCTCCACAAGTGAAAGGTTGCTCTTTAAATTTTGCTCATTGCACACGCTGAATGAAAGACGTACACAATTTTGCCCATTGTACAGTAAAACTGTATTGGAGGCGTGACTTGTCTTTTTAAGGAGACGCAGCACAGGTGTCCAAAAATAACTCCTTGGTGCTGGGCACAGTCTCCTGAGCATTGTTATTTGCTGTACAGGAGTATGCGCTCTTGTTATCCCTTGGCCATGCCCTGTTAGCGCTGCCCGTCTTATGACCTCATTTCATGTTGGCTGGTGCGGTTAACGATGGCCATGAATCCCAGACCCACAATGTCTTTTAAAAAACTCACACTGCGGGGCTGGGATTCATGGCCTTGTGCAGTAAATATGTTCGCCGCTCACACGTCCTTACACCTGCTTCAGACTGGGTGGCCTCAGCTGATCCCTTATCGCATGCCATGGCCATGAGGCCGCACAGTCTGAAGAAGGCGGAAGGAGGGGAGTGAAGACAGGCGAAGATATGCACTGCTCGTGCCCATCAATCACACCCTCGCAGTCAAAATAAGTAATACAACGAGGGGCGTTGTGTCGGGCAGGGTGGACGCACAGGCACAGGCAGCCAACCAACGATATCAGAAGACGGCCAGCATTACCAATGGGGGTGCTGCGTGTCATTAAAAAGGAAAGTCACACCTCAGGGACACTGTAATGTATTTGGTGTACAGGAGTCTGCGCTCTAGTGTTATCCCTTGGCAATGCCCTGTTAGCGCTGTCCGTCTTCTGACCTCATTTCATGTTGACCGTTGCGGTTAGCGATGCCCATGAATCCCAGACCCGCAGTGTCTTTTAAAAAACTCACACTGCGGGGCTGGGATTCATGGCCTTGTGCTTCAGACTGGGTGGCCTCCGCTGATCCCTTATCGCATGCCGCGGCCATGAGGCCGCACAGTCTGAAGAAGGCGGAAGGAGATGAGTCAAGTCAGGCGAACATATGCACTGCACATGCCCATCAATCACACCCTCGCAGTCAAAATATATCAGACAACGAGGGTTGTTGTGTCGAGCACGGCGGACGCACAGGCACAGCCAGCCAACCAATGATGTCAGAAGACGGGCAGCGCTACCAAGGGGGGTGCTGCATGTCATTAAAAAGGAAAGTCACACCTCAGGGACAATGTAATGGTCTCTAATGAGAAACATTTTGTACGTGTTGAGTTCCACGTGGGCAAGGAGAAAAAGTTAGCCACCTTGTACAAATGCAGCATTACTGCTGTACAAGGTGGCTGTTATACATAGAAACACCTGGGAGAGGCAGGTTCCCTTTAATTTCAGTTCAGGTGCCTGAATGGCGTTTGCAGGACACGTTGCCGGCTACACAGCAGGGGAACAGCTGGCGTTGCTGAACCCCACTGACACATTGGTGGGTGTTTTTCTCTGTGCAGCTAGCACTTCCGGGCAAAAACTGGCGGTGTTAGAGCCCAGGGTCAGCAGGAGGAGGAGAGGAGCAGAGTGTAGGCCGAAGCCTGCACTGGTGGCAGCTTTAGGTGTGTTATGCCAGCGTGGCTTGTGCTGGACACGTTGCGGAACCCCACTGACACATCAGCGAGTGTTTTTTCTGTGTAGACAACACTTCCAGGTGACAACTGACAGTGTTGAAACCCGGGGAATCAAAGAGGAGCAAAGTGTAGGCCGAAGCCTGCACTGGAGGCAGGAAAAAGTCTGTTATTGTGCCAGCGTGGCTTGTGCTGGACACGTTGCCGGCTACACAGCAGAGGAACAGCTGGCGTTGCTGAACCCCACTGACACATTGGCGGGTGTTTTTCTCTGTGCAGCTAGCACTTCCGGGCAACAACTGGCGGTGTTAGAGCCCAGGGTCTGCAGTAGGAGCAGAGTGTAAGTCGAAGCCTGCAGTGGAGCATGTTGAAAGGGAACCTTTAACCCCCCCCCAGGCATTTGTTGCTGAAAGAGCCATCTTGTACAGCAGTAATACTGCACATGGAAAATGGTGGCTCTTTAAATTATGCTCCTTGCAAATGCTGAAGTACACACTCATATAATGTGTCCCCTCACACCGTTAAACCGTCCCGGAGGTGGGACTTTCCTTTGTAATGTGACACAGCACAGCCGTCATTCCAACCCCCTTGGTGCCGTGCGCCACCTCCTCAACATTGTTTGATTCTGTCACGGAGCCCGCACTGTAATGTTATCCCTTGGCCATGCACACTTAGCGGTGCTCGTCTTCTGACATCATATAGGTGTCAGGCTGGCAGTGCCTGTGCGTCCAAGCTGCCCGAGATCCAACCTCGCAGTGTCATCTAATGTAATCCCACTGCGGGCCTGGGATCCATGGGCATGCGCAGTGCATATCATCGCCTCTCACTCCCCTCCTTCCTGCTTCTTCAGACTGTGCGGCGTCACGGCCGTGGCATGCTATTAGGGATCAGCTGACGCCACCTAGTCTGAAGAAGCATGAAGAAGGGGAGTGAGAGGCTAGTATATGCACTGCGTATGGCCATGGATACCAGGCCCACTGTGGGATCACATTAGACGACACTGCGAGGTGGGATTTCGGGCAACGTGGACGCACAGGCGCAGCCAGGACGACAACAAATGATGTCAGAGGACGGGCAGCGCAAACTGTGCATGGCCAAGGGATAACATAACAGCGCAGGGTCCGTGACAGAATCAAACAACGCTAAGGAGGCAGCGCACAGAGCCAAGGGGGTAGGAATGATGGCTGTGCTGCGTCACATTACAAAGGAAAGTCCCACCTCCGGGACGGTTTGACGGTGTGAGGGGACACATTACATGAGTGTGTAGTTCAGCGTTTCCAAGGAGCATAATTTAAAGAGCGACCTTTTCCTTGTGCAGTATTAGTGCTGCACAAGGTGGCTCTTTCAATAACAAACGCCTAGGGGGGGGGGGACAGGTTCCCTTACATTTTAGTTGTGCCAGCGTGGCGGTCGCATGACACGTTGCCGGATACACAGCTGGGGATCAGCTGACGTTACTGAACCCCAATAACAGAGGAGCGACTGACTGTGCAGACAGCACTTCCAGGCACCAACAGGCGGTGTTAGAGCTCAGGGACAGCAGGAGGAGCAGATTGGAGGTATTGCCACACACACAGCTGGGGATCAGCTGACGTTACTGAACCCCAATAACAGAGGAGCGACTGTTGACTGTGCAGACAGCACTTCCAGGCACCAACTGGTGGTGTTAGAGCCCAGGGACAGCAGGAGGAGCAGATTGGAGGTATTGCCGCACACACAGCTGGGGATCAGCTGACGTTACTGAACCCCAATAACAGAGGAGCGACTGTTGACTGTGCGGACAGCACTTCCAGGCACCAACTGGCGGTGTTAGAGCCCAGGGACAGCACGAGTAGCAGAGGAACAGAGTGTAGGCCGAAGCCTGATTGGAGCAAGTTGAAAGGGAACCTTTAACCCCCCCTCCAAGACCTTTGTAGCTGAATGAGCAATCTTGTGCAGCACTAAGGATGCAAAAGGAAAAGGTTGCTCTTTTAATTATGCTCCTTGCAAACACAGAAGTAAACACTTAAAATGTGGCCCCCGATACCGTAAAACCGTCCCGGAGGTGGGAATTTCCTTCGTAATGGGACGCAGCACAGCTGTCATTCCTATCCCCTTGTGTTGTGAATTTGGTTGTCGGGTTCCCTCCTGTGGTCATGAATGGTACTTCGGCTGGTTCTGTCCATGGACTTCCTCTGGTGGGTGTTTCTGAGTTTCACAGGTGACGAGGTTAATTCGTTAGCTGCTGCTCTATTTAACTCCTCTTAGATCTTTGCTCCATGCCACCTGTCAATGTTCCAGTATTGGTCTAGTTCACTCCTGGATCGTTCTTGTGACCTGTGTTCCCATCAGAAGCTAAGTTCCAGTTTGTATTTCTTTGGTTTGCTATTTTTCTGTCCAGCTTGCTATTTAATTTGTTGTCTTGCTTGCTGGAAGCTCTGGGACGCAAAGGGAGCGCCTCCGCACCGTGAGTCGGTGCGGAGTGTCTTTTTGCGCCCTCTGCGTGGTCTTTTTGTAGGTTTTTGTGCTGACCGCAAAGTAACCTTTCCTATCCTCGGTCTGTTCAGTAAGTCGGGCCTCACTTTGCTAAATCTATTTCATCTCTGTGTTTGTATTTTCATCTTTACTCAGTCATTATATGTGGGGGGCTGCCTTTTCCTTTGGGGAATTTCTCTGAGGCAAGGTAGGCTTTATTTTTCTATCTTCAGGGCTAGCTAGTTTCTTAGGCTGTGCCGAGTTGCATAGGGAGCGTTAGGTGCAATCCACGGCTATTTCTAGTGTGTTTGATAGGTTTAGGGATTGCGGTCAGCAGAGTTCCCACGTCCCAGAGCTCGTCCTTATTATCAGTAACTATCAGGTCATTCCGTGTGCTCTTAACCACCAGGTCCATTATTGTCCTGACCACCAGGTCATAACAGTACAGGTGGCCAAAAGTACTAATGCATCTCAATAGAGGGATAAGAGAAGTTTTGAGACCATTTTTTTTTCTTTGCAGTGTGTTTTGTCTCTATTTTCCCCTTTACCTCTGGGTGGTTCAGGACACTGGTGTAAACATGGACATTCAAGGTCTGTCCTCTTGGATGGATAATCTCACTACAAGTATACAAAACATTCAAGATTTTGTGGTTCAGAATCCGATGTCAGAGCCTAGGATTCCAATTCCTGATTTGTTTTTTGGTGATAGATCTAAGTTCTTGAATTTCAAAAATAATTGTAAATTGTTTCTTGCCTTGAAACCTCGCTCCTCAGGTGACCCGTTTCAACAAGTAAAGATCATTATTTCTTTGTTAAGTGGTGACCCTCAAGACTGGGCATTTTCCCTTGCGCCAGGAGATCCGACATTGCGTGATGTTGATGCGTTTTTCCTGGCGCTTGGATTGCTTTATGACGAACCTAATTCAGTGGATCAGGCAGAGAAAATCTTGCTGGCTCTGTGTCAGGGTCAGGATGAAGCGGAGATATATTGTCAGAAGTTTAGAAAGTGGTCTGTGCTCACTCAGTGGAATGAATGTGCCCTGGCAGCAATCTTCAGAAAGGGTCTCTCTGAAGCCCTTAAGGATGTCATGGTGTGGTTTCCTATGCCTGCTGGTCTGAATGAGTGTATGTCCTTGGCCATTCAGATCGATCGACGCTTGCGTGAGTGTAAAGCTGTGCACCATTTGGCGGTACTATCTGAGCATGGGCCTGAGCCTATGCAATGTGATAGGACTTTGACCAGAGATGAACGGCAAGAACACAGACGTCGGAATGGGCTATGTTTTTACTGTGGTGATTCCACTCATGCTATCTCCGATTGTCCTAAGCGCACTAAGCGGTTCGCTAGGTCTGCCACCATTGGTAAGGTACAGTCTAAATTTCTATTGTCTGTTACTCTGATTTGCTCTTTGTCATCCTATTCTGTTATGGCATTTGTGGATTCAGGCGCTGCCCTGAATTTGATGGACTTGGAGTATGCTAGGCGCTGTGGTTTTTTCTTGGAGCCCTTGCAGTATCCTATTTCATTGAGAGGAATTGATGCTACGCCTTTGGCCAAGAATAAGCCTCAGTATTGGACCCAATTGACCATGTGCATGGCTCCTGCACATCAGGAGGATATCCGCTTTCTGGTGTTGCATAATCTGCATGATGTGGTTGTTTTGGGGTTGCCATGGCTACAGGTTCATAATCCAGTATTGGACTGGAAATCTATGTCTGTGTCCAGATGGGGTTGCCAGGGGGTACATGGTGATGTTCCATTTTTGTCTATTTCGTCTTCCACTCCTTCTGAAGTTCCAGAGTTTTTGTCGGATTATAGGGATGTATTTGATGAGCCCAAAGCCAGTGCCCTACCTACTCATAGGGATTGCGATTGTGCAATTAATTTGATTCCTGGTAGTAAGTTTCCTAAGGGCCGATTGTTCAATTTATCTGTGCCAGAACATGCCGCTATGCGGAGTTATATAAAGGAATCCTTGGAGAAAGGCCATATTCGCCCGTCGTCATCACCGTTAGGAGCAGGGTTCTTTTTTGTGGCCAAGAAGGATGGTTCTTTGAGACATTGATTACCGCCTTCTTAATAAAATTACTGTCAAATTTCAGTATCCTTTGCCGTTGCTGTCTGATTTGTTTGCTCTTATTAAAGGGGCTAGTTGGTTCACCAAGATAGATCTTCGAGGGGCGTATAATCTTGTGCGTACTAAACAAGGCGATGAATGGAAAACAGCATTTAATACGCCCGAGGGCCATTTTGAGTACCTGGTTATGCCATTCGGGCTTTCCAATGCTCCATCAGTATTTCAGTCCTTTATGCATGACATCTTCCGAGAGTACCTGGATAAATTCCTGATTGTGTATTTGGATGATATTTTGGTCTTTTCGGATGATTGGGAGTCTCATGTGAAGCAGGTCAGAATGGTGTTCCAGGTCCTTCATGCGAATTCCTTGTTTGTGAAGGGGTCAAAGTGTCTCTTTGGAGTTCAGAAGGTTTCATTTTTGGGGTTCATTTTTTCCCCTTCTACTGTCGAGATGGACCCTGTTAAAGTCCAGGCCATTTACGATTGGACTCAGCCGACATCTGTGAAGAGCCTACAAAAGTTCCCGGGCTTTGCTAATTTTTATCGGCGCTTCATCGCTAATTTTTCTACTGTTGCTAAACCGTTGACTGATTTGACCAAGAAGGGTGCTGATGTGGTCAATTGGTCTTCTGCGGCTGTAGAGGCTTTTCAGGAGTTGAAGCGTCGTTTTTCTTCTGCCCCTGTGTTGTGCCAGCCAGATGTTTCACTTCCGTTTCAGGTTGAGGTTGATGCTTCTGAGATTGGAGCAGGGGCTGTTTTGTCGCAGAGAAGTTCTGATGGCTCGGTGATGAAGCCATGTGCTTTCTTTTCTAGAAAGTTTTCGCCTGCTGAGCGTAACTATGATGTTGGTAATCGTGAATTGTTGGCCATGAAGTGGGCATTCGAGGAGTGGCGTCAATGGCTGGAAGGAGCCAAGCATCACGTGGTGGTTTGTGATCGCTTTTCTAAGATGGTTCATTTGGTACCTTTGTCTAAATTGCCTTCCTCCTCTGATTTGGTGCCATTATTTTTCCAGCATGTGGTTCGTTTACATGGTATCCCGGAGAACATCGTTTCTGACAGAGGTTCCCAGTTTGTTTCAAGGTTTTGGCGATCCTTTTGTGCTAGGATGGGCATTGATTTGTCTTTTTCCTCGGCTTTCCATCCTCAGACAAATGGCCAAACCGAACGAACTAATCAAACTTTGGAAACATATCTGAGATGCTTTGTTTCTGCTGATCAGGATGATTGGGTGTCCTTTTTGCCGTTGGCTGAGTTCGCCCTTAATAATCGGGCCAGCTCGGCTACTTTGGTTTCGCTGTTTTTCTGCAATTCTGGTTTCCATCCTCGTTTCTCTTCAGGGCAGGTTGAGTCTTCAGACTGTCCTGGTGTAGATACTGTGGTGGATAGGTTGCAGCAAATTTGGACTCATGTGGTGGACAATTTGACATTGTCCCAGGAGAAGGCTCAACGTTTCGCTAACCGCCGGCGCTGTGTGGGTCCCCGACTTCGTGTTGGGGATTTGGTTTGGTTGTCGTCTCGTTATGTTCCTATGAAGGTTTCCTCTCCTAAGTTTAAGCCTCGTTTCATTGGTCCGTACAAGATTTCTGAGGTTATCAATCCTGTGTCATTTCGTTTGGCCCTTCCTGCTTCTTTTGCCATCCATAATGTGTTCCATAGGTCATTATTGCGGAGATACGTGGCGCCTGTGGTTCCATCCGTTGATCCTCCTGCCCCGGTGTTGGTTGAGGGGGAGTTGGAGTTTGTGGTGGAGAAGATTTTGGATTCTCGTATTTTGAGACGGAAACTCCAGTACCTGGTCAAGTGGAAGGGTTATGGTCAGGAAGATAATTCCTGGGTCTTTGCCTCTGATGTTCATGCTGCCGATCTGGTTTGTGCCTTTCATTTGGCTCATCCTGGTCGGCCTGGGGGCTCTGGTGAGGGTTCGGTGACCCCTCCTCAAGGGGGGGTACTGTTGTGAATTCGGTTGTCGGGCTCCCTCCTGTGGTCATGAATGGTACTTCGGCTGGTTCTGTCCATGGACTTCCTCTGGTGGGTGTTTCTGAGTTTCACAGGTGATGAGGTTAATTCGTTAGCTGCTGCTCTATTTAACTCCACTTAGATCTTTGCTCCATGCCACCTGTCAATGTTCCAGTATTGGTCTAGTTCACTCCTGGATCGTTCTTGTGACCTGTCTTCCCATCAGAAGCTAAGTTCCAGCTTGTATTTCTTTGGTTTGCTATTTTTCTGTCCAGCTTGCTATTTAATTTGTTGTCTTGCTTGCTGGAAGCTCTGGGACGCAGAGGGAGCGCCTCCGCACCGTGAGTCGGTGCGGAGGGTCTTTTTGCGCCCTCTGCGTGGTCTTTTTGTAGGTTTTTGTGCTGACCGCAAAGTAACCTTTCCTATCCTCGGTCTGTTCAGTAAGTCGGGCCTCACTTTGCTAAATCTATTTCATCTCTGTGTTTGTATTTTCATCTTTACTCACAGTCATTATATGTGGGGGGCTGCCTTTTCCTTTGGGGAATTTCTCTGAGGCAAGGTAGGCTTTATTTTTCTATCTTCAGGGCTAGCTAGTTTCTTAGGCTGTGCCGAGTTGCATAGGGAGCGTTAGGCGCAATCCACGGCTATTTCTAGTGTGTTTGATAGGTTTAGGGATTGCGGTCAGCAGAGTTCCCACGTCCCAGAGCTCGTCCTTATTATCAGTAACTATCAGGTCATTCCGTGTGCTCTTAACCACCAGGTCCATTATTGTCCTGACCACCAGGTCATAACACCGTTGGTGCCGTGCGCTGCCTCATCAGCGTTGTTTTAAGCTGTCACGGAGCCTGCGCTGTTATGTAATCCCTTGACCATGCACACTTAGCGGTGCCCGTTTTCTGACATCATTTAGGTGTCAGGCTGTCAGTGCCTGTGCGTCCACGCTGCCCGAGATCCCACCTCGCAGTGTCATCTAATGTAATCCCACTGCGGGCCTTGGATCCATGGGCATGCACAGTGCATATCCTCGACTCTCACTCCCCTACTTCCCTCTTCTTCAGACTGTGCGGCGTCACGGCCGTGGCATGCTATTAGGGATCATCTGACAGCGCAGTCTGAAGAAGGCGGAGGGAGATGAGCGAGAGCCTGAGGGGAAGATATGCACTGCGCATGCCCATGGATCCCAGGCCCGCAGTGTGATTCAATCAGAAGACACTGCGAGGCGGGATCTCGGGCAGCGCGGCCGCACAGGCGCAGCCAGCCTGACACCAAATTATGTCAGAAGACAGGCAGCACAAATTGGGCATGGCCAAGGGATAATAGAACAGCTCAGGGTCCGTGACAGCTTAAAACAATGCTGAGGAGGCAGCACACGGCACCAAGGGGGTAGGAATGACGGCTGTGCTGCGTCACATTACGAAGGAAAGTCCCAGCTCCGGGACGGTATAACGGAATCAGTGAACACATTTTATAAGTGTTAAGTTCTGCGTGTGCAAGGAGCTAAAATAAAAGAGCTACCTTTTCCTTGTGCAGCATTACTGCTGCACAAGATGGCTCTTTCAGTAACAAACGCCGAGGGGGGGGGGACAGGATCCCTTACATTTAGGTTGTTGTGCCAGCGTGACGGTCGCAGGACACATTGCCGGCTACACAGCTGGGGATCAGCTGACGTTACTGAAATCCAATAACACTGGGTCGTATGTTTTGACTGTGCAGCCTGCACTTCTGAGCCGCAATTGGCGGTGTTGGAGCCCAGGAATAGCAGTTCAGGTGGTAAAAAGATGAACACATCAGGAGACCTGGATGACACCCAATTACTTAATCAGGCAAAGGAGTGGCAAATTCCTGCGAGATCCAGGTCTGGTTCATTTTCAGAAAAGTAAGCTGGTCAACGTTATCGGAGGATAGTCGCATGCGACGGTCTGTTAGTACACCACCTGCGGCACTAAAGACACGTTCCGATAAGACACTAGCCGCAGGGCAAGCCAGCACCTCCAATGCATACTGGCTTAGCTCTGACCATGTATCCAGCTTAGAAACCCAAAACTTCAAAGGGGAAGAGCCGTCTGGAAGTACAGTAAGAGGGCAAGACATGTAGTCTGTCACCATCTGACGGAACCGTTGCCTCCTGCTGACTGGAGCCGCCGGTGATGGTGTAGACATTTGGGGCGGGCACACAAAAGTTTGCCACAGTTGTGCCATACTGGTCTTGCCTTGGACAGAGGCACTGCTTCTGCTCCCTCTTTGTGCAGAGCCTCCTCCACTGCCTCGACGCACTGAGCTACTTTGTAAAGCACTAGCAGCACTCCTCTCAGTTGGACTGGAGAAGATGATGGAATTCACCAGTGTGTCGTGGTACTCCCGCATTTTACGCTCCCGGGTCAATGCTGGGATGAGGTTTTGAACGTTGTCCCGGTAGCGAGGATCGAGGAGGGTGAACACCCAATAATCAGGCATGTTGAGAATGTGGTCAATGCGGCGGTCGTTTCACAGGCACTGCAGCATGAAATCAACCATGTGCTGCAGACTGCCAACTGGCCCAGAAACGCTGTCCCCTGCTTGAGACATGATCTCTGCCCGTTCGTCATCACCCCACCCTCGCTGTACACACTGACCACTGGACAATTGTGTAACTCCCTCCTCTGGACGGAGCTCTTCCTCCTCCATTGACTCCTCCTCATCCTCCTCACAAAGTGGCCCCTGTCTACCCCTTTGTGAGGAACCACGTGGCGCTGACTCTCCAGAAGCTGATGGAAAAGGTGACTCCTCATCCTCCACCTCTTCCACAACATCATCCCTTAACACTTGCAGTGTTTGTTGAAGCAGGCAGATAAGGGGGACAGTCATGCTGACTAGTGCATCATCTGCACTTGCCATCCGCGTGGAATAATCGAAAGGACGCAAAACCTGGTAGACGTCCTTCATAGTGGCCCACTCTGTGGTTGTGAAGTCTGATCGGCGCTGACGGGGACTTCTTTGCGCCTGATGCAGCTGGTACTCCATTACTGCTTGCTGCTGCTCACACAACCGCTCCAACATATGTAACGTGGAATTCCACCTGGTAGGTAGGTCACATATGATGCGGTGTTCCGGAAGGCGGAATCGGCGCTGCAGAGCAGCAATGCGGGATCTTGCCAAGCTGGAACGCCGCAAGTGAGCACACTCTAGGCGGACCTTGTGCAGCAGTGCATCAAGATCCGGATAGTCCCTCAGAAAACTCTGCACAACCAAATTGAGCACATGTGCCAGACATGGGATGTGAGTGAGGTTGCCAATGGCCAAAGCTGCCACCAGATTTCGGCCATTGTCACACACTACCATGCCTAGCTGGAGATTCGCTGGCACAAACCACACATCGCTCTCCTGCTTGATGGCATTCCAGAGCTCCTGCGCTGTGTGGCTTCAATTCCCCAAAGAAACTAGTTTCAAGATGGCCTGTTGACGTTTGGCCACGGCTGTGCTCATGTCGGTCGTAACAGGTAAACGTTCACGGGTCCATGTGGAGGTGGACTGTGACGGCTCCTGCAGCGATGATTCTGAGGAACTTGTGTATGAGGAGGAGTCAATGCGTACAGACTGGATTCCTGCAATCCTTGGAGTGGGCAGGACACGTCCTGCGCCACTCGCACGATCTGTACCTGGCTCAACAACATTAACCCAATGGGCAGTGAGGGAAAGGTATCGCCCCTGTCCATGTTGACTGGTCCACGCATCGGTTGTGAGGTGGACCTTGCTACTGATGGCGTTCAGTAGCGCGTGTTTTATGTGTCCCTCCACATGCTTGTGCAGGGCAGGGACAGCTTGCCTGCTGAAGTAAAAGCGGCTGGGCACCTTGTACTGTGGGACTGCCAATGCCATCAAGTCACGGAAGCTGTCAGTCTCCACCAGCCTGAATGAGAGCATTTCCAGTGACAGAAGTTTGGCAATGCCTGCATTCAGAGCCTGTTCTCGGGGGTGGTTGGCCGAGAATGCCCGCCTTTTCTCCCATGCCTGTACTACCGATGGCTGTAGACTAGGCTGGGAGTGTGAGGATGACTGGGAACATGGTGCTGTGGGTGGAATTACACTAGGTCTCTGGACAACAGTGCCAGAGGTTCTTCCATGGCGATCCTGAGAGGAAGCCAAACCAGCTGTGCGTGAGCTGGAGGAAGAGGCAACACGAGCTGAAGAGGTGGTAGCTGCCGCTGTTGGTTGGCCTAGGTCTTCAGTGTGTTTTTGGAACTCCACCGCATGCCTGGTCCGCACATGTTTCCACATATTTGTGGTATTGAGGTTGCTGACACTTTTACCTCTTTTGACTTTCTGATGACACAGCTTGCATTTGACAAAACAAATGTCATCTGCAACTGTGTCAAAAAAGGACCAGGCACTGCAAGTCTTGGGAGCGCCCTTTTTGGCTTTTGGAAGAGACAGGCTCCTAACGGGTGCCAAAGTGGAGGCTACAGGCTCCGCAGTCTTCTCCCTCCCTCTCCCTCTTTGGCCCCTTAGGGGAATCTCTTCCTCAGAGCTGCTCCCACAACCTTCCTGTTCCTCACGCCACGACGGGTCAAGGACCTCATCATCTCCACTACCCTCTGCCACCAACTGCTCCTCCTGGGTAGTCTCGGCAGCACAGTACGCACCAGAAAGCGGCACCTGAGTTTCATCATCAGATGCGTACTGTGCTGTGGTCACCGCAGGCACTGGCCCACCCGCCTCTTCAGAGTCAGAGAGACAAAGCTGTTAGGCATCACTGCACACTGCCTCTTCTTCCATTTCTCCAATGCTGCTTGGCTGGCCCCCTGTTTCCAAGCCAAGAGATTCAGAGAACAGAAGTAGAGACGGCTCCTGTCCTGGGCTCTCTGACTGCCTGGCCAATTTGGCAGGTGGTGAAGAGACAGATGGCTGCTCTCCAGTGGTCTGTGCCTGAGAGGATGTGGCACTAATTGAAGTCGATGCCGATGCGTTAGCTGCTATCCATCCGACAACGGCTTCAATTTGATCTTCACGCAGCAGCGGTGCACGGCGCTCTCCAACAAAGCTGCGCATGAAGGACTGTTCCCTGCTGAAACTGAGTGATGATGAGTCACCGGTGCCCGCAGCAGGCACAGAATCACCACATCCTCTCCCTGCTCCTCTCCCTGCTCCGCGCCCACGCCCATGTGCCTTACTCCCTGCCCTCATCATCTTGGTTGACCGATATAGATAAGCAGAAAAGTACTAAGGCCTTAGTGTGCTTATTCCTGAAATGCTCCTCCTAACAGGTGTAAGAAACACTAATGTTGTAAAGTGTGGACTAGACTTTATTATTGATAAAATGTGGCCTACACAAGTGTTAAGTGGTGTTTGGTGAACTTTACTTTTTTTTTTTCTGCAGATCGGGCTACAGAGCGAGTTTAACTCACACGGGGACCGTGCAGACAGCCGTAAACGGCGCTGCAAGGCCCAAAAACACTCCTCCAGGTTATCCTATGTAGTGTTTTTCCACAATTTAGCTGGAGACGGGTGGAAAGACACTAATAGGAAATTTTAGAAAAAAATTGGCAGCAGGCTGCACTATTTGAAAAAAAGGAAAAGTTCTTTAACGATATGAGGCAGTGACGCACCCTGAGCTGAATACAACCGGCTGTGGCTGCACACAGACTACAGGGCGAGCTGCGCTCACACGGAGACCGTGCAGACAGCCGTAAACAGCGCTGCAAGGCCCAAAAACCCTCCTATAGGTTATCCTATGTAGTGTTTTTCCACAATTTAGCTAGAGACAGGTGGAAAGACACTAATAGGAAATTTTAGAAAAAATGTGCAGAAAGCTGCACTATGACCAAAAAAGGACAATGGATAGAACAGTATGAGGCAGTGTGAACCCCCCCTGAGCTGAATACAACCGGGTATATGGCTGCACACAGACTACAGAGTGAGCTGCACACACACACACACACTGAGAGAGACCTTGCAAAACGCTGTTAAAACAGCGCTGCAAGGCAAGAGCAAGGTGAACACACAGCGTTTGCTAAATTAGCCTGGGAAAAGCGCAATGAAGCAATTCGCTATCTCAACTGGCCCTCAGTTAGAACACAGCGTCCTGTCCCTAACTGAAATCACAGCAGAGTGAGCGCTAAATGGCGGCAGCGTTTTTTATAGTGCATAGTGACATCATTTCAGCAGCCAATCACAGCCTTGCCAGTAGTTACATGCCCACCATGCTAAACAGGATGTGCCCACACTTCCATTCATTCCTCATTGGCTGCTGTGTGCAGTTTTGATCTCTGGGAACTTCCGATTCCGGTATCCGATACGCGGGAAATATCGGAATTCGGTATCGGAATTCCGATACCGCAAATATCGGCCGATACCCGATACTTGCGGTATCAGAATGCTCAACACTAGCGGTCAGTATAAAACACTACAAAAATCCACGCAGAGATTACAAAAATCTCCACACCTGACTAAAGGTGTGGAGGGTAAATCTGCTTCCCAGAGCTTCCAGCAACACAGAGTTAATTCGGATAAGTCCACAATCTGTGGACAGAAAAGAGCAAGCAAGAACTTAGCTTTGCTGAACTGGTCAGGAAAACAGGGCAATCCAAAGAGATGTGAATCCAACCAGGAACCATTTACAAGTGGCACTGGCTGAAGGAAAGAGCCAGGCATAAATAGCCGAGCAGAAAAGACAATCAGTAGAAGCAGCTGCTGACAGCTAAATCCAAGGAGCAGCCATACCACTTGAAACCACAAGAGGGAGCCCAAGAGCAGAACTCACAAAAGAGCCACTTACAACCACCGGAGGGAGCCCAAGAGCGGAATTCACAACACACTGCTGCCCGTGTACCTCTGGAACCTATTTTAAAGTGCCTACAGCCTACTTTTGTTATGTTAGGCCTACAAAGCCTGTCTGCGGTCCCTCCTTCCAATAGTCCTCCACTGACCACACCACTGCTGCCCGTGTACCTCTGGAAGCTATTTTAAAGTGCCTACAGCCTACTTTTGTTATGTTAGGCCTACAAAGCCTGTCTGCGATCCCTCCTTCCAATAGTCCTCCACTGACCACACCACTGCTGCCCGTGTACCCCTGGAACCTATTTTTAAGGACCTACAGCCTACTTTTGTTATGTTAGGCCTACTAAGCCTGTCTGCGGTCCCTCCTTCCAATAGTCCTCCACTGACCAGACCACTGCTGCCCGTGTACCCCTGGAAGCTATTTTTAAGGACCTACAGCCTACTTTTGTTATGTTAGGCCTACTAAGCCTGTCTGCGGTCCCTCCTTCCAATAGTCCTCCACTGACCACACCACTGCTGCCCGTGTACCCCTGGAAGCTATTTTAAAGTGCCTACAGCCTACTTTTGTTATGTTAGGCCTACTAAGCCTGTCTGCGGTCCCTCCTTCCAATAGTCCTCCACTGACCAGACCACTGCTGCCCGTTTACCCCTGGAACCTATTTTTAAGGGCCTACAGCCTACTTTTGTTATGTTAGACCTACTAAGCCTGTCTGCGGCCCCTCCTTCCAATAGTCCTCCACTGACCACACCACTGCTGCTCGTGTACCCCTGGAAGCTATTTTTAAGGACCTACAGCCTACTTTTGTTATGTTAGGCCTACTAAGCCTGTCTGCGGTCCCTCCTTCCAATAGTCCTCCACTGACCACACCACTGCTGCCCGTGTACCCCTGGAAGCTATTTTTAAGGACCTACAGCCTACTTTTGTTATGTTAGGCCTACTAAGCCTGTCTGCGGTCCCTCCTTCCAATAGTCCTCCACTGACCACACCACTGCTGCCCGTATACCCCTGGAAGCTATTTTAAAGTGCCTACAGCCTACTTTTGTTATGTTAGGCCTACTAAGCCTGTCTGCGGTCCCTCCTTCCAATAGTCCTCCACTGACCAGACCACTGCTGCCCGTTTACCCCTGGAACCTATTTTTAAGGGCCTACAGCCTACTTTTGTTATGTTAGGCCTACTAAGCCTGTCTGCGGCCCCTCCTTCCAATAGTCCTCCACTGACCACACCACTGCTGCTCGTGTACCCCTGGAAGCTATTTTTAAGGACCTACAGCCTACTTTTGTTATGTTAGGCCTACTAAGCCTGTCTGCGGTCCCTCCTTCCAATAGTCCTCCACTGACCAGACCACTGCTGCCCGTGTACCCCTGGAAGCTATTTTTAAGGACCTACAGCCTACTTTTGTTATGTTAGGCCTACTAAGCCTGTCTGCGGTCCCTCCTTCCAATAGTCCTCCACTGACCAGACCACTGATGCTCGTGTACCCCTGGAAGCTATTTTTAAGGGCCTACAGCCTACTTTTGTTATGTTAGGCCTAATTTTTTGTTTAAGGCCTACTACCTGTGTCTGTCTGCGCCACTTAATACAGCTGTCCTCCTCTGAAAAAAGCTGAGCGTCAATAGTCTGTTTTTCAGCCTATAGGAAATTGAAAACTGCATTGGGGTTACTACTTCGGTAGGGCCTACTAACGGTGTCTGACGCTCCAAGGTGTTCTCCAGGTTGCCTCTCCATAGCTTCGATCTTCTAGCTCTCGTTAAGTAGTTGTTGAAACAACACTGCATTAGGCCTACAAGTTGGGTCTGGGTTGTAGAGACGGTGTCTCCCGCTCCAAGGTGTTCTCCAGGTTGCCTCTCCATAGCTTCGATCTTCTAGCTCTCATTAAGTAGTTGTTGAAACAACACTGCATTAGGCCTACAAGTTGGGTCTGGGTTGTAGAGACGGTGTCTTCTGCTCCAAGGTGTTCTCCAGGTTGCCTCTCCATAGCTTCGATCTTCTAGCTCTCGTTAAGTAGTTGTTGAAACAACACTGCATTAGGCCTACAAGTTGGGTCTGGGTTGTAGAGATGGTGTCTCCCGCTCCAAGGTGTTCTCCAGGTTGCCTCTCCATAGCTTTGATCTTCTAGCTCTCGTTAAGTAGTTGTTGAAACAACACTGCATTAGGCCTACAAGTTGGGTCTGGGTTGTAGAGACGGTGTCTGCCGCTCCAAGGTGTTCTCCAGGTTGCCTCTCCATAGCTTCGATCTTCTAGCTCTCGTTAAGTAGTTGTTGAAACAACACTGCATTATGCCTACAAGATGGGTCTGGGTTGTAGAGACGGTGCCTTCTGCTCCAAGGTGTTCTCCAGGTTGCCTCTCCATAGCTTCGATCTTCTAGCTCTCGTTAAGTAGTTGAAACAACACTGCATTAGGCCTACAAGTTGGGTCTGGGTTGTAGAGACGGTGTCTGCCACTCCAAGGTGTTCTCCAGGTTGCCTCTCCATAGCTTCGATCTTCTAGCTCTCATTAAGTAGTTGTTGAAACAACACTGCATTAGGCCTACAAGTTGGGTCTGGGTTGTAGAGATGGTGTCTTCCGCTCCAAGGTGTTCTCCAGGTTGCCTCTCCATAGCTTCGATCTTCTAGCTCTCGTTAAGTAGTTGTTGAAACAACACTGCATTAGGCCAACAAGTTGGGTCTGGGTTGGAGAGACGGTGTCTCCCGCTCCAAGGTGTTCTCCAGGTTGCCTCTCCATAGCTTCGATCTTCTAGCTCTCGTTAAGTAGTTGTTGAAACAACACTGCATTAGGCCTACAAGTTGGGTCTGGGTTGTAGAGACGGTGTCTCCCGCTCCAAGGCGTTCTTCAGGTTGCCTCTCCATAGCTTCGATCTTTTAGCTCTCGTTAAGTAGTTGTTGAAACAACACTGCATTAGGCCTACAAGTTGGGTCTGGGTTGTAGAGACGGTGTCTCCCGCTCCAAGGTGTTCTCCAGGTTGCCTCTCCATAGCTTCGATCTTCTAGCTCTCGTTAAGTAGTTGTTGAAACAACACTGCATTAGACCTACAAGTTGGGTCTGGGTTGTAGAGACGGTGTCTTCTGCTCCAAGGTGTTCTCCAGGTTGCCTCTCCATAGCTTCGATCTTCTAGCTCTCGTTAAGTAGTTGTTGAAACAACACTCCATTAGGCCTACAAGTTGGGTCTGGGTTGTAGAGATGGTGTCTCCCGCTCCAAGGTGTTCTCCAGGTTGCCTCTCCATAGCTTTGATCTTCTAGCTCTCGTTAAGTAGTTGTTGAAACAACACTGCATTAGGCCTACAAGTTGGGTCTGGGTTGTAGAGATGGTGTCTTCCGCTCCAAGGTGTTCTCCAGGTTGCCTCTCCATAGCTTCGATCTTCTATCTTTCGTTAAGTAGTTGTTGAAACAACACTGCATTAGGCCTACAAGTTGGGTCTAGGTTGTAGAGACGGTGTCTCCCGCTCCAAGGTGTTCTCCAGGTTGCCTCTCCATAGCTTCGATCTTCTAGCTCTCGTTAAGTAGTTGTTGAAACAACACTGCATTAGGCCTACAAGTTGGGTCTGGGTTGTAGTGACGGTGTCTGCCGCTCCAAGGTGTTCTCCAGGTTGCCTCTCCATAGTTTCGATCTTCTAGCTCTCGTTAAGTAGTTGTTGAAACAACACTGCATTAGGCCTACAAGTTGGGTCTGGGTTGTAGAGACGGTGTCTTCCGCTCCAAGGTGTTCTCCAGGTTGCCTCTCCATAGCTTCGATCTTCTAGCTCTCGTTAAGTAGTTGTTGAAACAACACTGCATTAGGCCTACAAGTTGGGTCTGGGTTGTAGAGACGGTGTCTGCCGCTCCAAGGTGTTCTCCAGGTTGCCTGTTATGACCTGGTGGTCAGGAAAATAATGGACCTGGTGGTTAAGAGCACACGGAATGACCTGATAGTTACTGATAATAAGGACGAGCTCTGGGACGTGGGAACTCTGCTGACCGCAATCCCTAATCCTGTCACAAACACTAGAAATAGCCGTGGATTGCTCCTAACGCTCCCCATGCAACTCGGCACAGCCTAAGGAACTAGCTAGCCCTGATGATAGAAAAATAAAGCCTACTTTGCCTCAGAGAAATTCCCCAAAGGAAAAGGCAGCCCCCCACATATAATGACTGTGAGTAAAGATGAAAATGCAAACAGAGAGATGAAATAGATTTAGCAAAGTGAGGCCCGACTTACTGAACAGACTGAACCGTTTGGCAGACTCAAGATAAGTCAAATTCTTGTGATCTGTCAAGACCACCACGCGATGCTTGGCTCCTTCAAGCCAATGACGCCACTCATCGAATGCCCACTTCATGGCCAACAACTCACGATTACCAACATCATAATTACGCTCAGCAGGCGAAAACATTCTAGAAAAGAAAGCACATGGCTTCATCACCGAGCCATCAGAACTTCTTTGCGACAAAACAGCCCCTGCTCCAATCTCAGAAGCATCAACCTCAACCTGAAACGGGAGCGAAACATCTGGCTGGCACAACACAGGGGCAGAAGAAAAACGACGCTTCAACTCCTGAAAAGCCTCCACAGCTGCAGAAGACCAATTGACCACATCAGCACCCTTCTTTGTCAAATCAGTCAACGGTTTAGCAACAGTAGAAAAATTAGCGATGAAGCGCCGATAAAAATTAGCAAAGCCCAGGAACTTTTGCAGGCTCTTCACAGATGTCGGCTGAGTCCAATCGTAAATGGCCTGGACTTTAACAGGGTCCATCTCGATAGTAGAAGGGGAAAAAATGAACCCCAAAAATGAAACCTTCTGAACTCCAAAGAGACACTTTGACCCCTTCACAAACAAGGAATTCACACGAAGGACCTGGAACACCATTCTGACCTGCTTCACATGAGACTCCCAATCATCCGAAAAGACCAAAATATCATCCAAATACACAATCAGGAATTTATCCCGGTACTCTCGGAAGATGTCATGCATAAAGGACTGAAATACTGATGGAGCATTGGAAAGCCCGAATGGCATAACCAGGTACTCAAAATGGCCCTCGGGCGTATTAAATGCTGTTTTCCATTCATCGCCTTGTTTAATACGCACAAGATTATACGCCCCACATATAAAGACTGTGAGTAAAGATGAAAATACAAACACAGAGATGAAATAGATTTAGCAAAGTGAGGCCCGACTTACTGAACAGACTGAGGCTAGGAAAGGTTGCTTTGCGGTCAGCACAAAAACCTACAAAAAGACCACGCAGAGGGCGCAAAAAGACCCTCCGCACCGACTCACGGTGCGGAGGCGCTCCCTCTGCGTCCCAGAGCTTCCAGCAAGCAAGACAACAATAAAAATAGCAAACCAAAGAAAATAAAAGCAGGAACTTAACTTCTGCTAGGAAGACAGGTCACAAGAATGATCGAGGAGTGAACTAGACCAATACTGGAACATTGACAGGTGGCATGGAGCAAAGAACTAAGTGGAGTTAAATAGAGCAGCCAGCTAACGAATTAACCTCGTCACCTGTGGAAGGAAACTCAGAAACACCCACCAGAGGAAGTCCATGGACAGAACCAGCCGAAGTACCATTCATGACCACAGGAGGAAGTCTGACCACAGAATTCACAACAGTACCCCCCCCTTGAGGAGGGGTCACCGAACACTCACCAGAGCCCCCAGGCCGACCAGGATGAGCCAAATGAAAGGCACGAACCAGATCGGCAGCATGAACATCAGAGGCAAAAACCCAGGAATTATCTCCCTGACCATAACCCTTCCACTTGACCAGGTACTGGAGTTTCCGTCTCGAAATACGAGAATCCAAAATCTTCTCCACCACATACTCCAACTCCCCCTCAACCAACACCGGGGAAGGAGGATCAACGGATGGAACTACAGGCGCCACATATCTCCGCAATAACGACCTATGGAACACATTATCGATGGCAAAAGAAGCAGGAAGGGCCAAACGAAATGACACAGGATTGATAACCTCAGAAATCTTGTACGGACCAATGAAACGAGGCTTAAACTTAGGAGAGGAAACCTTCATAGGAACATAACGAGACGACAACCAAACCAAATCCCCAACACGAAGTCGGGGACCCACACAGCGCCGGCGGTTACCGAAACGTTGAGCCTTCTCCTGGGACAATGTCAAATTGTCCACCACATCAGTCCAAATCTGCTGCAACCTATCCACCACAGTATCTACACCAGGACAGTCCGAAGACTCAACCTGCCCTGAAGAGAAACGAGGATGGAAACCAGAATTGCAGAAAAACGGCGAAACCAAAGTAGCCGAGCTGGCCCGATTATTAAGGGCGAACTGTTGTGAATTCTGTGGTCAGGCTCCCTCCTGTGGTCATGAGTGATACTTCGGCTATTTCTGTCCATGAGCTTCCTTTGGTGGATGTGAGTGGGGCTGCGGCTTCTGAGTTTCCTTCCTCAGGTGACGAGGTTAAGTCGTTAGGTGCTGCTCTATTTAACTCCACCTAGTTCTTTGTTCCTGGCCTCCAGTCAATGTTCCAGTTTTGGTCTTGCTCTCTCCTGGATCGTTCTTGTGGCCTGTCTGCCCTGCATAAGCTAAGTTCTGCTTGTTTTACTTTTGTTTGCTATTTTTTCTGTCCAGCTTGCTATATTGGTTTGTTTTGCTTGCTGGAAGCTCTGGGACGCAGAGGGAGCACCTCCGTACCGTTAGTTGGTGCAGAGGGTCTTTTTGCGCCCTCTGCGTGGTTGTTTGTAGGTTTTTGTGCTGACCGCAAAGCTATCTTTCCTATCCTCGGTCTATTCAGTAAGTCGGGCCTCACTTTGCTAAAATCTATTTCATCTCTGTGTATGTATTTTCATCTTTACTCACAGTCATTATATGTGGGGGCTGCCTTTTCCTTTGTGGAATTTCTCTGAGGCAAGGTAGGCTTATTTTTCTATCTTAGGGTTAGCTAGTTTCTCAGGCTGTGCCCAAGGCGCTTAGGTCTGGTCAGGAGCGCTCCACGGCTACCTCTAGTGTGGTGTGTTAAGATTAGGGATTGCGGTCAGCAGAGTTCCCACGTCTCACAGCTCGTCCTATGTTATTAGTAACTATCAGGTCATTTTCAGTGCTCTTAACCACCAGGTCCATTGTGGTTCTAAATCATCAGTTCATAACAGTACTGGAGGCCCAAAGTACTAATGCTTCTCAATAGAGGGAAAAGAGAAGTTCTGAGACCATTTTTTTTTCTCTGCACTGTGTTTTGTCTTTCTTTTCCCCTAGACATTTGGGTGGTGCAGGACACATGTGTAGTGATGGACATTAAAAGCCTGTCTTCTTGTGTGGATCATCTCACTGCAAGAGTACAAAATATTCAAGACTTTGTGGTTCAGAATTCTATGTTAGAACCTAGAATTCCTATTCCTGATTTGTTTTCTGGTGATAGCGCTAAGTTTCTGAGTTTTAAAAATAACTGTAAACTATTTCTGGCTTTGAAACCCCGCTCCTCTGGTGACCCAGTTCAACAAGTTAAGATCATTATTTCTTTATTACGTGGCGACCCTCAGGACTGGGCATTTTCCCTTGCGCCAGGAGATCCTGCATTATGTGATATTGATGCGTTTTTTCTGACGCTCGGATTGCTGTATGATGAACCTAATTCAGTGGATCAGGCAGAGAAAAATTTGCTGGCTCTGTGTCAGGGTCAGGATGAGGTAGAGATATATTGTCAGAAGTTTAGGAAGTGGTCTGTGCTCACTCAATGGAATGAATGTGTGCTGGCAGCAATTTTCAGAAAGGGTCTCTCTGAAGCCCTTAAGGATGTCATGGTGGGATTTCCTATGCCTGCTGGTCTGAATGAGTCTATGTCTTTGGCCATTCAGATCGATCGACGCTTACGTGAGCGTAAAACTGTGCACCATTTGGCGGTATTATCTGAGCATAAACCTGAGCCTATGCAGCGTGATAGGACTTTGACCAGAGCTGAATGACAAGAACACAGACGTCGGAATGGGCTGTGTTTTTACTGTGGTGATTCCACTCATGCTATCTCCGATTGTCCTAAGTGCACTAAGCGGTTCGCTAGGTCTGCCACCATTGGTACGGTACAGTCGAAATTTCTTTTGTCCGTTACTTTGATCTACTCTTTGTCATCCTATTCTGTCATGGCATTTGTGGATTCAGGCGCTGCCCTGAATTTGATGGACTTGGAGTATGCTAGGCGCTGTGGGTTTTTCTTGGAGCCTTTGCAGTATCCTATTCCATTGAGAGGAATTGATGCTACGCCTTTGGCCAAGAATAAGCCTCAGTACTGGACCCAACTGACCATGTGCATGGCTCCTGCGCATCAGGAGGATATTCGCTTTTTGGTGTTGCATAATCTGCATGATGTGGTCGTGTTGGGGTTGCCATGGCTACAACTCCATAACCCAGTATTGGATTGGAAATCTATGTCTGTGTCCAGCTAGGGTTGTCAGGGGGTACATGGTGATGTTCCATTTCTGTCTATTTCATCATCCACCCCTTCTGAGGTCCCAGAGTTCTTGTCAGATTACCGGGATGTATTTGATGAGCCCAAGTCCAGTGCCCTACCTCCGCATATGGATTGCGATTGTGCTATCGATTTGATTCCTGGTAGTAAATTTCCTAAGGGTCGATTGTTTAATTTGTCTGTGCCTGAGCACGCCGCTATGCGGAGTTACGTAAAGGAATCCTTGGAGAAGGGTCATATTCGCCCGTCGTCATCGCCATTGGGAGCAGGGTTCTTTTTTGTGGCCAAGAAGGATGGTTCGTTGAGACCCTGTATTGATTACCGCCTTCTAAATAAAATCACAGTCAAATTTCAGTACCCCTTGCCGCTGCTGTCTGATTTGTTTTCTCGGATTAAGGGGGCTAGTTGGTTCACCAAGATAGATCTTCGTGGTGCGTATAATCTTGTGCGTATTAAACAGGGCGATGAATGGAAAACAGCATTTAATATGCCCGAGGGCCATTTTGAGTACCTGGTTATGCCATTCGGGCTTTCCAATGCTCCATCAGTATTTCAGTCCTTTATGCATGACATCTTCCGAGAGTACCTGGATAAATTCCTGATTGTATACTTGGATGATATTTTGGTCTTCTCGGATGATTGGGAATCTCACGTGAAGCAGGTTAGAATGGTGTTCCAGGTCCTGCGAGCGAATTCTTTGTTTGTGAAGGGGTCAAAGTGTCTCTTTGGTGTTCAGATGGTTTCATTTTTGGGTTTCATTTTTTCCCCTTCTACTATCGAGATGGACCCTGTTAAAGTTCAGGCCATTTATGATTGGACTCAGCCGACATCTCTGAAGAGTCTGCAAAAGTTCCTGGGCTTTGCTAATTTTTATCGTCACTTCATCAATAATTTTTCTAGTATTGCTAAACCGTTGACTGATTTAACCAAGAAGGGTGCTGATGTGGTCAATTGGTCTTCTGCTGCTGTGGAAGCTTTTCAGGAGTTGAAGCGTCGTTTTTCTTCTGCCCCTGTGTTGTGCCAGCCAGATGTTTCGCTCCCGTTCCAGGTCGAGGTTGATGCTTCTGAGATTGGAGCAGGGGCTGTTTTGTCGCAAAGAAGTTCTGATGGCTCGGTGATGAAACCATGTGCCTTCTTTTCCAGGAAGTTTTCGCCTGCCGAGCGTAATTATGATGTTGGCAATCGAGAGTTGCTGGCCATGAAGTGGGCATTCGAGGAGTGGCGTCATTGGCTTGAAGGAGCTAAGCATCGCGTGGTGGTCTTGACTGATCACAAGAACTTGATTTATCTCGAGTCTGCCAAATGGTTGAATCCTAGACAGGCTCGTTGGTCGCTGTTTTTCTCCCGTTTTGACTTTGTGGTTTCGTACCTTCCGGGCTCTAAGAATGTGAAGGCGGATGCCCTGTCTAGGAGTTTTGTGCCTGACTCTCCGGGTTTGCCTGAGCCGGCGGGTATTCTCAAAGAGGGGGTAATTTTGTCTGCCATCTCCCCTGATTTGCGGCGGGTGCTGCAAAAATTTCAGTCTGATAGACCTGACCGTTGCCCAGCGGAGAAACTGTTTGTCCCTGATAAATGGACGAGTAGAGTTATCTCTGAGGTTCATTGTTCGGTGTTGGCTGGTCATCCTGGAATCTTTGGTACCAGAGATTTGGTGGCTAGATCCTTTTGGTGGCCATCTCTGTCGCGGGATGTGCGTTCGTTTGTGCAGTCCTGTGGGATTTGTGCTCGGGCTAAGCCCTGCTGTTCTCATGCCAGTCGGTTGCTTTTGCCCTTGCCGGTCCCGAAGAGGCCTTGGACACATATCTCTATGGATTTTATTTCGGATCTCCCCGTCTCCCAAAAGATGTCGGTCATCTGGGTGGTTTGTGATCGCTTCTCTAAGATGGTCCATTTGGTACCCTTGTCTAAATTGCCTTCATCCTCTGATTTGGTGCCATTGTTTTTCCAGCATGTGGTTCGTTTACATGGCATTCCGGAGAACATCGTTTCTAACAGAGGTTCCCAGATTGTTTCGAGGTTTTGGCGAGCCTTTTGTGCTAGGATGGGCATTGATTTGTCTTTTTCCTCGACTTTCCATCCTCAGACAAATAGCCAAACTGAACGAACCAATCAGACCTTGGAAACATATCTAAGATGTTTTGTTTCTGCTGATCAGGATGATTGGGTGTCCTTTTTGCCTTTGGCTGAGTTCGCCCTTAATAATCGGGCCAGCTCGGCTACTTTGGTTTCGCCATTTTTCTGCAATTCTGGTTTCCATCCTCGTTTCTCTTCAGGGCAGGTTGAGTCTTCGGACTGTCCTGGTGTGGATACTGTGGTGGATAGGTTGCAGCAGATTTGGACTCATGTAGTGGACAATTTGACATTGTCCCAGGAGAAGGCTCAACGTTTCGCTAACCGCAGGCGCTGTGTGGGTCCCCGACTTCGTGTTGGGGATTTGGTTTGGTTGTCGTCTCGTTATATTCCTATGAAAGTTTCCTCTCCTAAGTTTAAGCCTCGTTTCATTGGTCCGTATAGGATTTCTGAGGTTCTTAATCCTGTGTCTTTTCGTTTGACCCTCCCAGCTTCTTTTTCCATCCTTAATGTATTCCATAGGTCATTGTTGCGGAGATACGTGGCACCTGTGGTTCCATCCGTTGATCCTCCTGCCCCGGTTTTGGTTGAGGGGGAGTTGGAGTATATAGTGGAGAAGATTTTGGATTCTCGTATTTCGAGACGGAAACTCCAGTACCTGGTTAAGTGGAAGGGTTATGGTCAGGAAGATAATTCCTGGGTCTTTGCCTCTGATGTTCATGCTGCCGATCTGGTTCGTGCCTTTCATTTGGCTCATCCTGGTCGGCCTGGGGGCTCTGGTGAGTGTTCGGTGACCCCTCCTCAAGGGGGGGGTACTGTTGTGAATTCTGTGGTCAGGCTCCCTCCTGTGGTCATGAGTGATACTTCGGCTGGTTCTGTCCATGAGCTTCCTTTGGTGGATGTGAGTGGGGCTGCGGCTTCTGAGTTTCCTTCCTCAGGTGACGAGGTTAAGTCGTTAGGTGCTGCTCTATTTAACTCCACCTAGTTCTTTGTTCCTGGCCTCCAGTCAATGTTCCAGTATTGGTCTTGCTCTCTCCTGGATCGTTCTTGTGGCCTGTCTGCCCTGCATAAGCTAAGTTCTGCTTGTGTTACTTTTGTTTGCTATTTTTTCTGTCCAGCTTGCTATATTGGTTTGTTTTGCTTGCTGGAAGCTCTGGGACGCAGAGGGAGCACCTCCGTACCGTGAGACGGTGCGGAGGGTCTTTTTGCGCCCTCTGCGCGGTTGTTTGTAGGTTTTTGTGCTGACCGCAAAGCTATCTTTCCTATCCTCGGTCTATTCAGTAAGTCGGGCCTCACTTTGCTAAAATCTATTTCATCTCTGTGTATGTATTTTCATCTTTACTCACAGTCATTATATGTGGGGGCTGCCTTTTCCTTTGGGGAATTTCTCTGAGGCAAGGTAGGCTTATTTTTCTATCTTAGGGTTAGCTAGTTTCTCAGGCTGTGCCCGAGGCGCCTAGGTCTGGTCAGGAGCGCTCCACGGCTACCTCTAGTGTGGTGTGTTAGGATTAGGGATTGCGGTCAGCAGAGTTCCCACGTCTCAGAGCTTGTCCTATGTTATTAGTAACTATCAGGTCATTTTCAGTGCTCTTAACCACCAGGTCCATTGTGGTTCTAAATCACCAGTTCATAACAGCGAACTCAGCCAACGGCAAAAAGGACACCCAATCATCCTGATCAGCAGAAACAAAGCATCTCAGATATGTTTACAAAGTTTGATTAGTTCGTTCGGTTTGGCCATTTGTCTGAGGATGGAAAGCCGAGGAAAAAGACAAATCAATGCCCATCCTAGCACAAAAGGATCGCCAAAACCTCGAAACAAACTGGGAACCTCTGTCAGAAACGATGTTCTCCGGGATACCATGTAAACGGACCACATGCTGGAAAAATAATGGCACCAAATCAGAAGAAGGCAATTTAGATAAAGGTACCAAATGGACCATCTTAGAAAAGCGATCACAAACTACCCAAATGACCGACATCTTTTGAGAGACGGGGAGATCCGAAATAAAATCCATAGAAATATGCGTCCAGGGCCTCTTCGGGACCGGCAAGGGCAAAAGCAACCCACTGGCACGAGAACAGCAGGGCTTAGCCCGAGCACAAGTCCCACAGGACTGCACAAAAGAACGCACATCCCGTGACAAAGACGGCCACCAAAAGGATCTAGCCACCAAATCTCTGGTACCAAAGATTCCAAGATGCCCAGCGAACACTGAACAATGAATCTCAGAGATAACTCTACTAGTCCATCTATCAGGGACAAACAGTTTCTCCGCTGGGCAACGGTCAGGTCTATCAGCCTGAAATTTTTGCAGCACCCGCCGCAAATCAGGGGAGATGGCAGACAAAATTACCCCCTCTTTGAGAATACCCGCCGGCTCAGGAACACCCGGAGAGTCAGGCACAAAACTTCTTGACAGGGCATCAGCCTTCACATTCCTAGAGCCCGGAAGGTACGAAACCACAAAATCAAAACGGGAGAAAAATAACGACAATCGAGCCTGTCTCGGATTCAACCGTTTGGGAGACTCGAGATAAGTCAAATTCTTGTGATCTGTCAAGACCACCACGCGATGCTTGGCTCCTTCAAGCCAATGACGCCACTCATCGAATGCCCACTTCATGGCCAACAACTCACGATTACCAACATCATAATTACGCTCAGCAGGCGAAAACTTTCTAGAAAAGAAAGCACATGGCTTCATCATCGAGCCATCAGAACTTCTTTTCGACAAAACAGCCCCTGCTCCAATCTCAGAAGCATCAACCTCAACCTGAAACGGGAGCGAAACATCTGGCTGGCACAACACAGGGGCAGAAGAAAAACGACGCTTCAACTCCTGAAAAGCCTCTACAGCTGCAGAAGACCAATTGACCACATCAGCACCCTTCTTGGTCAAATCAGTCAACGGTTTAGCAACACTAGAAAAATTAGCGATGAAGCGCCGATAAAAATTAGCAAAGCCCAGGAACTTTTGCAGGCTCTTCACAGATGTCAGCTGAGTCCAATCGTAAATGGCCTGGACTTTAACAGGGTCCATCTCGATAGTAGAAGGGGAAAAAATGAACCCCCAAAATGAAACCTTCTGAACTCCAAAGAGACACTTTGACCCCTTCACAAACAAGGAATTCGCACGAAGGACCTGGAACACCATTCTGACCTGCTTCACATGAGACTCCCAATCATCCGAAAAGACCAAAATATCATCCAAATACACAATCAGGAATTTATCCAGGTACTCTCGGAAGATGTCATGCATAAAGGACTGAAATACTGATGGAGCATTGGAATGCCCGAATGGCATAACCAGGTACTCAAAATGGCCCTCGGGCGTATTAAATGCTGTTTTCCATTCATCGCCTTGTTTAATACGCACAAGATTATACGCCCCACATATAATGACTGTGAGTAAAGATGAAAATACAAACACAGAGATGAAATAGATTTAGCAAAGTGAGGCTCGACTTACTGAACAGACTGAGGATAGGAAAGGTTGCTTTGCGGTCAGCACAAAAACCTACAAAAAGACCACGCAGAGGGCGCAAAAAGACCCTCCGCACTGACTCACGGTGCGGAGGCGCTCCCTCTGCGTCCCAGAGCTTCCAGCAAGCAAGACAACAATAAAAATAGCAAGCTGGACAGAAAAATAGCAAACCAAAGAAAATACAAGCAGGAACTTAACTTCTGCTGGGAAGACAGGTCACAAGAATGATCGAGGAGTGAACTAGACCAATACTGGAACATTGACAGGTGGCATGGAACAAAGAAATAAGTGGAGTTAAATAGAGCAGCCAGCTAACGAATTAACCTCGTCACCTGTGGAAGGAAACTCAGAAACACCCACCAGAGGAAGTCCATGGACAGAACCAGCCGAAGTACCATTCATGACCACAGGAGGGAGCCCGACAACAGAATTCACAACAGTTGCCTCTCCATAGCTTCGATCTTCTAGCTCTCGTTAAGTAGTTGTTGGAACAACACTGCATTAGGCCTACAAGTTGGGTCTGGGTTGTAGAGACGGTGTCTGCCGCTCCAAGGTGTTCTCCAGGTTGCCTCTCCATAGCTTCGATCTTCTAGCTCTCCTTAAGTAGTTGTTGAAACAACACTGCATTAGGCCTACAATTTGGGTCTGGGTTGTAGAGACGGTGTCTTCCGCTCCAAGGTGTTCTCCAGGTTGCCTTTCCTGAGCTTCTATCTTCAGGCTCTTGTTAAATCGTTGTTAAATGGAACAACTGCATTTGGCCTACTAGTTGGGTTGGGGCCTACTAACAGTGTCTGCCGCTCCTTGCTGTTCTCCTGGTTTCCTGTCCTGAAATTCCATTTTCAGTCTCTCGTTAAGTAGTTGTTAATGTTAGACTGCATTTGGCCTACTAGTTGGGTTGGGGCCTACTATCGGTGTCTGCCGCTCCTTGCTGTTCTCCTCCACTGAACAAAACTGTGCCGCCTGTTTACTACTGTTGCCAATTTTGAACTGCATTTAGACTACTTACTGATTTGGGCCTACTCTCTGTGTCAGCCTCTCATTACAGTTGTCCTCCACTGCAATGCCCCCTGGTTAGTCCTGTTACCAATTTTGAACTGCATTTAGCCCACTTTATTCTTTGGGCCTATATCTGTGTTTCCTCCTCATCCTGCCCATTACCCAGCCAGTGATAGATGAGTCTGCTGGTAAATTGACCAATAATGCAACATTCCCCGTGCACGCTACACAGCAAGATTGTGACCCTGCTGAAAGTCAGGTTCCTCTTCCCGCATACCATACCACCTTACACGGGGACAAAGAGGAAGGTGCATATGAAAGTGCAGGTTCCTTCATCAGGTTGGGGGAGAAATACTTGTTGGCGACGTCACTGGCACAGGGCCCCTCATAGTACGCAAAAGTGTCGCTGCCGGTGGGAGGCGCCCCAGCCGTGCAAACACACCGCCATACTTTGAGGGGCCCTGTGCCAGTGCCAATGCCAACGAGTGGGCCCCCCCTGCTTGCTCAGGATCACAGCTCTTGCAAAGTTGAAATACTTACCTCTCCCTGCTCCACTGCCGTGACGTGGTCCAGATTTCCTGGGCCCACTAAATACTTGAACCAGCCCTACCCCCCACAACTTTAGCCAAAGGACCCCCAATTTCCAATGCCTTACTATTATTATAAGGTAAATTAAGATTGACAATCTTCAGTAACAAGAATGGATGTTTTTGCCATTAAAATGGGCACTGTACATGTTTTCCTGGCCTCCACTCACTGCCGACTATGCTCCCCCATTGACTTGCATTGGGTTTTCGATTCCACTCGACTCGACTGTTGAGATAGTCGGGTTTCGCGAAACCCGACTCGACCCTAAAAAACTAAAAGTCGCTCAACCCTACTTGTTGGCCCTTTTGCCTTCACTCTGCGGTCCAGCTCACCCCAAACCATCTCGATTGAGTTCAGGTCTGGTGACTGTAGCCCTTACACAGCCTGGAGGTGTGTTTGGGGTCATTGTCCTGTTGAAAAATAAATAATGGTCCAACTAAACGCAAACCGGGTGGAATAGCATGCCGCTGCAAGATGCTGTGGTAGCCATGTTGGTTCAGTATGTCTTCAATTTTGAATAAATCCCCAACAGTGTCACCAGCAAAGCACTCCCACACCATCACACCTCCTCCTCCATGCTTCATGGTGGGCAGGGCCGCCATCAGGGCATGACAGGCATTACACCTGTATGGGGCCCGGTGATGAGGAGCAAAAAGGGGGGCCCGAGCACACTGGCAGCCTGGTCCGCGCTCCGCTCGGGCCCCCCTGACATTTTATTCAGGTCCGGCCCCATGATGAGGAGCAAAAAGGGGGGCCCGAGCACGCTGGCAGCCCGGTCCGCGCTCCGCTCGGGCCCCCCTGACATTTTATTCAGGCTGCCCTGCTCCACTTCCTCTTTCTGGAGCAGAGCATCGTGCGGTGTGCCACATGGGTGCCTGTACCCTGCGGACGGCGGAGGAGCAGACGGCGGAGGACCGTCGGGAGGAGCAGACGGCGGATGACCGGGAGGAGCAGAGAAAGTCAGCAGCGTGGACCACCTGACGACGAGGGACCGGACGGGGGAGTGAGGACACTGGCAGGACATGCAGGCTGCTGCTGCAGCAGCTCTGCAGACCAGAGGAGCAGGTGAAGGTGACGGGCCAGCAGGGTAAGTACCGGTCTGTCCGGATTCAAACAGGGCCCAGGGGAGGGGCACCTGCACGCACCTCGGCACTTGCACGCACCTCGGTACCTGCTGCACGGATTCAAGCAGGGCCCGGGACTTGGGGGTGGCTTTGCTGCGCCTGCACGCACCTCGGCACCTGCTGCACGGATTCAAACAGGGACCGGGGGGGCTTTGCTGCACCTGCACGCACCTCAGCACCTGCTGCACGGATTTAAACAGGGCCCAGGGCCCGGGGGGGGGGGCTATGCTGCGCCTGCAAGCACCTCAGCACCTGCTGCACGGATTCAAACAGGGCCCAGGGCCCGGGGGGGCTTTGTTTGCTGGCTGCACCTGCACACACCTCGGCACCTGCTGCACGGATTCAAACAGGGCCCAGGGCCCGGGGGGGGGGGGGGGCTTTGCTGCGCCTGCACACACCTGAGCACCTGCTGCACGGATTCAAACAGGGCCCAGGGCCCGGGGGGGAAAGCTTTGCTGCGCCTGCATGCATCTCGGCACCTGCTGCACAGATTCAAACAGGGCCCGGGGGGGATTTGCTGCGCCTGCACGCACCTCGGCACCTGCTGCACGGATTCAAACAGGGCCCAGGGCTGGGGGGGGCTTTGTTTGCTGGCTGCGCCTGCACGCACCTCGGCACCTGCTGCACGGATTCAAACAGGGCCCGGAGGGGGCTTTGTTTGCTGGCTGTGCCTGCACGCACCTCGGCACCTGCTGCACGGATTCAAACAGGGCCCGGGCCCGGTGGGGGAGTTTGTTTGCTGCCTGCATGGATTTCAACAGGGCCCAGGGGTGGGGGGCTTTGTTTGCTGGCTGCACGCACCTGCACGGATTCAAACAGGGCCCAGGGCCCAGTGGGGGAGTTTGTTTGCTGCCTGCACGGATTTTAACAGGGCCCTTTTATATATATATATATATATATATATATATATAGTAAATTTTTGTTAGTGTATAACCAGTGATTATATATGCAATAATATACACCTTCCATTTATTTAGTTATTTGGTTTGCAGGCTGAGGCGGCAGAGGTGGGCGGGCTGAGATGACCATTATTCTTGACTGGGTAGTGGGCGCGGTGGCAACTTCAGCTGTGTGAGTAAATAACAAGTCCATGTATTCGTTTGTCCACCATATTAGTACGGGATTGTGTGATAGTCATACCTTTCCCCTGACCTTCCTCCTCCTCAACAGCAATGTGTAAGCTACTGGATGATCCTGACCTGTTGCAAAACCAAATGCCCAATTTATATCATCAGGCAGCAGCTCAGGATAATCCAGTAACTTATAAGTTTTGGTTGTGGTTTGGAAGAAGGGTGGGAAATTATTGTTGCAAGTGGGTACATATGATCAAAAAACATCTTTTTTATTATTATGGCAGTTTAATTTTTGAAATGGGGCTATCGGTCTGTGCTCGCACAGCAGTGCATAGACTGGGAACCGATCTCCTGACACTAATGTATGATTGGTGAGGACGACGTCGTGCAGAAGTGGAGTGTTTCAAAGAAAGGGCGGAGGGACTGTGGAAAGTTCGAGGTGGAGGCGGAGCTAGGGTGGAGGCGGAACTGGGGTGGAGCCTGGGTGGAGTCTGAAGGGGGCCCCGAAAATGTTGTCAGTATGGGGCCCTGAAATTCCTAGTGGCAGCCCTGATGGTGGGCATCAGGCATGTAGAGTCCATCCGTTCACCTTTTCTGCGTCGCACAAAGACATGGTGGTTGGAACCAAAGATCTCAAATTTGGACTCATTAAACCAAAGCACAGATTTCCACTGGTCTAATGTCCATTCTTTGTGTTCGTTAGCCCAAACAAGTCTCTTCTGTTTGTTGCTTGTCCTTAGCAGTGGTTTCCTAGCAGCTATTTTACCATGAAGGCCTGCTGCACAAAGTCTCCTCTTAACAGTTGTTGAGATGTGTCTGCTGCTAGAACTCTGTGTGGCATTGTCCTGGTCTCTAATCTGAGCTGCTGTTAACCTGCAATTTCTGAGGCTTGTGACTCAGATAAACGTATCCTCAGAGGCAGAGGTCACTCTTGGTCTTCTTTTTCTGGGGCGGTCCTCATGTGAGCCAGTTTTTTTGTAGCGCTTGATGGTTTTTGCCACTGCACTTGGGGACACTTTCAAAGCTTGCCCAATTTTTCAGACTGACTGACTGACCTTCATTTCTTAAAGTAATGGCCACTCATTTTTCTTTACTTAGCTGCTTATTTCTTGCCATTATACAAATTCTAACAGTCTATTCAGTAGGACAATCAGCTGTGTATCCACCAGACTTCTGCACAACACAACTGATGGTCCAAACCCCATATATAAGGCAAGAAATCCCACTTATTAAACCTGACAGGGCACACCTGTGAAGTGAAAACCATTTCCGGTGACTACCTTTTGAAGCTCATCAAGAAAATGCCAAGAGTGTGCAAAACAGTCATCAAAGCAAAAGGTGGCTGTCATGATCCGTTCCGGAGTTTAGTCTTGTCTGCTCTTTCTCTGGGTGGATCATGTCAAGGGTTAACTTTGCTCTGCCTCATTCTGGGCTCGGGTTTGCTATTTAGCTTCCAGGTATCCAGAGGATGGTGTCAGCTATAGCTCTGTCTTTAGCATGTGAACCTGACTCTGGAAGCCTTTGATTTGTCCTACTGTGAACCCTGACTTGTCCTGTGTCTGTTATCTCCCCCTGCCTGCCCTTTCCCAGTGTCTCTGTTTGTCTGTATATCTGCTTCACTCCCTGGTTCTGATCTCTTGGCTTGGTTTTTTGACTCTGTTTCAGTTTGTCCCTATTGTACCGTATTTTGCCCGTCCTGGTTTACTGATCCCTTGCTATGTCCTGACTATCCCTTCTGTCTAAATCCTTTTGTACTGTTGTGCTCTTACTTGGTTTTCCTGACCTCTCTCTCGCCACTAGGTGGCATCTGTTCAGTTGCTCTGTGTGTGCAGTCTGGCTTCCCTACCAGGCTCCCCCTGGTGGAGGTTGCGCTGTACTGAACTGCAGCTACATGACATTATAGTTGACCAACACATTTAAAGGGATTTCTGTATTTTTTTGCTCTGCTCTGTTTTGCTATGGATCCGCTCCATATTTTGGCAGATCAAATGGATAGCTTGACAGTTATGATACAAGACCTGTTTGTGGAACAGAGGGTCTTGTCCTCTTCTTATAACCACCTGCAAAGGGAGTTTTCTGATACAGTTAAATAATTGCAGACAGACTGTAAGTGCTCTGACACTGTTGATGTCTTTTTGCACTCTCCTGAACCTACAGTTAAGCTCCCAGATACCTTCTCTGGGGAGAGGGAGAGATTTTTTACTTTTAAGGAGAGTTGCAAGCTTTTTTTTTTCTCTTAGACCAAGATCTTCTGGAGATGAGAATCAGCGGGTGGGGATAGTCATTTCCTTACTGCGGGATGGACCTCAGTCATGGGCCTTCTCTTTACCTTCTTCTGCCCCTGACCGTGTGTCTGTGGACAAATTCTTTGAGGCTTAGGGACTGATTTATGACGAATCAGACCGGGTCAGGGTAGCAGAGGACATGATTATGAGTCTCTCCCAGAATGAACTCACTGCTGAAGAGTATTGTTCTGAGTTTAGGCGATGGTCCATTGAGGTGTCTTGGGGTGACGCTGCTCTGAAGCGCCTGTTTGAGAGAGGATTTTCAGATCATCAAGGATGCGCTGGCCCTTCATACACCACCCAGTTCCCTGGTAGAGGCCATGACCCAGGCCATTTGTATGGACCGGAGGTTACGGGAGAGAAGAATTACCCAGCGTGAGATTCCTGTGTTGCCTGTCAAGTCTGAGGCGATGTCATTCAAGGAGACAATGGAAGTTGGTGCCACCAATTTCAAGGAGAGGAAACGGCGATGTGATGGGAGATTATGTTTTTATTGTGGAGATCCGGGACATTGGAAGAAGGACTGCCCCTCTTGTCCATTGAGTAACAAGCTGCCGAGTCTGGGTGATGGTCTGGGAGGCCATCCAGACTCTTAGGTACCATTTTCGTCATTTCAAACAGTTTTGTTAGAGGTGGAACTGTGTTCTGGAGGTGGTTTTGCACTCACTTCAGCGTTTGTGGACTGTGGATCTTCCATGAACCTCATTGACTATAGTCTGGTGTCCAAGTTAAAGTTAGGGACAGTTAGGCTTGAGACTCCCATCCATATCGTTGCCATTGATAAGACACCCTTGGCTCAAAATGTCCTTAAATTTGTCTCTGAGGAGTTCCTCCTCAAGGTGGGGTCCTTGCACCAGGAATGAATTTCATGTTATGTTATGAACAATCTTCCTGCGGGACTGGTGTTGGGTTTCCCCTGGTTGCAGAGGCATAATCCTGTTATAGACTGGGGATCTTGTGAAATTGTTAAATGGGGTCCTAATTGTTCCAATGGTTGTCTTTCTGCTGTGTTTGTGTCCACCATTAGTCCGGAGGGTATTCTGGAGTACCTAAAGGACTTTGGGGACGTGTTCTCCGAAAAAGAGGCTGAGGTCTTACCACCCCATCGTTTTTATGATTATACCATCAATCTTATTCCGGGTGCTAAATTACCCAAAGCCTGTTTGTACAATCTTTCTGGCCCGGAACGTATTGCCATGAAAAACTATATCTCTGAAAGTCTTCGCAAAGGTCACATCCGTCCCTCTGTCTCACCTGTGGCCGCGGGATTTTTTTTTGTCAAGATGGTGGTTTACGTCCAAGCCTCGATTTCCGGGAACTAAATAAAATTACGGTGAGAAATACCTACCCTCTCTGTTGTGAATTCTGTGGCAGAGCTCCCTCCTGTGGTCACAAGTGGTACTTCGGCTGATTCTCTCTGTGAGCTTCCGTTGGTGGAGGAAAGTGGTACTGCGGCTTCTGAGTTTCCTTCCTCAGGTGATGTGGTGAAGTCGTTAGGTGCTGCTCTATTTAACTCCACCTAGTGCTTTGATCCTGGCCTCCAGTCAATGTTCTAGTATTGGACCTGTTTCCTCCTGGATCGTTCCTGTGGCCTGCTGCTCTGCATAGCTAAGTTCCGCTTTGCTATTTTGTTTGCTGTTTTTTTCTATCCAGCTTGTCTATTTGTTTTTTCCTGCTTGCTGGCAGCTCTGGGACGCAGAGGGTGTACCTCCATGCCGTTAGTTCGGTACGGAGGGTCTTTTTGCCCCCTTTGCGTGGTTTTTGTAGGGTTTTGTGTTGACCGCAAAGTTACCTTTCCTATCCTCGCTCTGTTCAGAAAGTCGGGCCTCACTTTGCTAAATCTATTTCATCTCTACGTTTGTCTTTTCATCTTAACTCACAGTCATTATATGTGGGGGCTGCCTTTTCCTTTGGGGTATTTCTCTGAGGCAAGGTAGGCTTATTTTCTATCTTCAGGCTAGTTAATTTCTCAGGCTGTGCCGAGTTGCATAGGGAGCGTTAGGCGCAATCCACGGCTGCCTCTAGTGTGGTTGGAGAGGATTAGGGATTGCGGTCAGCAGAGTTCCCACGTCTCAGAGCTCGTTCTATGTTTTTTTGTTATTGTCAGGTCACCGAATGTGCTCTGACCTCTATGTCCATTGTGGTACTGAATTACCTTATCATAACACCTCTCCCACTCATTCCTGATTTTTATAACCAGTTGTCTGGGGCTAAGTGGTTTTCCAAACTGGATCTTAGGGGAGCATATAACCTTATCCGTATTCAGGAGGGGGAGGAGTGGAAAACGGCATTTCTCACATCCGAGGGTCTGTTTGAGAACTTGGTCATGCCCTTCGGTCTCACTAACAAGCCCGCAGTGTTTCAAAATTTCATGAATGATGTATTTTCTGATTTTATCGGGCGCTTTATGGTTGTATACCTGGATGATATCCTTGTTTTCTCACCAGACAAGGAATCCCGCATTGGTCATTTACGTGCTGTTCTTCACAGGTTACGGGGAAATTCTCTGTTCGCTAAACCCGATAAATGTTTGTTTTGTGTCCAGGAGCTTTCTTTTCTGGGCATCTCCTTTCTGCCAATGGGTTTTGGATGGATCCCGGAAAGGTGCAGGCCATTGTTGATTGGGTGCAACCCAGAGACCTCAAGGGGTTGCAGCGTTTTCTTGGTTTCGCCAATTATTATCAGAAATTCATTAAGGGGTTTTCTCAGGTTGTCAAGCCTTTCACTGATCTCTCTCGCAAAGGGGCTGATCTTAAAGTTTGGTCATCCTTGGCAGTTGAAGCATTTATTACATTAAAAAAGCGTTTTATGACTGCTCCTGTATTAGTTCAGCCCGATCCATCTGAACCATTCATTGTAGAGGTGGACGCATCAGAGGTGGGAGTAGGGGCGTTGTTGTCTCAGGGACCCATTACTTTGACCAATTTAAAACCATGTGCCTTTTTCTCCCGGAAGTTTTCTTCTGCAGAGAGGAACTATGGTGTTGGGAACCGGGAGTTATTGGCCATAAAATTGGCTTTTGAAGAATGGAGGCATTTATTGGAGGGGGCGGTTCATCGGATCACGGTGATTACTGATCACAAGAACTTGTCTTATATTGAAACTGCCAAATGGTTAACTCCTAGCCAGGCTAGGTGGTCACTTTTTTTCTCTCATTTTCATTTTTCTATCACTTTTCGGCCTGGTTCCAAGAATGTCAAGGCTGATGCCTTATCTCGCAGTTTTGATCCGATATCACCCCCGAACCTCCTTCCTCCATTTTCAGCATGGGGTCATTGTTGCAGGGGTATCCTCTGAATTGGAACTGGAGATTCGAAAGGCTCAGTCTCTTGCTCCTCCCTCTTTGCCTGACAATAAGCTTTTTGTCCCAGTTCAGCACTGACTGAGGGTTCTCCCGGAGTTCCACGATTCTGCCCTCAGTGGACACCTGGGGATCTCTGCCACCCGGAAAGCCATTGCTAGGCTGTTTTGGTGGTCCTCCATGACCTCTGATGTTGCTGTGTTTGTGTCTGCTTGTGATACCTGTGCCCGTGCTAAGAGCTCCCATAACTGGCCGGCCGGGGAATTGGTGCCATTGTCAATTTCCGATAGACCTTGGACTCATTTGTCCATGGATTTTATCACTGATCTCCCTCCTTCCAATGGCAAATCTGTAATCTGGGTAGTGGTTGACAGATTCAGTAAACAGGCGCATTTTGTACCTCTGGCAGGATTGCCTAATGCTGAAACATTATCTAAGCTGTTTATTGAGCATGTTGTACGGTTGCATGGTGTGCCTGGTGTGCCTTTGAATGTGGTTTCTGATAGAGGGGTACAATTTGTGGCCAAATTTTGGAGGGCCTTTTGTAAAAAATTGGGTGTTTGTTTGACGTTTTCCTCTGCTTACCATCCTGAGACTAACGGTCAGACGGAGAGGACCAATCAGTCTCTTGAACAGATTTTGAGGTGTCCGCCTCCGGTCTCTATGGATGGTCAGACCGAGTATGAAGTGGAACAGATTGTAGATTCTCGCATGGTCCGTAGTTCTATTCAGTACTTGGTCCATTGGAGGGGTTACGGTCCTGAGGATCGATCTTGGGTCCCTGCACGATCTGTCCATGCTAATTGACTGGTCCGGGAATTTCATGCACGTTATCCTGGAAAACCTGGGGGTCCAGTGGCCCCCCCCCTTGAGAGGAGGGTACTGTCATGATCCGTTCCGGAGTTTAGTCTTGTCTGCTCTTTCTCTGGGTTGATCATGTCAAGGGTTAACTTTGCTCTGCCTCATTCTGGGCTCGGGTTTGCTATTTAGCTTCCAGGTATCCAGAGGATGGTGTCAGCTATAGCTCTGTCTTTAGCATGTGAACCTGACTCTGGAAGCCCTTGATTTGTCCTACTGTGCACCCTGACTTGTCCTGTGTCTGTTATCTCCCCCTGCCTGCCCTTTCCCAGTGTCTCTGTTTGTCTGTATATCTGCTCGACTCCCTGATTCTGATCTCTTGGCTTGGCTTTTTGACTCTGTTTCAGTTTGTCCCTATTGTACCGTATTTTGCCCGTCCTGGTTTACTGATCCCTTGCTATGTCCTGACTATCCCTTCTGTCTAAATCCTTTTGTACTGTTGTGCTCTTACTTGGTTTTCCCGACTTCTCTCTCGCCACTAGGTGGCATCTGTTCAGTTGCTCTGTGTGTGCAGTCTGGCTTCCCTACCAGGCTCCCCCTGGTGGAGGTTGCGCTGTACTGCACTGCAGCTGCATGACAGTGGCTACTTTGAAGAACCTAGAATATGAGACATAATTTCAGTTGTTTCACACTTTTTTGTTAAGTATATAATTCAACATGTGCTAATTCGTAGTTTTGATGCCTTCAGTGTGAATGTAAAATTTTCATAGTCATGAAAATAAAGAAAAATCTTTAAATGAGAAGGTGTGTCCAAACTTTTGATCTGTACTGTATGTATATATATATATATATATATATGAACTATATATATATGTTTTCACGAATATTTGAGCCCATAAATCCATTATATGTCCATGTTGCAAGCCGACGAGAAAATCTCGCCATACAGATGTCATACGGATGCCATATGGATGACACCCGGATATATTTTGGATTAAAAAAATTGCATCCTCGCACTGCACATGGATCACTGATCATGAAACATTTGTGCGATTCTTGTCTGTGAAAAACGGACCGATTTTTTTTATACGTTGTGTGTAATGCCGGCCTTAGTGTGCGCCTTTAAAATTGGCATCACATTCTGACAACATTGGTCACAGCTGTGACCTAGGAGTCAGAAATGCTTCCAGGGGTCTTCCCCATGATGTTCCTGTGTCATTTTAGCACTTTTCCCCATCTATTTCAGATGTTTTTAGACCTTAAAAGGACCCGGGGGGGGGGGGGGGGATCGCAGCAAAAACGCTCGCGTTTCTCATAGACTTACACTGGGCTCGTTGCTCGGGTCGAATACCCGAGTATTCCAATTTGCTCGACCCAAGCAATGAGCACCCAGGCATTTTAGTGCTTGCCCAGCACTAGTAATACACATTGATGGAGGATAGGTAATGTAAAGGCATGTTAAATTTAAATATTTGAGAATGAGCTTTAACTCACAAGCAAGGTTTTTATGACAGTGACATCGTAATCCAAATCTGTTGGTATTTCACACATATTTAATAGAATGTTTTCTTCTACATTTCTGCACTGCACCTACATTTATCTGCCTTAAGCATAAGGCTGAACTAGCAGCCGAACAAACTCAACGCATTTAGAATTTGTATGATTCATGTTTGACCAATCATTTAATGGATACCAAGCCAAAAACATGTTGTAAAAAATATCCAATTTGATACTGTGGTTTACTATATAAGCTAGAAGTGGAAGAAAACTAGTAACACAAAAGTGACCTACTGTGATGTAATGTCACCATTATTTTAAAGCATACTAAGACAGGCACATGCATCTGCTCAATACATTGTGTTACATCATCTGGAGATAACAGTGGTACAGGATTTTGCATCTTCCTAATATATTAGCTGATGTCTCAGAATTAGGGTTGAGCAACTTTTGTTTTTATAGGATCGGGTCGGGTTTTTCAAAAGTCGGGTCGAATGAATTCGGCCGATCCTATAGAAAAGTCGGGGTCGGGGTCGGCCGAAACACGAAACCCAATGCAGTGCATTGGGTTTCTAATGGTTCCCAGGGTCTGAAGGAGAGGAAACCATATTATTGTGTAAAATAAAGAATAAAAATAAAAAATATTGCTATACTCACCCTCGGACGCGCCCTGGTTGGTTCCTCTCCAATGAAACTCCCCTGATGAATCTCCGGGATTGGAGAGGAAACGCGTAGGGAGGCGTTATATTACATCTTACATTGTGGAGGGGTGTCCGTAGTGGGGCTGATTTGGGCCTGTCCTTGTGAGGACAGGAGTCATTGCTGGGGCACGACAGGGGATATAAGGCAGTGGTCCCCCGTGCCTACATTCTTATCCCACAACTACTGGACCCTCCCTGGGACCCTTTTGCATCGATTTGGGTACCCTTCGTCCATAATTGGTGAGACCATACCAGTTTTTTAATTGAGCACGGTTTTCGGCGTGAGCACTTTGTTTATATGTTGTATTGTTTTGTCCACTTTTTAATATCATCAGTAAAAGTTACGTTTTATATTATTGGGTTATGCTCTTCTGGCTGTTTCCCTATATTTGACGGTCAACTTAAAAAAAAAACAAAAAAAAAAACAATGTGGTTTCTAACAACGTTACTATGGCCTTTTAGAACTTTTAACTGCATTTTCTACTAAAAATTAACCTTATTCTTAGATAGTGGCTTAAGGAATTGCAAAATTATGAGAATTAAGTAGAAAAATATTTAGAATTGAGAGTCCTCAGTGGTTGTTACCTTTTAATGGCCAACTGATAGATGGTAACAAATTGCAAGCTTTCGAGACTACATCAGGCAAAGACTAAAATAAATTCTGAAGAATCACATATTTATGCACAAAAGCCTGATGAAGAGACCTGTGTAGTCTTGAAAGCTTGCAATTTGTTACCATGTTTTCAGTTAGCCATTAAAAGGTATCAACCACTGAGGACTCTCAATTCTAAATATTTTTCTATCTACTGGCTAACACGATGCCAAGATACTAGAAAACCCCAAAGATCGACAGATCCTGAGCCGGTACAGACTGAGCGCCCACAGCCTACTCATCGAATCCGGGCGGCACCGACAGAACTACAAGCCTCGAGAGAACAGACTGCCAGCAGTGCCCCCAGGAGGCCGTGGAGGATGAGGCCCACTTCCTGCTGAGGTGCCCCAAATACTCCGCAGTGAGGGACACTCACTTCAAGAGACTGTCTGATCTCCTCCCAGATTTCACCTCCAAGGAGGAGGAAGAGAAACTGCCGATAATACTGGGGGAAGAGGAAAGTGCAGTGGCCGTAGCAGCGGAATATGTCAGTGCCTGCCACAGACTAAGAGGAGCCTGATATGTCATGGACTCCCGTACCCCAACACTGGACATATCCCTATCCCCCGACTAAAGAGCCCGATATGTCATGGACTCCTATACCCCACCCTGGAAACATTCCCTATCCTCTAAAAGGAATTTGATATTCCCTGGACCTCTATATGCCCCCCCTCCCCCACCCCCGTATTTTTACCATATGCTTTGGCAATGCTAACATGTACTTAGTCCTGCCAATAAAGCTCATTTGAATTTGAATTTGAATTTGAATTTGATATACTGTATATATCTTTCCTGTATGGGAATTAAGTAGGTTATTCTTTCATTGTTGCTAAAGGGAGGCACACCCTTTTTCTGCCTACCTGCGAAAAGTACCAGCACCTTGTCTTCATTCTCTCTGGTGTGAAGTCGGTTTTCAGGTTTCACAGGAATTTGCTTTTACATATCTGTGACACCCCAGGTTCCTGGTTGTCACAGTGGCATTGCTTTCCTCAAGAGGAGAATGATGTCACACTTGGAAGCGAGGGAGGATCTTCTTTATCAGGTACATACAAACATGCAACATGTTCACACTCCAGGCCAGAATGGGGAGCTCTGATCCAGCATGTGGATGGCTCCCCTATATATATTCTTGTCTGGAGGGAAAGTCAGCCAGTCTAAGAGATAGTTCCTGTCAGAGAGACAGAGGAGAAGGAAGCAGAGGGGCAGTGCATCCACGAGAAGTGCTGCAGCTCCTAGGGAAAGAGAAGGAGAAAGCCAAACAATATGTAGACAGCACGTTGGAGAAGTGAAGCACAGGAGAGTGAGAACTGGGGAGGACAGCTGCGTCTCCCTACAGAGCGCAGACACCTGTAGCCGGAATACCGAGGTTGTGAGGGACTGTAAGACTTAAAGCAGAAACTGGCAGGACAGCTGGACTACATGTCACCTGTCCACCCTAACACCTGGAGGCACAATGGCGCATAGAGCCCGTGTCGTGACTGAGACCCTGTAAAAAGGCTCGAGCCACCTGTCATACGGGTAAGGCTACTTTCACACATCCGTCTTTTTGCATCAGGCATAATCCGTTGGCGCGCCGGAACAACGGATCCGGCAAAATTAGTGAAAAACCGGATCCGTTGCATGAGTTCTTCATCTGTTTCATACATTTTACGACGGATTGTGACGGATCTGGTTTTTAAAAATGCCCATGGGAGGAGGCTGTCAAACGTGATTGGCTGCTGAAAACCTATATATGCTGTGTTCCTACAGCCCATCTTTGACAGGTTGTAGAGGAGCCAGTGGTTGGAGAGCAAGATTGAAGGCGTTTTTGCGAACATTCTGAAGATCAATCGATCAATGTGGATTTTACTGTGGAGGGGAATCGTTTGAGAGCGATTGCTCTGGAGAAGGAGCGAGAGAGACCGCAGCGCATCATGCGTCTGCACCGACGGCATTTGTGGATCCATCCCATCACAGCACAGAGAATGACGCAGGGAGTCTTTTCAACTTTATACATGGAGCTGCGAGGAGACCCAGAGAAGTTTTTCAGCTATGTGCGGATGAAAGATGAGAACTTCGACGTGATAGTGGAACGGATTGGACACCTCATCGCAAGAAGTGATATCTATTGCCGTTTTTGTGAAACCACACTTATTACTGGAATGTTGTAGCTGGTAGTTTTAAAATATTTTTTTTTGTATCTCCAACTGTTCTAGCTGACTAAATAACTGTAATGTTATTACTGGTATTTTGTACCAATTTTTCCTTTTTGTCACAGATTCCTTGCAACTGGAGAATCCCTTTCATCACTCTATTTCCAGTTCCGACTTGGGATTTCCATCATATCGGGAATTGTGAAGCACACGTGCCGTGCATTGTGGGACTCTCAATATGCGGAATTTATACCACATCTCACAAAGAAGAGTTGGCTGGAGATCGCAGACAAATTCCTACAAATTTGTCAGTTTCCCAATTGCCTGGGAGCTGTGGATGGGAAACAAATATGCATCGTCAAACCTGCTGGATCTGGATGGGAATATTTTAAGTACAAAAAATATTTCTCCATCATGCTCATGGCCATCGCAGATGCTGAGTACAAATTTGTTGCAGTCAATATTGGGGCCAATGATTCACAAGTGTTTAAAGTGTCTGCTATGGGGCATCATCTCTTTGGAAACACCTTTGAATTTCCACCTCCAAGACCGCTTCCTCAAACCTCTGGGCCACCAATGCCATTTTTGTGTTGGAGATGAACCCTTTCAACTATCGGAGCACCAGCTGAAACCATACTCCAGTAGTGAATTAACGGCAACTAAACGCAATTTTGATTACTGCCTAAGACGCGCATGAAGAATGGTGGAGTGCACTTTTGGGATTTTAACTACAAAATGGAGAGTTCTCTTGATTGCTATCAACCACAAGGCTTACACTGTTGACAAGGTGGTAAAAGCTTGTGTGGTCCTGCACAATTTTGTTATTTGCAAGGAACAGAATTCCATTGAAGACCATTCTAAAGAAACCACCTTGCATAACTATCAGAACATTAGTTTTAGAAGTTCTGTGGCAGTTTCAAGAATGAGGGACCTCAAGGAAGAGTAGACTGGCCGGATGAGAGAGTTTGAAAACTGTTTTGTACATTGTTATCAAAATTATTTTACCTTGTGTTACCCACAGTATTTTACCAGGTTGGGAATTTCCCTAAGTTTATTACCTTTTTACATTTTTTATTTAGAATTTTCAGAATACAAAACAAACCGTACGCAAACATAAATCAGTAAAAGGACCAATACTGTTGAATAGCAAAGATGAATATACCAAGTATATTGGTCCATATAATGACGGTTCCTGAGTCCTGTTACCAATCGTACATATATCCATGGTAGAAAGACATCAAGTATCAGGCAACAGTTCGTGAATCAGAGTAAATCAGAAAAGGAAAAACAACATAAATTTAGAACAGCATAACAAGGCGGATAAATAATAATCAAGGGGAACATAAACTAGGTCCCCTAAGTAACTTCAGGGTTGAGACATTGAGAACAATTGAGGCCAAATAAGAAACATGACACAAAGATTGTAACAGGTCAGGGGAATCTTAAAGGCAAGAATGACAATTATATATACTGATTAGAGCTCGGGCCCATTACACTGTGGCGCAAGTGATTTAAAAGGTCAAATTTATGTGTAGACAGAACACTGGTAGAATCATGGGGGGCTAGATAAAGCGTGTTGACAGGGTGCCACGTTTTAAGGAATTTATTATGTGTACGTGCATCCCAGCTGGATAGTTCTTCCATCCTCTGGATATCTTGGACTTTATTAACCCATTCATTAAAGGTAGGGGGAGACGTTTGTCGCCAATGTAATGATATCAAGTGTTTAGCTGCGGCTACAGTTTATTACCTTTTTAACCCAAAGTATTTTACCTGTTTTACCCAATGTATTGTACCTGTTTGGGTTTTTCCCGATGTTTATTACCTTTTTTTACCCAATATTACCTTGTTTATTACCTTTTTTAACCAATGTACTGTACATTATTGGGGTTTCCCAAACGTTTATTACTTTTTTAAAACCAAAAGTATTGCACCTGTTTTACCCATACTAAACCAAAAAAGGGCTTTATTTAATAAAAATGTTAACAAAACTTTCATAAATTTAAAAACTGTGGGATGGAGATAATACTGGGGGGGCTGTCAGATTGGGACACTTCAACAGTGGGAGTGTGGAGAGAGGATGGTGGTGGTGAAGGATCAGGAGGAAAAACAGAAGGTGAAGATGTGGAGAAAGTTAGAGAATGGGTGGACATGAAACCGGGAGTAGTGTTTGGAATTTGGAAGGTTTGAGGGGTGCAGTGGAGGGATAGGGAGGCAGGAGAAGTGGAGGGTGGAGAAGAGGTATGTGTTTGGGGCATGATGGGTGGTGTAGGAGATTGGTGGTACAGGGCACAGATTGCAGGTTGGGCAGGGAGTGGAGGCACAGATGTGGTAGGGAACTGGTATGGGGCAGGATGCTGGTACTGGGCAGGATGGTACTGGCCAGTTTTCTGGTATTGGAAAGGGGGTCGCAGAGGGACAGTGGCTGGAGGGGGGCAGGTGCAGGAGCAACTACCAGGGCAGGTGGAGTGGCTTGGTCGGTAACCTGCACTAGAGCAAAATGACAGGCTTACATTACATGGATCTGCTGGTCAGGAGATAGCTTGTCTATGTGCTCAATAACCACCTGGAAAAATGAGTGGTTAGGTGATCGACTTGCATCTGAATGCATCCTATCCAGTCGTTTGTGCAAATCAAGAGTACTGTTGCTGAGCAAATTAAAACCTGCAGTCATTTACTCAGACAACAGTTTCAGACAGTTCTGGAAGGATGCATTCAGATGCAAGAACTCGGGCGCATAGCTCTGTACCTGACCCCTCTGACGCTGCCGCCCAGAACCCACAGGTGTTCTAGAGGTAGCAGCATCAGAGGGGTGGGGTAAAGGAAAAGCTATATCCTCACCAGCAACTTCATGTAATGCAGTCGGCCACGATGCTCCAGTGCTGGTGAATGAGACCGAGGGATCGCATGTGAGGGAAGGCTGTGAAGGTGCAGAGGGGTCGGGTCTGTCGATGTGTCCCTCCGTGGCGGACTGCCTATCGCAGCTGACATCCGGCACTATGTGCCAGGAGCGGTCAAAGATGATCGCGATGTGCCGGCGGTGCAGGGAAGCATCGCGCAGGGAGGGGGCTCCCTGCGGGCTTCCCTGAGCCCCCCGCAGCAACGCGATGTGATCGCATTGCTGCGAGGGTCTTACCTCCCTCCCTGCCTGCTCCAGACCTGGATCCAAGATGGCCGCGGATCCGGGTCCTGCAGGGAGGGAGGTGGCTTCACAGAGCCTGCTCAGAGCAGGCACTGTGAAGCCTGCAGTGCTCTCAGACAGATCGGTGATCTGACAGAGTGCTGTGCACACTGTCAGATCACCGATCTGTGATGTCCCCCCCGGGACAAAGTAAAAAAGTAAAAAAAATTTTTCCAAATGTGTAAAAAAAAAAAAAAAAATATTCCTAAATAATGAAAAAAAAAAAAAATATTATTCCCATAAATACATTTCTTTATCTAAATAAATAAAAAAAAAACAATAAAAGTACACATATTTAGTATCGCCGCGTCTGTAACGGCCCAACCTATAAAACTGGCCCACTAGTTAACCCCTTCAGTAAACACCGTAAGAAAAAAAAAAAAAACGAGGCAAAAAACAACGCTTTATTATCATACCGCCGAACAAAAAGTGGACTAACACGCGATCAAAAAGACAAATATAAATAACCATGGTACCGCTGAAAGCGACATCTTGTCCCGCAAAAAACGAGCTACCATACAGCATCATCAGCAAAAAAATAAAAAAGTTATAGTCCTGAGAATAAAGCGATGCAAAAATAATTATTTTTTCTATAATAGTTTTTATTGTATAAAAGCACCAAAACATAAAAAAATGATATAAATGAGGTGTCGCTGTAATCATACTGACCCGAAGAATAAAACTGCTTTATCAATTTTACCAAACGCGGAACGGTATAAACGCCTCCCCCAAAAGAAATTCATGAATAGCTGGTTTTTGGTCATTCTGCCTCACAAAAATCGGAATGAAAAGCGATCAAAAAAAGTCACGTGCCCGAAAATGTTACCAATAAAAACATCAACTCGTCCCGCAAAAAACAAGACCTCACATGACTCTGTGGACCAAAATATGGAAAAATTATAGCTCTCAAAATGTGGTAATGCAAAAAATATTTTTTGCAATTAAAAGCGTCTTTCAGTGTGTGACGGCTGCCAATCATAAAAATCCGCTAGAAAACCCGCTATAAAAGTAAATCAAACCCCCCTTCATCACCCCCTTAGTTAGGGAAAAATTAAAAAAATGTATTTATTTCCATTTTCCCATTAGGGCTAGGGCTAGGGTTAGGGCTAGGGTTAGGGTTAGGGCTAGGGGCTAGGGTTAGGGTTAGGGTTAGGGCTAGGGTTAGGGCTAGGGTTAGGGTTAGGGCTAGGGTTAGGGCTAGGGTTAGGGCTAGGGTTAGGGTTAGGGTTAGGGCTAGGGTTAGGGCTAGGGTTAGGGCTAGGGCTACAGTTTGGGTTGGGGCTAAAGTTACAGTTAGGGTTTAGATTACATTTACAGTTGGGAATAGGGTTGGGATTAGGGTTAGGGGTGTGTCAGGGTTAGAGGTGTGGTTAGGGTTACCGTTGGAATTAGGGTTAGGGGTGTGTTTGGATTAGGGTTTCAGTTATAATTTGGGGGTTTCCACTGTTTAGGCACATCAGGGGCTCTCCAAACGCGACATGGCGTCCGATCTCAATTCCAGCCAATTCTGCGTTGAAAAAGGAAAACAGTGCTTCTTCCCTTCCGAGCTCTCCCGTGTGCCCAAACAGGGGTTTACCCCAACATATGGGGTATCAGCGTACTCAGGACAAATAGGACAACAACTGTTGGGGTCGAATTTCTCCTGTTACCCTTGGGAAAATACAAAACTGGGGGCTAAAAAATAATTTTTGTGGGAAAAAAAAAAGATTTTTTATTTTTACGGGTCTGCGTTATAAACTGTAGTGAAACACTTGGGGGTTCAAAGTTCTCACAACACATCTAGATAAGTTCCCTGGGGGGTCTAGTTTCCAATATGGGGTCACTTGTGGGGGGTTTCTACTGTTTAGGTACATTAGGGGTTCTGCAAACGCAATGTGACGCCTGCAGACCATTCCATCTAAATCTGCATTCCAAATGGCACTCCTTCCCTTCCAAGCCCTCCCATGCGCCCAAACGGTGGTTTCCCCCAACATATGGGGTATCAGCGTACTCAGGACAAATTGGACAACAAGTTTTGGGGTCCAATTTCTCCTGTTACCCTCGGGAAAATACAAAACTGGGGCTAAAATATAGTTTTTGGGGGAAAGTTTTTTTTTTTATTTTCACAGCTCTGCGTTACAAACTGTAGTGAAAAACACTTGGGGGTTCAAAGCTCTCACAACACATCTAGATGAGTTCCATAGGGGGTCTAGTTTCCAAAATGGTGTCACTTGTGTGGGTTTATACTGTTTAGGTACATTAGGGGCTCTGCAAATGCAATGTGACACCTGCAGACCTTTCCATCTAAGTCTGCATTCCAAATGGAGCTCCTTCCCTTCTGAGCCCTCCCACGCGCCCAAACAGTGGTCCCCCCCCACATATGGGGTATCAGCGCACTCAGGACAAATTGGACAACAAGTTTTGGGGTCCAATTTCTCCTGTTACCCTTGGAAAAATACAAAACTGGGGGTTAAAAAATAATTTTTGTGGGAAAAAATTTTTGTTTTATTTTTACGGCTCTCCATTATAAACTTCTGTGAAGCCCTTGGTGGGTCAAAGCACTCACCACACATCTAGATAAGTTCCTTAGGGGGTCTACTTTCCAAAATGGTGTCACTTGTGGGGGGTTTCTACTGTTTAGGTACATTAGGGGCTCTGCAAACGCAACATGGCGTCTCATCTCAATTCCTGTCAATTTTGCATTGAAAAGTCAAACGGCGCTCCTTCCTTTCCGAGCTCTCCCATCTGCCCAAACAGTGGTTTACCCCCACATATGGGGTATCAGCATACTCAGGACAAATTGTACAACAACTTTTGGGGTCCAATTTCTTCTCTTACCCTTGGGAAAATAAAAAATTGGGGGCAAAAAGATAATTTTTGTGAAAAAATATGATTTTTTATTTTTACGGTTCTGCATTATAAACTTCTGTGAAGCACTTGGTGGGTCAAAGTGCTCATTACACCTCTAGATAAGTTCCTTAGGGGGTCTACTTTCCAAAATGGTGTCACTTGTGGGGGGTTTCAATGTTTAGGCACATCAGGGGCTCTCCAAACGAAACATGGCGTCACATCTCAATTCCAGTCAATTTTGCATTGAAAAGTCAAATGGCGCTCCTTCGCTTCCGAGCTGTGCCATGCGCCCAAACAGTGGTTTACCCCCACATGTGGGGTATTGGCGTACTCAGGACAAATTGTACAACAATGTTTGGGGTCCATTTTCTCCTGTTACCCTTGGTAAAATAAAACAAATTGGAGCTGAATTAAATTTTTTGTGAAAAAAAGTTAAATGTTCATTTTTATTTAAACATTCAAAAAATTCCTGTAAAGCACCAGAAGGGTTAATAAACTTCTTGAATGTGGTTTTGAGCAACTTGAGGGGTGTAGTTTTTAGAATGGTGTCACACTTGGGTATTTTCTATCATATAAACACCTCAAAATGACTTCAAATGAGATGTGGTCCCTAAAAAAAATGGTGTTGTAGAAATGAGAAATTGCTGGTCAACTTTTCACCCTTATAACTCCCTGACAAAAAAAAAATTTGGTTCCAAAATTGTGCTGATGTAAAGAAGACATGTGGGAAATGTTACTTATTAAGTATTTTGTGTGACATATCTCTGTGATTTAATTGCATAAAAATTCAAAGTTGGAAAATTGCGAAATTTTCTTCATTTTCGCCAAATTTCCATTTTTTTCACAAGTAAACGCAGGTACTATCAAAGAATTTTTACCATTGTCATGAAGTACAATATGTCACAAGAAAACAATTTCAGATTCACTGGGATCCGTTGAAGCGTTCCAGAGTTATAACCTCATAAAGGGACAGTGGTCAGAATTGTAAAAATTGGCCCGGTCATTAACGTGCAAACCACCCTTGGGGGTAAAGGGGTTAAGGAAGAAAAAAACATTAGACTCAAATCGATACTAAAAAGTGGAGAAAAAAAATATTTGGTGGTGACCGCTATGATGCTCACGCCAACGACCCTGGGAGGCACTTTGAGGAACTCTGGACCAAGCTCCAGAATCGGAAGACTAAAATAAAAAAAAATGAGGTGCTTGGATGTTGACTTATGTGCTGTGTGTTCACTGATGTCTGTAATGATCTGTTATGTGTTGTGTGTACTGTGATGTCTGTGATGATGTGCTTCTGCGATGCATTTAGATACTTACTACACACGCTCCCACTCCGGGTATCTCTCCACCCTTTCCCTCTCCTTCTGGAAGCACCTCTGAATCTGCAGGTTCCTGTTAAGAATTAAATCATATTGTTAGTTGAACATCACTCACCATAGTGGAGTTTGGAGTCAGACTTTTTTGAGGGTGTGCACAGGTGTCTTTTTATACTGATAACAAGTTTAAACAGGTGCCATTACTACAAGTAATGAGTGGAGGAAAGAGGAGACTCTTAAAGAAGAAGTTACAGGTCTGTGAGAGCCAGAAATCTTGATTGTTTGTTTCTGACCAAATACTTATTTTCCACCATAATATGCAAATAAAATGATAAAAAAACAGACATTGTGATTTTCTGGATTTTTTTTTCTCAGTTTGTCTCCCATAGTTGAGGTCTACCTATGATGTAAATTACAGACGCCTCTCATCTTTTTAAGTGGTGGAACTTGCACTATTGCTGACTGACTAAATACTTTTTTGCCCCACTGTATATTTACCTCTAAGCGCTGAGGATGCGTGGGAGGGCTCTCAGAGAAGACATGGCTGCTGTAGCTGGCTGTGGCTGTAGCTTGCTGGAGCTGGCTGTGGCTTGCTGGAGCTGGCTGTCACTTGCTGTGGCTGGCTGGAGCTGGATGTGGCTGGCTGGAGCTGGATGTGGCTTGCTGGAGCTGTGACTGGCTGTAGCTGGCTGTGGTGGCTCTGGCTCCGGTGGCAGGTACAGCTCTGGCTCCGGTGGCAGGTTCAACTCTGGTTCCGGTGGCAGGTTCAGCTCTGGCTCCGGTGGCAGGTTCAGCTCTGGCTCCGGCGGCAGGTTCAGCTCTGGCTCCGATGGCAGGTGTTCTCTTGCTGGCAGGTAAATGGATGAAAGAAGGCCTACTTGGCTGGCTTTATGTATGTTTCCAAATTGGGGGCTGTCCAATTGTTTCTGAGCATGCTCAGTTAAAAAAAACAGAATCCGGAGTCGGAATCAGTCATTTGCCGGATCCAGCGTCTTTCGGCGCCCATAGGCTTCCATTCTAGCAAAAAGCCGGAAGCGCCGGCGGTTCTGGCTTTTTCGCCAGAAACAAAATGTTACTGTGTAGGTTTTTCCCAGATGCCGGAAACAACATTATTGCTGGTGAAAACTGGACGAAACGTAAGGTCATCCGGCGCTAATACAAATCTATGGGGAAAAAACAGATCCAGCGGCATCTTTTGCTGGTTCCAGTTTTTTCAAAATTTGCCACATTATGCCTGACGCCAAAAGATGGATGTGTGAAAGTAGTCTTAGTGTCCCACCTTTAAAGGGAATCTGTTACTCCAAAAATCGTATATGAGCTAAGGCCACCGGCATCAGGGGCTTATCTACAGCATTCTGTAATGCTGTAGATAAGCCCCCAATGTAACCTGAAAGGTAAGAAAAACAGTTTATATTATACTTACCCAGGGGTGGTCCCACTGCAGTTCAGTCCGATGGGCGTCACCGTCTGGTGCCTCCCATCGTCATACGATGACGTTCTTTTCTTGTCTTCCTGCCGCGGCTGCGGCGCAGGTTTACTTTGTCTGCCCTGTAGAGGGCAGAGCAAAGTACTGCAGTGCGCAGGCACCAGGAAAGGTCAGAGAGGCCGGGCGCCTGAGCACTACAGTACTTTGCTCTGCCTTAACAGGGAAGACAAAGTACGCCTGCGCCAGAGCCGCAGCAGGAAGACAAGAAGAGGACGTCATCATATGAAGACAGGAGGTGCTGGACCCGGACCGCGATGCCCATCGGACCCGAAATGAAGCGGGACCGCCCCTGGGTGAGTATAATATAACCTGTTTTTCTTACCTTTCAGGTTACATCGGGGGCTTATCTACAGCATTACAGAATGCTGTAGATAAGCCCCTGATGCCGGTGGCCTTAGCTCATATACGATTTTTGGGGTGACAGATTCCCTTTAAAAAGGACAGAGAGAACAGTGAGGACCTTGACAGAAGCCAAAGGCATCAAGGGACTACACCACGGCACTTGTAGGAAGGCTTCTAACTACCTGGTAAACTGGATTCTGAACTCACTTCCAAGCCAGCCGGACCCTGCCTGTACCTGTGATCTGGTTCCCGGGACTGTGGCTGCCTGAAGTCTTCAGTAAACCAGGCAAAGAGACTGCAAACTTGTGTTCTCCGTTTCTTTCTACACTACCCACCATCTCCATCTATACGTTGGGAGCCATGAGGACCCAGCTTCACCTATGGGAAGCCATACCACCTTAGCTGCCATAACATCACCCCAGTGGACCCCTTTAAGCAGCGTTGGTCACTTCTGACCGAGAACCACGGGTGGCATCACAAACAAATTTTATTCACAAAACCCTTTTAAAGACCCTCCCTTTTATTTGGGCGCCCAAGGCAACAAACCGGGTCGCCGCCTTGACACATCTCCTTTAAGTACTGGTCCCGGTACCGAGTACCCCATGGCCCTGGGCGTCTCATATCCATCAGTAAAATGTGAATAAGGTTTTAAGTACACATCTTTGAAGAATAAAAAATTACTGTCAAATGTTAATATAGTCTTCATAACTGGGAATAAGCCATTATGTGGAACTAATTCTGAGACAGTGTGTAAGTGGCCTGAAAACAACCTCCGTACAACCAGTTTCCTATTTTCTATTTCTCCCTGCTCACTCACTGACTAAATGCTTAATTTGCCTGACCAACTATGTGTCCCCAAGCTCTTCACAGCCACATTAAATCTGATCCGCTTATTTCCCAAGAGTGTTGGATCATTTTCATCGGTATCAGAAGACTTTGCAACATATACCTGAGTGTTTACTCTGAAGGTTTAAAGACCAAACACAAGTATTTCATAAAATGTTTGTTGCTCCAACCTTTATGCAAATTATTACAGTTTTGATATAAATGTAAGCTCATCTTTCTAGGCTTAAAATCCTCTAATGGCTGTGACATGTCACGGTATATAGTCTTTTTCGTATCTAAATGAATTAAAAAATGGAGCTAACTTTTATATTAGGCCTGGGTGATTGATGCATTTCTTAACAACATCTGACACTCTAGAATATTTTAAAATATGTTTTTTTTAATTTTTCATAAGCCTGTTTCTTAATGCCTTGTGAGTTCAAAGTTAAGAAGACATATTTCTTCTCTCTACTTTTGTATAATGTTGTTTTGATGCAGACTCTCTGGTGTTTAGCACAGTGCATTGGAATTGCAACACATTTAATTAGTCAGAGTAACTGGAATGACTCAGATTTGTCCCATATAAAGACTATTTTTCCTATGTTTTCATTTAATTTTTTTGGGTGTATTTCGATGTTGATGAAGTGATTGATTAGAGCATCGACAACAAAATATTGATTTCAGGAAAATATAAACAATGTGTATTCTTGTTAAGAATATAGATGTGAATGTACTGCCTGTTTACTGACAACTAAAATAAATCCACTGCATTATTTAAAAAGGTTATTTTAACCGGAAAACAAAATCTATTAGCACTGACAGGAAATAGAGCATGTGTTTTTAAAACATTATTTTACATGTTACATAAATTAATATATATATATATATATATATATATATATATATACTAGCTGAGGAGCCCGGCGTTGCCTGGGCATAGTAAATATCTGTGGTTAGTTATAGCACCTCACTTCTCTTATTTTCCCATCACGCCTCTCATTTTCCCAATCACATCTTTCATTTTCCCACTCATATATCTCATTTTCTCCCTTACACCTCTCATTTTCTCCCTCACTCCTCTCATTCCCCCCTAACACTCGTCATTTCGACCTCACATCTGTCATTTTCCGATCACTCCACTATTTTCCCTCACTCCTCTCATTTTGCACTCACACCTTTTCATTTTCACCTCAGTATATACATGTTGGTCATCTCCCTTATATATAGTATACACCTGTATGTCATCTCCTGTATATAGTATATACCTGTATGTCATCTCCTTCTATATATAGTATATACCTGTATGTCATCTCCTTCTATATATAGTATATACCTGTATGTCATCTCCTCCTGTATATAGTATATACCTGTGTGTCATCTCCCCTGTATATAGTATATATCTGTGTGTCATCTCCTCCTGTATATAGTATGCGCGTGGCGAGTTTTGAGTGGCGACTTTTGTGTTTCGACTTTTATGTGGCGAGGTTGGTGTATTTGTGGTGAAATGTGTGCTGAGGGTAATATGTGTTCAAGCACATGGTAGTGTGTGGCGCATTTTGTGTGTGTTCATATCCCCGTGTGTGGTGAGTATCACATGTCGGGGCCCCACCTTAGCAACTGTACGGTATATACTCTTTGGCGCCATCGCTCTCATTCTTTAAGTCCCCCTTGTTCACATCTGGCAGCTGTCAATTTGCCTCCTACACTTTTCCTTTCATTTTTTCCCATTATGTAGATAGGGGCAAAATTGTTTGGTGAATTGGAAATCACGGGGTTAAAATTTCACCTCACAACGTAGCCTATGACGCTCTCAGGGTCCAGATGTGTGACTGTGCAAAATTTTGTTTCTGTAGCTGCGACGACTCCAACACTTTTCCTTTCACTTTTTTCCCCATTATGTAGATAGGGGCAAAATTGTTTGGTGAATTGGAAAGCGCGGGGTTAAAATTTCACCTCACAACATAGCCTATGACGCTCTCAGGGTCCAGACGTGTGACTGTGCAAAATGTTGTTGCTGTAGCTGCGACGCTTCCAACACTTTTCCTTTCACTTTTTTCCCCATTATGTAGATAGGGGCAAAATTGTTTGGTGAATTGGAACACGCGGGGTTAAAATTTCGCCTCACAACATAGCCTATGACGCTCTCGGGGTCCAGACGTGTGACTGTGCAAAATTTTGTGGCTGTAGCTGCGACGGTGCAGATGCCAATCCCGGACATACACACACACACATACACACACACACACACACATACACACATTCAGCTTTATATAGTAGATATATATATCATCTACAAGAGCACAGCTGACCGCACCACTGCTGCAGCTGACTACCTCCGCTTTAGGCTAATTAGCCTCAGCTGATCCCCCGATCTCGGGTGCTATAGCCGGAAAACCAGATAGCGTGGATATGAAGAGAAAGAAAGTAGCAGCACTCACCGATCTTCTTATGCAGGTGTCTTTATTTGTTAAAAATCTTCACGGCACGGGGGTGTGTGACATAGAAATGCGGGAGCAGAACGACGGCCGTTTCGCGCCGGTCTGGTGCTTCGACGGGAACTCGGGACGGGGACTCACGCAGGCAGAAGACAGGATTTAGCAAAAGAGGCCAATCTAGCTAAATAGGAAAGGATAGGACAGAATACTAAGCGGTCAGTATTAAAACCCTTCCAAAAATATCCACAGCAGATAATACAAAAAATTCCACCATTTAACTAAAGACGTGGAACGTATATCTGCAACTCCTGAGAATCCAACAAGACTGAGAAAATACTGACACAATCTAAGCTGGACAAGAAAAAACAAATGAATAGCACTGAATTATCAAGCACACAGCATGTGTGCCACAGAAACAAAACCAGGCACTTATCTTTGCTGATTTGGCAGCAAGGCAGGAGGAACCAGACAGAGGTCCAACACCTCCCAACAACCATGGACAACTGGCAAGGACTAATGAATCCTGCACACCTAAATACCCCAGTCAGAACTGCAATCAGCAGATACACCTGACCAGGACTGCAACCCAGGGACAACTGTATTACCACCTATAACCACCGGAGGGAGCCCAAAAGCAGAATTCACAACAGTACCCCCCCCCTTGAGGAGGGGTCACCGAACCCTCACCAGAGCCCCCAGGCCGATCAGGACGAGCCAGATGAAAGGCACGAACCAAATCAGCAGCATGGACATCAGAGGCAAAAACCCAAGAATTATCCTCCTGGGCATAACCCTTCCATTTGACAAGGTACTGAAGCCTCCGCCTCGAAAAACGAGAATCCAAAATCTTCTCAACCACATACTCCAACTCCCCATCAACCAACACAGGGGCCAGAGGATCGACAGAGTGAACAACGGGCACCACATATTTCTGCAATAAAGATCTATGGAAGACATTATGGATAGCAAAAGAGGCCGGAAGCGCCAATCGAAAAGACAGCGGATTAATAATCCCAGAAATCCTATAAGGACCAATAAACCGAGGCTTAAACTTAGGAGAAGAAACCTTCATAGGAACATGACGGGAAGACAACCAGACCAGATCCCCAACCCGAAGCCGGGAACCAACACACCGACGACGGTTAGCAAAACGTTGAGCCTCCTCCTGAGACAACACCAAATTTTCCACCACATGAGCCCAAATCTGCTGCAACCTGTCAACCACAGAATCCACACCAGGACAGTCAGAAGGCTCAACCTGCCCAGAAGAAAAACGAGGATGAAAACCAAAATTACAAAAGAAAGGCGAAACCAAAGTAGCCGAACTAGCCCGATTATTAAGGGCAAACTCGGCCAATGGCAAGAAGGCCACCCAATCATCCTGATCAGCAGACACAAAGCATCTCAAATAAGTCTCCAAAGTCTGATTAATTCGCTCGGTCTGACCATTCGTCTGAGGATGAAATGCAAAAGAAAAAGACAAATCAATGCCCAGCCTAGCACAAAAGGCCCGCCAAAACCTAGAAACAAACTGGGAACCTCTGTCGGACACAATATTCTCCAGAATACCATGCAAACGAACCACATGCTGAAAAAACAACGGAACCAAATCTGAAGAGGAAGGCAATTTAGGCAAAGGCACCAAATGAACCATCTTAGAGAACCGGTCACAAACAACCCAGATAACCGACATCCTCTAGGAAACCGGAAGATCAGAAATAAAATCCATAGAAATATGCGTCCAGGGCCTCTCAGGGACCGGCAATGGCAAAAGCAACCCACAAGCACGGGAACAACAAGGCTTGGCCCGCTCACAAGTCCCACAGGACTGCACAAAAGAACACACATCACGTGACAAAGAAGGCCACCAAAAGGACCTACCAACCAAGTCTCTGGTACCAAAAATACCAGGATGACCAGCCAACACAGAACAGTGAACCTCAGAAATCACTTTACTAGTCCATCTGTCAGGAACAAACAGTTTCCCCACTGGACAGCGGTCAGGTCTGTCAGCCTGAAATTCCTGAAGAACCCGTCGTAAATCAGGGGAAATGGCAGAAAGGACCACCCCTTCTTTCAGAATGCCAACCGGTTCAAGGACCTCAGGAGAATCAGGCAAAAAACTCCTAGAGAGGGCATCAGTCTTAATATTCTTAGAACCCGGAAGATACGAGACCACGAAATCAAAACGGGAAAAAAACAAAGACCATCGAGCCTGTCTAGGATTCAGCCGTTTGGCAGACTCGAGGTAAATCAGATTCTTATGATCGGTCAAGACCACAATACGGTGCTTAGCTTCCTCAAGCCAATGTCGCCACTCCTCACAGCCCACTTCATAGCCAACAACTCCCGATTGCCGACATCATAATTGCGTTCAGCAGGCGAAAACTTACGGGAAAAGAAGGCACACGGTTTCATTAAGGAACCAACAGGATCCCTCTGGGACAAAACGGCCCCTGCCCCAATCTCAGAAGCGTCAACCTCAACCTGAAACGGAAGAGAAACATCCGGTTGGCGCAACACCGGAGCAGAAGTAAATCGGCGTTTAAGCTCCTGAAAGGCAGAGACAGCCGCAGAGGACCAATTCGCCACATCAGCGCCTTTCTTCGTCAAATCGGTTAAGGGTTTAGCCACGCTGGAAAAGTTAGCAATGAAACGGCGATAAAAATTTGCAAAACCCAAAAATTTCTGAAGGCTCTACACGGATGTGATGTGTGCGGGGCAGCGGCATTCCTATACTGGTTGGTGTAACGTATATACTATTGCATTGTATATGTGTGGTGTACCTGGTACATATGTGATCTAAAACTTCATCATATTCTTGTGTTTTATTTTTTAACACATTTTTTAGTTGCATTTATTTATTTGTGCACATTATTCATGGATTCAATATTCAAATAACACTTTATTATAATTAATATTTGTGCTGCACATACGAGATTGATATTAAAAAAAAATGTTTACAATATATTTTTTATAACATATTTTTCACTATTTATATATTTCACAATTAATTATGTGTTGATTTTTTGGATCGCATGTGCCTCTTTTATTACATATGTATTCTGTATGACTTTAGTTATTTAATTTCACACTGACAATGAATTTCTTTATTATATAAGGAAATTTTTTTCATATGTATGCGTTTGTTCCAATCAGTTTGGGTTTGCCCTGTCCTGCACATACAGGGATTGTGGTAAAATAAAACAGAATTAATCCAATTAATAATAAATATAAAGTTATCAAATCCCTATTAAAATCTCATTTATTGAGGTAGTTGGTTATATGCATATACATACAAAAGCATTTCAATATACCATCATTGTTTTTATTGATTCTGTATATATTTTTTTATCATTTTTTATTTTTTAATAAAGGTTTCTATATATATGTATATGTTTATGGTGAAATTATTATGATTTTATTTAAATAAAAATATATTGTATACACTTTTTGGTCTGATGAATTTTTTAAGGAGTTTATGGTGTATATATATATTCATTGACCAGATAGAATTTGATTTCTGGTATTCTTTTCTATATAGGTTTTTGTTTTTCTTCACGGATGTGGGCTGAATTCAATCATGAATGGCCTGAACCTTAACCGGATCCATCTCCATAGATGAGGGAGAAAAAATGAAGCACAAAAAAGAAACCTTCTGCACCCCAAAGAGACACTTAGACCCCTTCACAAACAAAGCATTGTCACGAAGGATCTGAAATACCATCCTGACCTGTTCCACATGAAACTCCCAATCATCGGAAAAAATCAAAATATCGTCCAAATATACAATCAAGAATTTATCAATATAAGTCCGGAAGATATCATGCATGAAGGACTGAAAAACAGATGGAGCATTAGTGAGCCCGAATGGCATCACAAGGTATTCAAAATGGCCTTCGGACGTATTAAACGCAGTTTTCCATTCATCATCCAGCTTAATACGAACAAGATTATATGCCCCCCGAAGGTCAATCTTCGTAAACCAACTAGCCCCCTTTCCTGAGCTTCGATGTTCAGGCTCTTGTTAAATAGTTTTTTAATCAAACTGCAGTGCGGCTAGTACTAGGGTTGGGGCCTACTACCAGTGTCTGCCGCTCCAAGGTGTTCTACTGGTTGCCTTTCCTGGGCTTCGATCTTCAGGCTCTTGTTAAATAGTTTTTTAATCAAACTGCAGTGGGGCTAGTACTAGGGTTGGGGCCTACTACCAGTGTATGCCGCTCCAAGGTGTTCTCCAGGTTGCCTTTCCTGAGCTTCAATCTTCAGGCTCTTGTTAAATAGTTTTTTAATGGAACAACTGCAGTGGGGCTACTAGTTGGGTTGGGGCCTACTACCAGTGTATGCCGCTCCAAGGTGTTCTCCAGGCTGCCTTTCCTGAGCTTCAATCTTCAGGCTCTTGTTAAATAGTTTTTTAATGGAACAACTGCAGTGGGGCTACTAGTTGGGTTGGGGCCTTCTACCAGTGTCTGCCGCTCCAAGGTGTTCTCCAGCTTGCCTTTCCTGAGCTTCAATCTTCAGGCTCTTGTTAAATAGTTGTTAAATGGAACAACTGCATTTCGCCTACTAGTTGGGTTGGGGCCTACTAATGGTGTATGCCGCTCCAAGGTGTTCTCCTGGTTGATTTTCATGAGCTTCAATCTTCAGGCTCTTGTTAAATAGTTTTTTAATGGAACAACTGCAGTGGGGCTACTAGTTTGGTTGGGGCCTACTAACAGTGTCTGCCGCTCCAAGGTGTTCTCCTGGTTGCCTTTCCTGAGCTTCAATCTTCAGGCTCTCGTTAAATAGTTTTTTAATCGAACAACTGCAGTGGGGCTACTAGTTTAGGGTGAGTATATTCCTATTAGGTATATACTCACCCTCGGACGCGCCCTGCTTCTTTCCGGCAGCCTTCCTTCCTAAGAATCAGCCCTTCCAGGACCTTCGGTGACGTCGCGGTGACGTCGCGGCTTGTGATTGGTCGCGCGAGCGGTCACATGGGCGGCCGCGCGGCCAATCACAAGCCGCGACGTCACCGCGACGTCACCGCAAGGTCCTGGAAGGCTGATTCTAAGGAAGGAAGGTTCCCGGTTAGTACCAGGGCGCGTCAGAGGGTAAGTATTGCGATATTTTTTATTTTAATTCTTTATTTTACACTTAAATCTGAATTCCGATACCAATTCCCGATATCTTAAACATATCAGGAATCGGTATCGGAATTCCGATTCTAGATTCAAAAGATCGCCGACTTCATGGCCGACCCCACACAGGGGTCGGGTCGGGTTTCATGAAACCCGACCTTGCCAAAAATCGGCGACTTTTGAATATTTTCGACCCGTTTCGCTCAACCCTAGTCATAACAGTACAGCTGGCCCAAAGTATTAATGCATCTCAATAGAGGGATAAGAGAAGTTCTGAGACCATTTTCTTTTCTTTAGAGCGTGTTTTCTCTCTCTTTTCCCCTTTACCTCTGGGTGGTTCAGGACACAGGTGTAGACATGGATATTCAAGGTCTGTTCTCTTGGATGGATAATCTCACTACAAGGGTACAAAACATTCAAGATTTTGTGGTTCAGAATCCGATGTCAGAGCCTAGGATTCCAATTCCTGATTTGTTTTTTAGTGATAGATCTAAGTTCTTGAATTTCAAAAATAATTGTAAATTGTTTCTTGCCTTGAAACCTCGCTCCTCAGGTGATCCTGTTCAACAAGTAAGGATCATTATTTCTTTGTTACGTGGTGACCCTCAAGACTGGGCATTTTCCCTTGCGCCAGGAGATCCGGCATTGCGTGATGTTGATGCATTTTTCCTGGCGCTTGGATTGCTTTATGACGAACCTAATTCAGTGGATCAGGCTGAGAAAATCTTGCTGGCTCTGTGTCAGGGTCAGGATGAAGCGGAGATATATTGTCAGAAGTTTAGAAAGTGGTCTGTGCTCACTCAGTGGAATGAATGTGCCCTGGCAGCAATCTCAAGAAAGGGTCTCTCTGAAGCCCTTAAGGATGTCATGGTGGGATTTCCCATGCCTGCTGGTCTGAACGAGTCTATGTCTTTGGCCATTCAGATCGATCAACGCTTGCGTGAGCGTAAAGCTGTGCACCATGTGGCGGTACTATCTGAGCATGGGCCTGAGCCTATGCAATGTGATAGGACTTTGACCAGAGCTGAACGGCAAGAACACAGACGTCAGAATGGGCTGTGTTTTTACTGTGATGATTCCACTCATGCTATCTCCGATTGTCCTAGGCGCAATAAGCGGTTCGCTAGGTCTGTCACCATTGGTACGGTACAGTCTAAATTTCTATTGTCCGTTACTCTGATTTGCTCTTTGTCATCCTATTCTGTTATGGCATTTGTGTTATGGTATTTGTGGAATTTGATGGACTTGGAGTTTGCCAGGCGATGTGGTTTTTTCTTGGAGCCCTTGCAGTATCCTATTCCATTGAGAGGAATTGATGCTACGCCTTTGGCCAAGAATAAGCCTCAGTACTGGACCCAATTGACCATGTGCATGGCTCCTGCACATCAGGAGGATATCCGCTTTTTGGTGTTGCATAATCTGCATGATGTGGTCGTTTTTGGGGATACCATGGCTACAGGTTCATAATCCAGTATTGGACTGGAAATCTATGTCTGTGTCCAGCTGGGGTTGCCAGGGGGTACATGGTGATGTTCCATTTGTGTCAATTTCGTCCTCCACTCCTTCTGAAGTTCCGGAGTTTTTGTCGGATTATCGGGATGTATTTGATGAGCCCAAAGCCAGTGCCCTACCTCCTCATAGGGATTGCGATTGTGCAATTAATTTGATTCCTGGTAGTAAGTTTCCTAAGGGCCGATTGTTCAATTTATCTGTGCCAGAACACGCCGCTATGCGGAGTTATATAACGGAATCCTTGGAGAAAGGCCATATTCGCCCATCGTCATCACCGTTAGGAGCAGGGTTCTTTTTTGTGGCCAAGAAGGATGGTTCTTTGAGACCTTGTATTGATTACCGCCTTCTTAATAAAATTACAGTCAAATTTCAGTATCCTTTGCCGTTGCTGTCTGATTTGTTTGCTCGTATTAAAGGGGCTAGTTGGTTCACCAAGATAGATCTTCGAGGGGCGTATAATCTTGTGCGTATTAAACGGGGCGATGAATGGAAAACAGCATTTAATACGCCTGAGGGCCATTTTGAGTACCTGGTTATGCCATTCGGGCTTTCCAATGCTCCATCAGTATTTCAGTCCTTTATGCATGACATCTTCCGAGAGTACCTGGATAAATTCCTGATTGTGTATTTGGATGATATTTTGGTCTTTTCGGATGATTGGGAGTCTCATGTGAAGCAGGTCAGAATGGTGTTCCAGGTCCTTCGTGCGAATTCCTTGTTTGTGAAGGGGTCAAAGTGTCTCTTTGGAGTTCAGAAGGTTTCATTTTTGGGGTTCATTTTTTCCCCTTCTACTATAGAGATGGACCCTGTTAAAATCCAGGCCATTTTCGATTGGACTCAGTCGACATCTGTGAAGAGCCTGCAAAAGTTCTTTGGCTTTGCTAATTTTTATCGTCGCTTCATCGCTAATTTTTCCAGTGTTGCTAAACCGTTGACTGATTTGACCAAGAAGGGTCCGTATAAGATTTCTGAGGATATCAATCCTGTGTCATTTCGTTTGGCCCTTCCAGATTCTTTTGCCATCCATAATGTGTTCCATAGGTCGTTGTTGCGGAGATACGTGGCGCCTGTGGTTCCATCCGTTGATCCTCCTGCCCCGGTGTTGGTTGAGGGGGAGTTGGAGTATGTGGTGGAGAAGATTTTGGATTCTCGTATTTCGAGACGGAAACTCCAGTACCTGGTCAAGTGGAAGGGTTATGGTCATGAGGATAATTCCTGGGTTTTTGCCTCTGATGTTCATGCGGCCGATCTGGTTTGTGCCTTTCATTTGGCTCATCCTGGTCGGCCTGGGGGCTCTGGTGAGGGTTCGGTGACCCCTCCTCAAGGGGGGGTACTGTTGTGAATTCTGTTGTCGAGCTCCCTCCTGTGGTCATGAATGGTACTTCGGCTGGTTCTGTCCATGGACTTCCTCTGGTGGCTGTGGGTGTTTCTGAGTTTCCTTCCACAGGTGACGAGGCTAATTCGTTAGTGGACTGCTCTATTTAACTCCACTTAGATCTTTGCCCCATGCCAGCTGTTAATGTTATACTATTGGTCTAGTTCGCTCCTGGATCGTTCTGTTACCTGTTTTCTTCAGCAGAAGCTAAGTTCCTCTTTGCTATTTTCCTGTTTGCAATTTTTTCTGTCCAGCTTGCTATTGTGAATATTGCTTTGCTTGCTGGAAGCTCTGGGACGCAGTGTGGCGCCTCCGCACCGTGAGTCGGTGCGGAAAGTTTGTTTTCCCTGCACACTCTGCGTGGCTTTTTGTAGGTTTTTGTGCGGACCGCAAAGTGACCTTTCCTATCCTCTGTCAGTAGTGTATAATCCAGATGATTCGTCAAACTCAATCTAACAGGTGCCCCGCCCCTATCAAAGTGTATCAAAGTGTGTAACCCCTCCCCTCCTCCTGTCTGATGGCTGGTATCCAGCTGTCCCTCCTTGTTTGACCCTTTTGATATAGTTTGATATTATTCCCTTATTTGTTTTATATAGTTTGATATTATTCCCGTATTTGTTTTATATTAGATTTTATACTTAGCTCGAGATTGATTCTGTAAGCTGTGTTTTATTCACAGTGTACACATATAGTGCAGAACTTTGTTTTATAACACAACCAGCTGTTTATTTGTGTCTCTACTGACCATTAACTAAATGATGGTCACCTTATTTACACAAACAGAAAAGACAGATTTTCTGTTTGTGCCTCAGAGGTCATTTGCCGGGCAGTGTGTTTTATTTATGTTTTTATAACGCACCATGTTTGATATTGTTAATTTGATTCTGGGATAACACTTGTTTAATGTCTCAGGCTTATTTTTGTACAAATCCAAGCTGTTTGCTGTTCGATTTTTTGTATTTGCTTTCTCTTTGTACATGTAGTTGTTATCTGAGGGGTCATTTGTTTTTGTATTCGCTTTCTCTCTGTGCCTGTAGATGTTATCTGTGGGTCATTTGTTTTTGTATTTGCTTTCTCTTTGTACATGTAGTTGTTATCTGAGGGGTCATTTGTTTTTGTATTCGCTTTCTCTCTGTGCCTGTAGATGTTATCTGTGGGTCATTTGTTTTTGTATTCGCTTTCTCTTTGTCTCTGTAGGTGTTATCTGAGGGTCAGTGGTTTATAAGCGGTGTGTTTTATACGAATATAAAACCAAAGACACGTTATTGTAAAATTTAAAAAGATTTTATTTCTCACAATAAAACAACATCTCAAAGACATTTCAATACTATAAAAATTCTTACAGAATATAAAAAGTAAAAACATTAAATAGTACAATGAACATACATCATTACACTTCTTACAAAATAAATTAGCTTTTTTTGATAATCCACTATTAGATGACCGTGGTATATAATTACATCCTAGGATCTGTACGATTACATACGGCATTCTGTACAGCGTGTTATGTTCAATAAAATGTTTTATTGTCAGAACTAATTGGAAATAAAGAACACATTTTAAGCTAGCCGCACTCACGTTACACAATCAGAAAAAAAGGAAACACACTTTAAGTTAGCTAACAGCATGATGCTGACAAATGCATCTTTGCGGAATCTGATAACAACACGCTGAACAAAGGGTTGAGCCTGAAAATCTTGATGTCACAAAATCTGATACGATTCGATCATTATTCTGCAAGTCAGACGTGAAATGTTGTAAAACCTTCTTAAATGGAAAGCCTCGCGCTAAATGGTATAATACATATATGCAATAATGACCGCATACATGGCTATACAAATCTTGAATTTGCGTGCTCTGATAACGATAAGAATAACAATTCTTGTTCAGTAATGTCACAAAAGCGCGTGGAAAGATAATATTGTCCGCACGGAAGCCGGAACTGTCAAAAAATATGCCCGTCTTATCATCACAGAGTACGATTAATATCCAGTGGCGTCCAGCTTGATTCGCCGGGTCTGTATTCACAATATATGCCGCGGGTCTCTGAGTCACTCTTTCTTCCGGAAGCAAATCACACGGAAACACACCGGCGAATATGCGGTCTGTATAATTATTGGCCCGCGCTACAACTGTAAGCTGCAGACTATCCATCGTTGCTTAATTAAAATCGTACAAGATCTCTCGCCTGTTATTAATTTCCAGAATGGTATGGTTGACTGCAAAGACAATCATATTTATCATGTGGGGTGTCGCTAGCGCAAAGCGGACTTCAGCACGCAGGTTACCTGTTTTAATGAGCGAGAAATGGCCTCCAGGCTCTTGATCAGGCTATAAATCAAAATCAAATAGCGTGAAGCCAGCCATAAATTCTTCACGATCTATCGCCATGGCACAATCAGCCTTTTGCTTGCCCGATATATGAGCAAGCGCCATATATTCTCTGATGGCTAAATCATCATTAAAATTAGGATTATAAGGCCTCGCGGGTATCTGCTGACCATCCAGATATAATGCCGCGTGGTTGACGTGGTAGTGGTGAAAGTCCAGTGGGTTTTTTGTATAAGAACCGCTGAAGGCCTCATTATCTACAAACCCCAATATAACAGTTTCTGGTATCTGTCCTAGGAAGAGGTTCTCGTGGTTCGTGATCCGTGTCCCTGCGGCGATGCTGTACACTTTCAGGCATGTTCGGTCAACGGCGTACTTGGCTGTTGCGGATAGGAGGGCCTGGCTGTGTCCGATTCGGACAGCCGGAGATACCTGCACTCTTTTCACATAGAGAGCCGCCTGCGAGATTTGCACCTTCAGCGGCTCGGCTTCTGCGGACATGAGGCAGAAAGTATCCTTATTTCTTGACAGCTTAACCTTAAGGTCAAGGCCGTTCAATATTAACTTTGGCTGGTTAAATATATCCCCAAAAATGAGTCCCAAAAGGTCGATGGGTTTTGAGCGTGAAGCGGCACTGGCTCTTTTGATAAATCCCGCATTTGCGCCATCCAGGTGCCTGTCATTATGATGCCCCGCAGTGTCTTTATAGAACAAACCGGCTGTAAATTGTGATGCCAGCGTCTGTGAACTGTAATTTAAAAGGGTCTCTATGTACGCTCTATAGCTGTAGAGATTGTCCGATTGTGAGATAAGTCGGTCTCCCAGAGTAATATCGACCTGGTTAAAAAGAGTAGCTAGAGGGTAGTTTATGAGCGCCACACGCGCACCATCGGCGATGGCCGTATTATCCTGCTTTACGATGCGGCAGCTTATGTACAGCACCGTGTTGTTCAGATCATAATAATAATCGCCGCTACCAGATATGTAAAATTCCAATGGTCCATTGTCTGACAGAGCCGCAACCGGCTGTACTTCTACAAATAGAGATTTCTCGATACTTGTTTGAGTCGGTGGTACGGCAAAAATATCCAGTTCAGATTTTGCGCACTCTACAGAAGCGTCATGCAGGAAAGCCATGATAACTGATTATAGGCTGAACTGGATGGACAAATGTCTTTTTTCGGCCTTACTAACTATGTTACTATGTTACTATGTAAGATGTCGTCCGCAGAGCGTCTTACTCGTTTCTGACGGGGTCGTCTCTTGGATGTAGTTTTATTCATGACCATCGGCGGTAAAGGCGGGCAAACGCGCCTCTTTCTTTTTTGGGCTTTTTTAGCGACATAGATTATCCCAGAGCCGTCTTGCTGGGTTGGTGTATTTATCCTTTTCATAAGGGCAGTCGATGCTGATGTCACGGCATCTGCCGCGATGTTCCGGGCAGCCGTCCGAACGTGTGGTTTTACCAATTCTAAGCCTTTTCTGAAAAGCGGCACGGCGCGGCAAAATAAGCCTTTAAATAGCCCGGCCAGGCCAGAACCATACATGTACTCGCTCCCGCGGAACCCCTCTAGCCCGTGACCCGACTGGGCAGTATAGTAGCGGGCATAAACAGCAGGATCTCCATACACCCTTTGAGACAGCATTTTATCGTGTCAATGCTGGCGAGGTCTAAAATGTAATCGCACTATACACTTGCCGTATCTGAATTTAACAGGCATGCCCTGGTCCGACATGACTGTAATGTTTATGGAGTCAAAGTGTTGCTTGCACAGCGGTATGTATTCGGGCCGTGAGTAGCGCACCGTGACAATATCATTATCATCGCCGCTAACTTCGACGGTTCGTAACAGTTGAACGTAACTGTCACCTACAAGCTGATGTTGAATTATATCAGTGTATACAAAAAGCGAATAAAAACCAGCCTTTGAATCGGGGTAAAAGCGGCGATTCCACGGCATTAAAGCAACGGGGGAGTCATCGACGGTCTGCAGGCCGAAAATAAATTTTAGCTTAGTACCCAGAGCAAACTGTATAGGTGATGGGTCGGGCAGGATCACCTCGCGGCGTAGATCATCATACCGTATTCTGTAGGCAGGCGTAGATAAATACAGCGCTTCTATTCGGGCATTGACTGCGGCAACTAGCTTAGGAATGGATGAGTAAAATCCTGATTTTATGTGATACTGTACTAACAGCTCGGCGTGTTTAGCCGCGTAGAAGCTCCATTCAAAAGCATGAAACGTGTTCCACGTATGGGGGTACTGTATTTCCGTTAACGCCACCTCATAATCTGCTGAAAGATGAACGGCCCTCGCTAACTTGGTATTGTAGTCCGATATGGTGTTTTCGGGGTACATTTTAATTGACGAATTACTGGGTAATGTCACGAAAAACGAGCCCGCTTCCATGGTTATATATCTGTCAACTCCGAGGCCGGGATCCAACTATTGAATTTTTCGGGGTAGCCCAGCCATTTGACAAAGCAGTGACTCACACCCCTGACACGTTTTTTTCTCAAAATCTTTTCTACTCTGTAGACACGATCCTCACCCATAGGTATTTTTTGCAGCTCTTCCTTTTAAAATAACCCCTCTACAGGCTCCCCGGCTAAATCACTGATTTTATAAAGGGGCTTATGAAATTTATTGGAGACGGCGGTAATTAAAAAAATCTCTTCGCTGTACGTCTTCTCATAGCCCTTACAGAAGGGCCCCTTATAGCGCGATATTCTGACATGAGACCCAACCTTTAAAGACGGTTTAATCGGTTTATTAGTAATAGTAGAACTGTAAATATTGCGCCAGATTTGCATCACATTTCTCTCTGACACGGGACTACAGCGGATCGTTGAGTGGTACGTATGGTTGTAGCTATGCAGCAAATCCGGTAAAATATCAATATACCTAAAGGTATTATGCTGCGTAAGATAGCGCCACATACGGGTTTTTAATGTGCGATTAAAACGCTCGACCATAGCGGCTTTTACATCATTGTTTGTAAAAAAGTGATGAATATTATGCATATTACATAGTTGCTTGAGTGATGAATTTATAAATTCTTTGCCACGATCCGTCTGCAGTTTCTTCGGTATGCGCTTATCATTTTGAAATATTAATTCAAACGATCTGGCGACACTAGCGCCTGTCTTGTTTGTCAAGGCCACACACCATGCGTATCTCGAACATCAATCACCGTCAGGATGTATCTGACATTATCATTTTCCCTTGAATAGTCAATTAAACTTACGAGATCCGCCTGCCACTGCGCATCAATGGCCGAGACGTAAATTTGATTTGTCAAAAAGCGTTTTCTAGCAGCCTTGTGTAGCGTGTAGGTGTCTTGCTTATTCAGCCAAGCAATCACATCAGATTTCTTTATTCCGTGCTCTCTCGCTGCTCTAAATAATTTGTCAATACCGCAGAATGATCCGGGAGCCTTGCTTGTAAAATATTGTTTTTCTAATATGGCATCATACGATTTAGACGTCATGATTGATTAAAATGATTGTGGCTCGTTAATCAACAGCCTGCTTCTTTCAGAAATTCAGCTGTATAAAAAATCCGGTTTTAATCCGGCTATATCATGCGTGAGTTAATATATGCATTAATTGCATGTATGGTTGTGTTCTGGGTGTTAACAGAAGGCGTGTGATGGGGCGTAACTGGGTGTGTTTCTGGGTGTTATCAGCTGGCTTGTTTTCTGACACTCAGGATAAATACAGCTGGCTGTACCACCACAGTACAACAAACATCCACCAGAAGCCAGACTAGACTAAAAAGCAGAGCTATTCTAAATGTAAGTATATAAGACAGTTGTCTTATTATTCGCAAATGCTTAATTATATTTACCTATGCATCTCTAAAACCATAATTAAGGATGTTATTTGTTTAATAAGTTAGTGTTATACTGGAAGCTAGCTGCATATTTAGTGGCGCTGTATAATATAGTTTTTACTGCATAAACCATATTTGTGGTACATAATTGATATAGAAAGACTTATCCGCGGGCAGCTATTATAACATAATTTGTGTAATACAGTAGTTAATAACTGTTAATACAGCCTAACTAGCGTATTCATCGCTTACTTACTACCTATGTTTTGTTTAACATAGACATATTTATAGTCATATTTATACAGTAGCGGCATATTTAGTGGCGCTGTATAATATAGTTTTACTGCATTAACCATATTTGTGGTACATAATTAATATAGAAAGACTTAGCCGTATTACCCATGATTTGCTTAGTATAAGCATATTTATACACGGGGCGCAGTTTTATTTGTTGGGGTATATAAATGAGTTTGACGAGTGGTGGTGTGTGGTTAATATAGATTGCACAAAAAATTTACACAGATAATTTATTTTAGATGGAATCCCAAAATTTTTCGGCTTTTTCCAGTCGAGTTGAGGATTCGGTAATAGGTATGTTTCAAGATTTATATACATGTATCTGCTAGTGTCCCATTCTAAGTAAGGACTGTTTTATATATTATCTTTCTTGTTTAAGATGAATTTATCAGGGACATCCCCGATAATGTAGATGAATTTACCAGGAACACCTCCGATGCTGTAGATGCCTACTCTGGAGTGTGATACACCTGGAGCTGAGTATAGTAACACTAATGCAGGTGACGCTGCTGTGTGGGATTTGACTCAGGACATCATAGGTGCGTTGTGTGTCTGCGTGTATGTGTGTGTGTGTGTGTGTATATAGCTTTTAAGGATTTAGACGTGTAAATATATATATTAACTAGATGGCAGCCCGATTCTAAAGAATCGGGAGTCTAGAATCCATATATACTTTATTTATTCAAATGTAAGAATAATACAATTAATAAATAATAGTAAGAAAGAACAAAAAATGGCTGCACTTACCAGCTCTGGACAATTCTTGTTATTTAAGAAATTGCTGGGCAATAATGGACAATGTCCTTATGTGGCAAATAATAGAGCAATATACCCAATGTGGCAAAGAAGAGGTTAATAAACGGCAGTCTCTCAGTATAACAGTCAGTGAATAATAGGCAGTATATGGAGAAAACACCAAACAAAAGTTCAAAATTGGTGTGAAAATGTCACTGAACCACTTCACAACTAAATATATATAGTTTTGGTAAATGGTATTATCATTTTTTTGACGAAATTCGGCAGGAGCTTGAAGAGCAACGTCACTGGGCCCGCATCCACGCAGTAGAAACTTGCTGTGAGGTAAAAATTCAAAAATCACACCAAAATGGCGGGCGGAGTGTGTCACAGTACGGCACGTTTCTGATTGGTCGCTCGCAGCAGGCGGCAACCAATCAGACACTGGACACTGTTGACGTCACTTATCTCCGGACATTAGCTCCGGACATTAGCTCCGGACAGGAAGTTGGCACAAATTGCAGGAAGTAGTATTCTAGGCAATTATATATTAGATTCTTTACAGATGTCGACATGTTTCCAGAACCAATCACCTAGGAACACAATCAGATGTCTGTTGAGGAATTGATGTACCAGACCCCCACACCGAGAAACAGCCCTGTTTCTAGAGCCCCTAAAAAGCAGCTCGGACCGGAGGGCAAAAAAGGAAAAGGTAATCGTGTGAAAACGTGTTTTTTGCACAACCGCTCTGAGAAAATCCACCACGCCTCTACTAAGTCCTATATCTTTATTTATAGCGTGTAAACTGAAGCCTAGAAGAATTTTCACAAAAGAGAATATACCTCAGCTAATGGAGAGCCTCGCAGAAGCTCCAGAAACTGCCACGGCAATCATTCACCACACATCGCTAACCCGTAAGTGTATATTTTGGTATACCTGCACAGTCTCTGTACAATCAATGATACATGTGCTTCACCAATGAGAACATGACCCCCACACATATCTGACACATGTATGATCTTTCCTGCAACTAAGCGCGGCGACCTGCGGCGGTCTCACACATATCTGACACATGTATAATCTTTCCTACAGCTAAACGCAAAGTCATGAGAAAAACGCCACCAGCACCACTACAGCCGCTACAGATCACCGAGAATGGCGCAGCACCAGTGTGGACGGCAATACAGACGGCTAATGGAGCTGTTAGAACATCTCCGCTATCACCGATCTGCGTAGTGCAGGGCGCAGGAAACACTGTACCGGCGTACCATCGTGAAATACTCCATTCAAGTACCGAACAGCCATCGACCAACTGTGTTAATGACCCCACGCTACTATATCCAGAAGTGGTCGAGGCACCCCGAAAACATAAGCGAAAAACAAAGCATATTACAGAGCCACCAACCACATCCTGCGCCGTGGGTGCCACAGCCACGATGACTCGTGAAGAGCATGATCGCGAGATTAATCAGCTCGCTGATGGTAAGCAATCATCCGTAGAACTGCTCATTATACGTATGCCCCACACTATGCATCCGGCAGCGACATGTCTAACTGTACCTACTAATGCCTCTGGGTCCGTTCCCTCAGGAGCCTCTAATTTGGGCGGCCCATCTCATGTCTGTGTATCTAACTCTGTTAATGTTAAGAAACGGCCAAAGAGGGCGCTACCGGTGGATGTTAAGGTGTGTAAAGAGCTTAAGGTGTGTAAAAAGCCAAGGATTCATGCGGCAGCTACAGGTCTGCCGCATGAATCCCGCAGCTGGGGCCCCGCTGAAATGCTTGTGTTTCAGGAACACTTCGTCCGCTACTTATGCTACAAACTATGGGTCCCCAAAATAATGTTTTTTTGTGATACTTTTGAAAAATTATTATCAACACAAAGCCAAACACAGGCTAATAAGTCCGAACTATACGCACTCCGGAGCCTGCTACTGGATGGCGAGATAACAACTACAGCGACCCCATTATGATTAAATATGGTCGGCTACGGCATGCATAAACCACCTAAACTAACACTACCCAGGTATAATAGGGCTAGAGTTATAAAGAGGGCTCTAAAATTGTTGGTCAGCTCTAGACGGGCGCTATGCTCTAGGAGGCGTCGTGGTGGCATGTGTCCTGCAGTGCCTCTACAGACACCCCTGCCGTCATCACAAGAGCCAGAACAGCACTCACATAGCCCAGGCAGCTCTGCAGATGCCGCACATGCATCTACACAAAATTCACAAGCCTCAGACGCTGACGCTGCTGGTAATGTGCGGCGCCCCGATCATACAGTATTTTTGCAACACATCCATCATCATCAAAGGGCCCTCCGCAATTTCAACGGCCATATACATACAGATCATTTTAGATTTGTAAATTTGGAGCGTGTACGATCATTTGAAGAGGGCATGAATATTGTTCATGAAGGCATTCAGGCATTACTGGATAGAATCATCAGGGACATTGAACCTGGCGACTTTGTACAGTTAAGGTTTGATGCCAGCGATACTTTAGACCCTATTTTCACTACAAAACAAACCCGTGAAGATTTTAATTCTGAATCTTTTTTAAATGCTGTTGCCAGCGCACTTCAAAGTAACAATGAATGCATAGCATCCAATTCGCTAAAGCTAGTCGTCACCATCATTAAAAACCGACGCGGTGGTGTAAAAAGGCGCTTGAAATCTATAGCTAGCAGTCAGATCATTAAACAAAAGAGACAATGGCTGTATGATTTTAACAATTACACGACAAATCTGTGTTTGGCTGCTAGTGTGTGCGCCCTGATGGCCGACACGGATGTCACTGATGGTGTTTTACTGAGCCGCTCTAAAAACATACACACAGCACTGGGCATCCCTGATGATCAATTAGTGAGTTTTAGCGACATCCTGGCATTTGAAAAATATTTGGGGGTCACCATTAAAGTACTGTACTATAGTCAGGGCGATTGGCGTTACTTTCAGAGCGGTAATACACCTAATGGCAAAACAGTATTCATATTGTTCCATGATAATCACTACTACGGTATCAAAAATATGAAGGGTTTTATCGGTGCTAATTACTTTTGTGAGCTCTGCAATTCAGTGTTTCACCACAAAAACAAACACTCCTGCCAGTATTTTTGTAAAACCTGTCAGAGAGAGGATTGTGCAGAAGGCAGTGCCGACCACCAACCCAGATGTCCTGTTTGCAGGGTTTATTGCCGATCGAGCGAGTCCTTAGATTATCACAAACAATTGGGATTAGGCAACCCGGCATTCTGCAGACTTAAAACATTTTGTGATAAATGCAACCTTTTTGTCCCCAGAAATAGCGAAACAGAGCATAAATGTAATGGTTTGCGCTGTCCTGTATGTCGCAGACATATAAATAAATTCGATGCCCATCTTTGTTACATGCGGAAGTATGTAGCACAGGATGAGTCAGATTGTTATATCTTTTATGATTTTGAATGTATGCAGGAGACAGGCACACACGTCCCAAATTACATTTATGCTACAACGCTGTATGGCCACCCCTCCTGGGAGTTTGAGGGTGATACCTGTACACATGACTTTGTACAGTTCTTTACAAGCGGTAAATTTTTAGATCATACATTTATTGCCCACAATGGTGGAAGATACGACGCATACTTTATTGTTAAGGAACTGATTTCTGAAAAACTACAAGTACAGTTGATAACCCAAGGTGGCCGTCTCTTGTGTGTGTCGCTACCAGATTTGTCTATAAGGTTCATAGACTCTCTAAATTTTATCCCCATGAAACTCAGTAAATTACCACAGGCCATGGGCTTTTCAGGAGGCAAAGGACATTTTCCACACTTTTTCAATACCAGAGAAAACCAAAACTATGTAGGTCCCATACCTGATGTAAAATATTATGGGGTGGAGTACATGTCACCTGGTGAGAAGGTAGAGTTCCTGGAGTGGTATGAGACACAGGTAAATACAACTTTTGACTTCAAGGCCGAGCTAAAATCTTATTGCAAACAAGATGTTGAAATTTTGAGACACGCCTGCGAGATCTATAGAGAGCGTATTATGCAGATGACGCAGAAAAATGTTAAAAAATACTGTAAGCGTCAAAAGCAAACGATTGTAGTGAGCAGATGTGTTGATCCTTTTCAGCTCATCACCCTGGCCTCGGTGTGTATGATAATGTAACGGTTTAAATTTCTTCCAAACAAGACAATCGCCATTTTACCTGGTGATAATTATCACAAGGCAAAAAAGCGCTACTCGACACTCGCTATACAGTGGCTCATCTATGTGGCCCACTCTGAGAACATCGACATACAGCACGCTTTGAGAGGCGGTGAAAAACAGGTCGGGAAGTATTTTTTAGATGGTTATGCCTATGTTAGCGGCCAGCACATAGCCTTTGAATTTCAGGGGTGTTTTTACCACGGATGCCCTGTGTGCTATAATGAAAATGACACAAATAAGGTCACAAGTACGTCCTACGGCCAGTTATATTACACCTTTTTAGCTAAAAAGCGTTACTTACAGTGCTGCGGGTACACAGTAAGACTGATGTGGGAGCATGAGTGGAATGAAATGGTTGAAAATGATTCTAATCTTCAAGCATTTCTCCGCCAGATGGAATTCCCCGTTCCTTTAGACCCCCGTGATGCGCTTTATGGAGGGCGAACTAACGCCATTAAGCTCTATCACCATCTGGAAGAAGGGGAGACTTTACACTACTACGACTTCACCAGTCTGTACCCCTTTGTAAACAAAACTAAAACATACCGTGTAGGCCATCCAGACATCATCTATGACAATTTTGGATTCATTAAAAAATACTTTGGCATTGCTAGAGTCAAGGTCTACCCGCCGAGAGATTTATTTTTTCCAGTTCTACCGGTAAAACTCAACAAAAAATTAATGTTTCCCCTTTGCTACACATGCGCTGCATATTCCCAGACAGATATTTGTGCCCACAGTGATGAAGAACGGGCGCTGACAGGCACCTGGTGCACTATAGAGCTCGAGATGGCTATAGAAAAAGGGTATCGGATCGCCCACATCTATGAAATATGGCATTTTCCTAAAACCACTGATGATCTGTTTGCGCCTTACATTAAATTACATCTTAGGGATAAGCAGGAAGCCTCTGGTTATCCTAGCTGGTGTACTGATGACGCCAAGAAACGACAGTACATTGACTCTTTTCTTGAAAAAGAAGGTGTCCAATTACGGCCTGAAAATATAGCTGTCAATCCTGCTAAACGACAGATCTCCAAGCTTTTCTTAAATTATTTATGGGGAAAGTTTGCTCAGAGATCTAATCTATCATGTACCAGCATTGTTAGGGATCCAGATGAGCTTTTTAAGTATTTGTTCCTGCCTTACTATGACATTTCGATGTTACATTTCCTTGATGATGACACCGCAACCGTTAACTGGAAATATGCAAAAGGCCACCACACACTCAACAAAAACACAAACATTTTAATAGCGTGTTTTACAACAGCGTATGCTCGGTTAGAGCTCTATTCGCTGCTGGACCGGCTGCAGGAGCGGTGCCTTTATCACGACGCAGATTCAGTTATTTTTGTACAGAGAGCTGGTGAGTGGCAACTGCCTTTAGGCGATTACCTGGGGGAGCTGACCAGTGAAATACCCGATGGTACACACATCACAGAATTTGTATCCGCGGGCCCCAAAACTTACGGCTACAAACTCAACACCGGTAAAACTGTCTTAAAAGTTAAGGGGATAACACTAAATGTTGGTAACTCTCAATCTATTAATTTCAACAGTCTGAAAGATCTAGTTCTGGACTACCCGCGCAATTCTGCCGCAGAAACTCAGAAACGTATTGTCGTACAGCAGGCGTCCACTGTGAGAAATAAAAAGTACTGGGATATTGAAGCAAGGCCATTACGCAAAACACAAAAGTGCGTTTATTCAAAGCGGCGACTATTAGACGATTTCACAACATTACCTTTTGGATATTAGTCGAGTATTGTGATGGATACGCGTCTGCAGCACCCATTCTCTTGCATTCTAGCAGGCCCGTCTAATTCTGGAAAGAGCTATTTTGTAAAACAGCTGCTATATAATATTGAAGCTAATTTTTCTCAGAAACCTGATAATATTGTATGGTTTTATTCGTGTTGGCAAAAACTGTATGATGAAATCTCTCTCTCTTTTCCCCACGCCAGATTTGTGGAGGGTCTGCCAAATAAATTCGTAGATGACGAATTATTCCCACCGGAGAAGGTGAATTTGGCGATTGTTGATGATCTCATGGAGAGTGCTAGTGAGAATTGTGAGATAGAAAAAGCCTATATTTTGTCAGGGCAAGAAAAGCCGTACGATAAATTTAAACACAAAGTACATGGTGCTTTTTAATAACCCCCGAGATAAATTACAAATTTTAACTCTAGCTCGTCAGATGTATCCCGGAAAAACACGTTTTTTCCTAGAAGCTTTTGAGAATGCCACGTGGGAGCCTTACGGGTATTTGCTTGTAGATTTGAGAGCTAATACGCCTGAGGATCTGCGTTTAAGGACTGGGTTGTTTGCACCCGCGTTGCCCGCTGTCTATGTTCAAAAGAAAAACACTTCTAAAAAGTGAATTTTACCCGGTATTAGACATTCTACGCTGTGTGCGTTGTGCTGTAAAGATGTCTGAGAGGCTCCGGCGTAACTGGGCTCTCTTAAAAACCCTAGTGAAAGCAACACCCGCTGTCAGAAAGTCTATTTTGCGCGATGCAAGCAATGATTTAATTACAGCCATAGGCGAGATTGCTTTAAATATATTAAAAGGCAGGATTCCGCTGAAAGAGCGCCAAAAAGGTATATTAAAGAAGTGGCGTAAAGCTATAAGAACCCTGAGCGACAGATCTCAGCCCATAAAGAAAAAGAAGCGACTACTAAAACAGGCCGGCGGGTTTATCGACCCTCTTTTAGCTTTTGCAATTCCAATAATAACAAGCCTGATCGCCGGAAGATAATGGAACATGCAGCGAAAATGTATCTAGTCCCCAAACAGGAGCTAGACAAACTAAGACACGGTACTACAGATAACATACGCGACAGTGTTATTCGACGCCTTGATGGTGAAATTAGCGACATTTTACAGCGTCGTGACATTCCCGATGATGTGAAAATTAAAATGTATAGCTCTGTGCTACAACGCTACTTGGTACATACACGACACAGCTCAAAAGAAGTAACGGCTTTAAATCTCGTTAGCACTCCTGATCCTGGTCAGCAACAATTGCCAAATACCGACTCTGATAAAAATCATGAGATCGCTGAAATTGTCGGCCATATAAACCAAAGATATAAAAAGAATGCTGAATTTTTACTAAACAGGCTGCTGCAGAATAAAAATGTTACAGTATGGAATAATAATGCTGAATTTATTTTCAAAGGATCCGTAATACCAGGGTCTAACTTACTGGATTTGGTACGTAGTACAACGCAGAGCCATGCTCTGAACAGTAGAAATTTACCGCCGGGTTGGGATTCATTTATGCAGGCTATGGCCGAGCTAAATATGCCGTCTACAGTTGTGGGCAACCCCGCTACTAGGAAGCTTTTAGATGAATTAAAAATTACCAACAGTGAGACACGCTCTGTATCTACACCGCTGAAGTTAGCTATGGCGCACCGTACAATTCAATCTTTACATTCCCCGTCATTAGGTACCACACGCGGAACTCTGCTACCTAAAAAAAGGTCTCTACCGATGCTACAAACCATGTGGCTCACAAAGTAAAGAATGTACTGGATAAATGATGGTCACGCCTTGTAACGCTAAATTAATTATTTTGTAAGAAGTGTAATGATGTATGTTCATTGTACTATTTAATGTTTTTACTTTTTATATTCTGTAAGAATTTTTATAGTATTGAAATGTCTTTGTAAGAATTTTTATAGTATTGAAATGTCTTTGAAATGTATTAATGTTTTTTCTTTTTATATTCTGTGAGAATTTTTATAGTATTGAAATGTCTTTGAGATGTATTTATTTTGCAACAATAAAATCTTTTTAAATTTTTACAATATCGTGTCTTTGGTTTTATATTCGTATAAAACACACCACTTCTTACTTGCGTGTGTTGTAATATGGCCACATACATAATGTGCCCATATAATGAGAAAGGTGTTATAAACCACGTATAAAATAAATACACGACTAGGATATAATTATAAACATGTGTTATCCCACAAATACGGGAATAATATCAAACTATATAAAACTATATAAAAACTATATCAAACTATATCAAACTATATCAAAAGGGGAGGTCAAACAAGGAGGGACAGCTGGATACCAGCCGTCAGACAAGGGGAGGGGAGGAGTTACACACTTTGATACACTTTGATAGGGGCGGGGCACCTGTCAGATTGAGTTTGACGAATCATCTGGATTATACACTACTTCTGTCTGTTCAGTAAGTCGGGCCTCTCTTTGCTAAATCTATTTCATCTCTGTGTTTGTGATTTCATCTTAACTCACAGTCAATATATGTGGGGGACTGCCTTTTCCTTTGGGGAATTTCTCTGAGGCAAGGTAGGCTTTATTTTCCTTTCTTAGGGCTAGCTAGTTCTGAGGCTGTGACGAGTTGCATAGGGAGCGTTAGGAGCAATCCACGGCTATTTCTAGTGTGTGTGATAGGATTAGGGATTGCGGTCAGCAGAGTTTCCACTTCCCAGAGCTTGTCCTGTGTTTTTGTAGCTATCAGGTCTTTCCGGGTGCTCTTAATCATCAGGTCCATTATTGTCCTAACCACCAGGTCATAACACTCTCCCTAGCTTCTATCTTGAAGCTCTCGTTAAGTAGTTGTTGAAACAACACTGCATTAGGCCTACAAGTTGGGTCTGGGTTGTAGAGACGGTGTCTGCCACTCCAAGGTGTTCTCCAGGTTGCCTCTCCCTAGCTTCTATCTTGAAGCTCTCATTAAGTAGTTGTTGAAACAACACTGCATTAGGCCTACAAGTTGGGTCTGGGTTGTAGAGACGGTGTCTGCCGCTCCAAGATGTTCTCCAGGTTGCCTCTCCATAGCTTATATCTTGAAGCTCTCGTTAAGTAGTTGTTGAAACAACACTGCATTAGGCCTACAAGTTGGGTCTGGGTTGTAGAGACGGTGTCTGCCGCTCCAAGGTGTTCTCCAGGTTGCCTCTCCCTAGCTTCTATCTTGAAGCTCTCGTTAAATAGTTGTTGAAACAACACTGCATTAGGCCTACAAATTGGGTCTGGGTTGTAGCGACGGTGTCTGCCGCTCCAAGATGTTCTCCAGGTTGCCTCTCCCTAGCTTCTATCTTGAAGGTCTCGTTAAATAGTTGTTGAAACAACACTGCATTAGGCCTACAAGTTGGGTCTGGGTTGAAGAGACGGTGTCTGCCGCTTCAAGGTGTTCTCCAGTTTGCCTCTCCCTAGCTTCTATCTTGAAGCTCTCGTTAAGTAGTTGTTGAAACAACACTGCATTAGGCCTACAAGTTGGGTCTGGGTTGTGGAGACGGTGTCTTCTGCTCCAAGGTGTTCTCCAGGTTGCCTTTCCCTAGCTTCTATCTTCAGGCTCTCGTTAAATTGTTTTTAATATAACACTGCATTTGGCCTACTTGTTTTGTTGGCCCTACTAACGGTGTCTGCCGCTCCTTGATGTTCTCCTACACTGGACAAACCAGTGCTGCCTGTTTACTTCTGTTACCAATTTTGAACTGCATTTAGCCTACTTACTGATTTGGGCCTACTCAATGTGTCAGCCTCTCATTACAGTTGTACTCCACTGAACTAAGCAATGCCCCCTGGTTAGTCCTGTTACCAATTTTGAACTGCATTTAGCCCACTTTATTCTTTGGGCCTATATCTTTGTTTTCTCCTCATCCTGCCCATTGCCCAGCCAGTGATAGATGAGTCTGCTGGTACATTGACCCATAACGCAACATTCCCCGTGCACGCTACACTGCAAGATTGTGACCCTGCTGAAAGTGAGGTTCCCCTTCCCGCATACTATACCTCCTTACACGGGGACAAAGAGGAAGGTGCAGATGAAAGTGCAGGTTCCTTCATCAGGTGGGGGGAATACTCATTGGCGACGTCACTGGCACAGGGCCCCTCATAGTACGCAAAAGTGTCGCTGCCGGTGGGAGGCACCCCCACCGTGCAAACACACCACCGTACTTTGAGGGGCCCTGTGCCAGTGCCAATGCCAACGAGTGGGCCCCCCCTGCTTGCTCAGGATCACAGCACTTGCAAAGTTGAAATACTTACCTCTCCCTGCTCCACTGCCGTGACGTGGTCCAGATTTCCTGATCCCACTAAATACTTGAACCAGCCCTACCCCCCACAACTTTAGCCAAATGACCCCCAATTTCCAATGCCTTACTATTATTATAAGGTAAATTAAGATTGACAAGCTTCAGTAACAAGAATGGATGTTTTTGCCATTAAAATGGGCACTGTACATGTTTTCCTGGCCTCCACTCACTGCCGACTATTAGGGTTGAGCGAAACTGATCGGTCATTTTCATAAATCGGCGACTTTTAGGCAAAGTCGGGTTTCATGAAACCCGAACCGATCCTACAGTGGGATCGGCCATGCAGTACATGATCAGAGCGCCAAAGTCACGTTTCATATGACGCTGTCACCGCCGTTTTTCATCCAATGAAGGAGGACGCAGAGAGTGGGCAGCGTGATGACATAGGTCTCGGTCCCCATCATCTTTGAGAAGGGCATGGCAGTGATTGGCTTCCTGTCTGTGGCATCAAAGGGGGTATAAAGGGGCGTGTACGCCGACCAACATCTTACTTCTGCCGATCTGAGCATAGGGAGAGGTGTTGCTGCAGTTAGTCAGATGCAGGGGCAGAGTTAGGGAGGAAATATAAACCCCCAAACCGCTTGTGCTGCAGCGATTTTCACTGTCCCACACCACCTTTTTGTGCAGGGACAGTGAAGGTCGTATTTTAGTGCAGCAGCTGCATAGCTGTGTGCACGGTGCTGTGCAAACCACCTGCTTTTTTTAAAGCAAAATTCCTGTTGCTCCTTTCTGCACAGTTACCTATCTTGTTTATTTGTCCACATTTTTGTGTTAAGCAGTCCTTTTTATTGCTGCCATACTTGTCCTGAGCTCATTGTAGGGAGCTTGTTTTTTTTTAAATTTATTTATTTTTTAAATAATAATTCCAGCCACTTTCTGCCACGTTCATAGTGTTGTGTTATACCACTGGGCCAGAGTTGTGGTTCTGGGTCTCCCCCCCAAAAAAAAGGGAGATTAAAATTTGCACACAGTGTATATTCTGCTGTACTGCTAGTGTGTCGTATATATCAGGCAGCCACTTTCTGCCACGTTCATAGTTTACTGTTATACCACTGGGCTAGAGTTGTGGTTCTGTGTCTCCCCCCCCAAAAAAAAAGGGAGATTAAAATTTGCACACAGTGTATATTCTGCTGTACTGCTAGTGTGTCGTATATATCAGGCAGCCACTTTCTGCCACGTTCATAGTTTACTGTTATACCACTGGGCTAGAGTTGTGGTTCTGTGTCTCCCCCCCCCCAAAAAAAAAGGGAGATTAAAATTTGCACACAGTGTATATTCTGCTGTACTGCTAGTGTGTCGTATATATCAGGCAGCCACTTTCTGCCACGTTCATAGTTTACTGTTATACCACTGGGCCAGAGTTGTGCTTCTGTGTCTCCCCCCCAAAAAAAAGGGAGATTAAAATTCGCACACAGTGTATATTCTGCTGTACTGCTAGTGTGTTGTATATATCAAGGCAGCCACTTTCTGGCACGTTCATAGTTTACTGTTATACCACTGGGCCAGAGTTGCGGTTCTGTGTCTCCCCCCAAAAAAAAGGGAGATTAAAATTCGCACACAGTGTATATTCTGCTGTACTGCTAGTGTGTCGTATATATCAGGCAGCCACTTTCTGCCACGTTCATAGTTTACTGTTATACCACTGGGCCAGAGTTGTGCTTCTGTGTCTCCCCCCCCAAAAAAAAAGGGAGATTAAAATTCGCACACAGTGTATATTCTGCTGTACTGCTAGTGTGTCGTATATATCAGGCAGCCACTTTCTGCCACGTTCATAGTTTACTGTTATACCACTGGGCCAGAGTTGTGGTTCTGTGTCTCCCCCCCAAAAAAATAAGGGAGATTAAAATTCGCACACAGTGTATATTCTGCTGTATTGCTAGTGTGTCGTATATATCAGGCAGCCACTTTCTGCCACGTTCATAGTTTACTGTTATACCACTGGGCCAGAGTTGTGCTTCTGTGTCTCCCCCCCAAAAAAATGGAGATTCAAATTCTCACACAGTGTATATTCAGCTGTACTGCTAGTGCGTCGTATATATCAGGCAGCCACTTTCTGCCACGTTCATAGTTTACTGTTATACCACTGGGCCAGAGTTGTGCTTCTGTTTCTCCCCCCCAAAAAAATGGAGATTCAAATTCGCACACAGTGTATATTCTGCTGTACTGCTAGTGCGTCGTATATCAGGCAGACACTTTCTTCCACGTTCATAGTGTTGTGTTATCCCGCAGGGCCAGAGTTGGGGTTCTGTGTCTCCCCCCAAAAGCAAGTCATCTTTCAGGCAAGCTACGTGTCAGCAGGGGAAGGTGGGGCAAAAGAATGTGAAATACATGATTGGTTAATTTAAATGAAGGTTAGATCATCAACATTTTTGGTAGCCAGACGTGTCCTTTTTTTCGGTCAGTATTGAACCAGCAGCACTGAACACTCTTTCTGAAAGCACACTGACAGCAGGGCAATCGAGGTTCTGTAATCCATATTCTGGCAAATCAGGCCAGGTGTCTAGTTTAGATGCCCAGTAATCAAAGGGGAATGACCTGAGAGGGAGAACATCGATAAGGGTGGAAAAGTAGTTTGTAACCATACTGCACAAATGCTGTCTCCTGTCACTCGATGCAGCTGTCCCTGTCGTGTCAGCGGTCATTGCGAAATCATTCCACAACCTTGTCTTAAAACCCCTCTGTCCAACGCCACTTCGGATTTCTGCACCTCTAGCACCTCTGCCATGTTGCCCCCTGCAGCTCGTGTGAGAACCATCACCGGCGCTGTGTGCTGGGAATGCCTGAACCAAACGGTCTACAAGAGTTGCTTGTTTGGTAGCCAATATTTGACCTAGGTTCTCATGTGGCATGATATTTTGCAGTTTTCCTTTATATCTTGTATCCAGGAGGCAGGCCAACCGCTTGTCGTCATCGGTCATCATTTTAAAAATGTGGGGGTCCCTTTTTAGGATACGCAAGGCATACTCAGCCATGTGGGCCAATGTTCCAGGTGTGAATTAACTGTTTCTGCTGGGTTGAGGCCCACTTTCTTGCAAATCAACATCATAAGTGTCCCGCAATAAACCTGTACCAGACCTTGCAATGCCACCAGTTTCTATTGCCACCTGAGAATCATCCTCCTCCCATACATATTCATCCCCATCATCCTCCTCCTCATCCTCTTCGTCCGCCAATTCGTCCTGTACAGTTCCCTGAGCAGACAATGGCTGACTGTCATCAAGGCTTCCCTCCTCCTCGGCTGCAGACGCCTGCTCCTTAATGTGCGTCAAACTTTGCATCAGCAGACGCATAAGTGGGATGTTAATGCTTATGATGGCGTCGACCACTGCACACCAGACAACTCCATGTCTGCCATCCAAGTGCCTGCCCGTGTATCCTCCCACAAATTTATAACAGCACACCTCTGTTTGCACAGCCTCTGAATCATGTGCAGTGTGGAGTTCCACCTTGTTGCAACGTCGATTATTAGGTAGCTATTAGGTAGGTATTGGGTAGCTCGTAGCGTGGTACAGCGTAGTCCATCAAGGCTTTGAAAGCTTCGCTTTCAACTAACAGGTAGGGCATCATCTCTAACTAGATTAGTCTAGCTATGTGTGCGTTCAAACCCTGTGTACGCGGATGCGAGGCTAAGTACTTCCTTTTTCTAACCATAGTCTCATGTAGGGTGAGCTGGACTGGAGAGCTGGAGATCGTGGAACTAGCGGGGGTGCCGGTGGACATGGCAGACTGAGAGACGGTGGGAGATGGTATTGTTGCCACCGGTGCCCTAGATGCAGTGTTTCCTACTACGAAACTGGTGATTCCCTGACCCTGACTGCTTTGGCCTGGCAAAGAAACCTGCACAGATACTGCAGGTGGTGCGGAAAATGGTGGCCCTACACTGCCGGAAGGGATGTTGCGTTGCTGACTAGCTTCTTTGGCCGAGGGTGCTACAACCTTAAGGGACGTTTGGTAGTTAGTCCAGGCTTGCAAATGCATGGTGGTTAAATGTCTATGCATGCAACTTGTATTGAGACTTTTCAGATTCTGTCCTCTGCTTAAGGTAGTTGAACATTTTTGACAGTTGACTTTGCGCTGATCAATTGGATGTTGTTTAAAAAAAATGCCAGACTGCACTCTTTCTAGCATCGGATACCTTTTCAGACATTGCAGACTGAGCTTTAACCGGATGGCCACGCTGTCCTCCAACAGGTTTTGGCTTTGCCACGCATTTTGGGCAAGATACGGGCCCGGCAGATGGAACCTGTTGCGATGTTGATGCCTGCTGCGGCCCCTCCTCCTCCGCTTCAGAACTGCTGCTGCCTGCACCCTGTTCCCCCAATGGCTGCCAATCGGGGTCAAGAACTGGGTCATCTATTACCTCTTCTTGTAGCTCGTGTGCAACTTCGTCTGTGTCACCGTGTCGGTCGGTGGTATAGCGTTCGTGATGGGGCAACATAGTCTCATCAGGGTCTGATTCTTGATCAGCACCCTGCGAGGGCAATGTTGTGGTCTGAGTCAAAGGACCAGCATAGTAGTCTGGGTGTGGCTGTGCATCAGTGCACTCCATGTCAGATTCAACTTGTAATGGGCATGGACTGTTAACTGCTTCACTTTCTAAGCCAGGGACGGTATGTGTAAAGAGCTCCATGGAGTAACCCGTTGTGTCGCCTGCTGCATTCTTCTCTGTTGTTGTTTTTGCTGAAGAGGACAAGGAAGCGACTTGTCCCTGACCGTGAACATCCACTAACAACGCGCTGCTTTGACATTTACCAGTTTCACGAGAGGAGGCAAAAGAGCTAGAGGCTGAGTCAGCAAGATAAGCCAAAACTTGCTCTTGCTGCTCCGGCTTTAAAAGCGGTTTTCCTACTCCCAGAAAAGGGAGCGTTCGAGGCCTTGTGTAGCCAGACGACGAACCTGGCTCCACAGCTCCAGACTTAGGTGCAATATTTTTTTTCCCACGACCAGCTGATGCTCCACCACTACCACTACCCTCATTACCAGCTGACAATGAATGCCCCCGGCCACGACCTCTTCCACCATACTTCCTCATTGTTTTAAAAACGTAAACAAACTAACAGTATTTGTTGCTGTCACACAAATTACACGGTGAGCTATAACTTCAGTATGATTTAGCTACCCCTTTACAGGTGAGTGAGACCACAACGAAAATCAGGCACAATGTTACACATTCTGTTGTTGGTGGCAACAATTGAGAGAGATGCCACACACGCAGGACTGTCACTGAAGCACAAATGTAAATATTAATCTCCCACTGATTTGATTTTTTTTTTTTTTAAGGGAGACTTTAGGAAAAAAAATAATAGAATAAAATGATTTTTTCAGGAAGAATTTAGAAAGCAAATAAAATAAAATGATTTTTTCAGGGAGAATTTAGAAAACAAATAAAACAAAAAAAGGCTTTCTATGGCCCACTGAGTGAGAGATGACGCACACAGGAGTCAGGAGTGGCACACAAGCCCAGAGGCCAATATTTATCTCCCACTGATTGATGTAGTGATTTTTTCAAGTAGATTTTGGAACCCAAATCAAGCTAAAAAAAATAATAGGCTTTATATGGCCCACAATTGGAGAGAGAGAGAGAGATGGCACACCCAGGAGTCAAGACTGGCACACAAGCAGAAAGGGCAATATTAATCTCCCACTGATTTGTTTTTTTTTTTCAGGGAGACTTTAGGAAAAAAAAAATAGAATAAAATGATTTTTTCAGGAAGAATTTAGAAACCAAATAAAATAAAATGATTTTTTCAGGGAGAATTTAGAAAACAAATAAAACAAAAAAAGGCTTTCTATGGCCCACTGAGTGAGAGATGACGCACACAGGAGTCAGGAGTGGCACACAAGCCCAGAGGCCAATATTTATCTCCCACTTTTTTTTTTTGTTCCAGGGAAAATTTATAAACCCAATAAAAAAAATAATAAATAGGCTTTCTATGGCCCACTATCTGAGAGACAGAGAGAGATGGCACGCTTAGGACTGGCACACAAGCCCAAAGGCCAATATTAATCTCCCTTTTTTTTTTAAGGGAGAATTTATAAAACCAAAAAAAAATAAATAAATAGGCTTTCTATGGCCCACTATTTGTGAGAGAGATGGCACGCTCAGGACTGGCACACAAGCCCAGAGGCCAATATTAATCTCCCACTTTTTTTTTTTTTCCAGGGAAAATTTATAAACCCAATAAAAAAAAAAATAAATAAATAGGCTTTCTATGGCCCACTATCTGAGAGAGAGAGATGGCACGCTTAGGACTGGCACACAAGCCCAAAGGCCAATATTAATCTCCCACTGATTGATTTATTGATTTTTTCAGGTAGAATTTAGAACCCAAATAAAGCAAAAAAAAAAAAAAAAAATGGGCTTTCTATGGCCCACTGAGTGAGTGATGATGCACACAGGAGTCAGGAGTGGCACACAAGCCCTGAGGCCAATATTTTTCTCCCACTGATTGATGTAGTGATTTTTTCAGGTAGATTTTAGAACCAAAATCAAGCAAAAAAATAAATAGGCTTTCTATGGCCCACTGAGTGAGTGATGATGCACACAGGAGTCAAGAGTGGCACACAAGCCCTGAGGCCAATATTTTTCTCCCACTGATTGATGTAGTGATTTTTTCAGGTAGATTTTATAACCCAAATCAAGCAAAAAAATAAATAGGCTTTCTATGGCCCACTGAGTGCGAGATGACACAGACAGGGATGGCACTCTAGCAGAAATGTCAATCTTAATCTCCCACAAAAAAAAAAAAAAAAACAGGAACTGTCCTTCAATTACTATCTCCCTGCAGTAATCTCAGCCAGGTATGGCAGGCAGCAATAAGGAGTGGACTGATGCACAAATTAAATAAAAAGTGTGTACAAACCAAAAAGATAGCTGTGCAGAAAGGAAGGAACAAGAGGATTTGTGCTTTGAAAAAAGCAGTTGGTTTGCACAGCGGCGTACACACAGCAATGCAGCTATCAGGGAGCCTTCTAGGGCAGCCCAATGAGTTACAGCGCTGAGGGGGAAAAAAAAAAATGTAGCTTCCACTGTCCCTGCACACCGAAGGTGGTGTTGGGCAGTGGAAATCGCTACAGCACAAGCAGTTTGGTGGTTAATGGACCCTGCCTAACGCTATCCCTGCTTCTGACGAAGCGGCAGCAACCTCTCCCTAAGCTCAGATCAGCAGCAGTAACATGGCGGTCGGCGGGAACGCCCCTTTATAGCCCCTGTGACGCCGCAGACAGCAAGCCAATCACTGCAATGCCCTTCTCTAAGATGGTGGGGACCAGGACCTATGTCATCACGCTGCCCACACTCTGCGTTTACCTTCATTGGCTGAGAAATGGCGCTTTTCGCGTCATTGAAACGCGACTTTGGTGCGAAAGTCGCGTACCGCATGGCCGACCCCGCACAGGGGTCGGATCGGGTTTCATGACTTTGCCAAAAGTCGGCGACTTTTGAAAATGAACGACCCGTTTCGCTCAACCCTAGTCTCCGGTGTATAAGAAAGACATAGCTGAACTAGAGCGGGTGCAGAGAAGAGCGACCAAGGTTATTAGAGGACTGGGGGGTCTGCAATACCAAGATAGGTTATTACCTTGGGGCTATTTAGTTTGGAAAAACAAAGACTAAGGGGTGATCTTATTTTAATGTATAAATATATGAGGGGACAGTACAAAGACCTTTCTGATGATCTTTTTAATCATAGACCTGAAACAGGGACAAGGGGGCATCCTCTGCGTTTGGAGGAAAAAAGGTTTAAGCATAATAACAGACGCAAATTCTTTACTGTAAGAGCAGTGAGACTATGGAACTCTCTGCCGTATGATGTTGTAATGAGTGGTTCATTACTTAAATTTAAGAGGGGACTGGATACCTTTCTGGAAAAGTATAATGTTACAGGGTATGTATACTAGATTCCTTGATAGGGTGTTGATCCAGGGAACTAGTCTGATTGCCATATGTGGAGTCGGGAAGGAATTTTTTTCCCCAATGTGGAGCTTAATCTTTGCCACATGGTTTTTTTTTTACCTTCCTCTGGATCAACATGTTAAGGCATGTTAGGTTAGGCTATGGGTTGAACTAGATGGACTTATAGTCTTCCTTCAACCTTAATAACTATGTAACTAAGATATATATATTTCCTTGTTCAAAGAAGGTCGTTTTTTAGCCTTCCTTACCTTGGCCATATCCCTGAGTATCGCACACTTTGTGCTTTTTGTTACTCCAGTATTGTTACAGCTCTGAAATATGGCAAAACTGGTGGCAAATGGCATCTTGGCAGCTTCAAGCTTGATTTTCCATAATTTATGGGCAGTTATTTTGTGCCTTTTTGCCCAACACGCTTCTTGCGACCTTGTTGGCTATTTGCCATGAAACACTTGATTGTTCGGTGATCATCACACTTCAAAAGTTTGGTAATTTGAAGACTGCTGCATTTCTCTGCAAGACATCTCACAATTTTGGATTTTTCAGAGGCTGTCAAATCTCTCTTCTGACCCATTTTGCCAAAGGAAAGGAAGTTGCCTAATAATTAAGCACATCTTATTTAGGTTTTTGATGTCATTAGACAACACCCCTCCTCATTACAAAGATGCACATCACCTGATATGACCAGCTCTACCCTCGCCTACTGTATTCTCACCCATCCCTTGTAGATTGTGAGCCTTTGCGGGCAGGGTCCTCTCTCCTCCTGTACCAGTTATGACTTGTATTAAGATTATTGTACTTGTTTTTATTATGTATACCCCTCCTTACGTGTAAAGCGCCATGGAATAAATGGCGCTATAACAATAAATAATAGTAATAATGATAATAATAATAATTGGTAGCTGGCTCTCAAGTCTGAACAGCTTGGAGTAGGACAACATGTATAAAAAAGTATCATGTGATCAAAATACAACTTGCCTAATAATTCTGCATTCAGTGTATGTATACTAAAGGGAGTATAAATGTGGCTGGCCTTTTGAGCTAGGCATTTCACCTCTATATCTTCCTATGGGCAGGTAACTGAAACAGTCGGGCCTCTGTACTGCTCTGCACTTATTGACATTGACGTTGGATGACAGAAGGTGTGGTTTTAATATAAGAAACAGGAAAGGACCATCCTGATTATCACACTTTGTTGCTATGCGTTGGCATTTACACCTTTTTGGACAAAATTGTGTTAACTAAGGCTCAGTTCAGATTAGTGTTTGGAGGCTCTGCGGAGGGCTGCATAAGTCCTCCGTTAAGCCCCGACTAATTCTGCATACTTCTGCATGCGTCCTGTGTACCTATCTTTAACAATGAGAATGCAGGACATGTGGGTGTATGCGGATGTATGCAGATGTGTTGTTTTGACGCACACGCCGACTGCACGGGAACGCAACAAGCGTTTTGTGCAGATGGCAGGCATTCGCATAAATCCATATACATCCACATGTCCTGTGTACCCAATGTTAAAGATAGATATGCAGGACGCATGCAGAAGTATGCGGAAGTAGGCGGGGCTTAACAGAGGACTTACGCAGCCAGCCGCAAAGCCCCGGACCGCAAATGTGAATTCGGCCTAAGTTACCTACAGTATGTTATTTACATGTACTATTATTGTTCACTTTGCTTACTACAGGAGATACGCTCATTTATTTTTTTCTTTATTGCTTCTCTAACATGAACTCTTTAATGCTTTCTGTTTCCTTTTGCCCTTCTAACTGTAGCTCTCTCCTCCTCTCCATTGTTTTGATCAACACATTCTGCACCCTTCATCTGTGCTTTTAGATTCCCTAATCTACAGCCGGTAGAGTTTGGCAGCTACATTTTTATTGCTTAATATCATCTACAATCTCCTACTTCAATGCATTTTAATAGGAATATAGAGAAGAGGTTAATTGCCAGAATAACAGGCATTGCGATGCCTTTTTCTGTTATGGATGGCTGCTTTCCTTCATGCAGCAAGACTCATTGCTCAATGTGTCATTTGTTTGATTTTGTTTGGTGTAACAAAAATATAATAAACTGCAGGTTAGGGCTCTTTTCTAATGATGGCAAAATATATAAGAACTTTAAAGTAAAATGGATCCTTAGCATAGAGATGATGAAATGTCATTGTTTTGTTATCCCACATAGACAATTTTTTTACCTATTCTACATTAAAAAAAAAATCTGTGCACAATTTACAAGCAACATTTTTCTTTATGTTTTATGAAAGCGAAGTTTATTAACCCCTTCATGACCCAGCCTATTTTGACCTTAAAGACCTTGCCGTTTTATTGCAATTCTGACCAGTGTCCCTTTATGAGGTAATAACTCAGGAACGCTTCAACAGATCCTAGCAGTTCTGAGACTGTTTTTTCATGACATATTGGGCTTCATGTTAGTGGTAAATTTAGGTCAATAAATTATGTGTTTATTTGTGATAAAAACGGAAATTTGGCGAAAATTTTGAAAATTTCGCAATTTTCACATTTTGAATTTTTATTCTGTTAAACCAGAGAGTTATGTGACACAAAATAGTTAATAAATAACATTTCCCACATGTTTACTTTACATCAGCACAATTTTGGAAACAAAATTTTTTTTTGCTAGGAAGTTATAAGGGTTAAAATTTGACCAGCGATTTCTCATTTTTACAACGAAATTTACAAAACCATTTTTTTAGGGACCACCTCACATTTGAAGTCAGTTTGAGGGGTCTATATGGCTGAAAATACCCAAAAGTGACACCATTCTAAAAACTGCACCCCTCAAGGTACTCAAAACCACATTCCAGAAGTTTATTAACCCTTCAGGTGCTTCACAGCAGCAGAAGCAACATGGAAGGAAAAAATGAACATTTAACTTTTTAGTCACAAAAATTATCTTTTAGCAACAATTTTTTATTTTCCCAATGGTAAAAGGAGAAACTGAACCATGTACGTTGTTGTCCAATTTGTCCTGAGTACGCTGATACCTCATATGTGGGGGTAAACCACTGTTTGGGCGCACGGCAGGGCTTGGAAGGGAAGGAGCGCCATTTGACTTTTTGAATCAAAAATTGGCTCCACTCTTTAGCGGACACCATGTCACGTTTGGAGAGCCCCCGTGTGCCTAAAAATTGGAGCTCCCCCACAAGTGACCCCATTTTGGAAACTAGACGCGCCAGGGAACTTATCTAGATGCATAGTGAGCACTTTGAACCCCCAGGTGCTTCACAAATTGATCCGTAAAAATGGAAAAGTACTTTTTTTTCACAAAAAAATTATTTTAGCCTCAATTTTTTCATTTTCACATGGGCAACAGGATAAAATGGATCCTAAAGTTTGTTGGGCAATTTCTCCTGAGTACACTGATACCTCATATGTGGGGGTAAACCACTGTTTGGGCACATGGTAAGGCTCGGAAGGGAAGGAGCGCAATTTGACTTTTTGAATGAAAAATTATCTCCATCGTTAGCGGACACCATGTCGCGTTTGGAAAGCTCCTGTGTGCCTAAACATTGGCGCTCCCCCACAAGTGACCCCATTTTGGAAACTGGACCCCCCAAGGAACTTATTTAGATGCCTAGTAAGCACTTTAAACCCACAGGTGCTTCACAAATTGATCTGTAAAAATGAAAAAGTACTTTTTTTTCACAAAAAAATTCTTTTCGCCTTAATTTTTTCATTATCACATGGGCAATAGGATAAAATGGATCTTAAAATTTGTTGGGCAATTTCTCCCGAGTACGCCGATACCTCATATGTGGGGGTAAACCACTGTTTGGGCACTCGGCAGTGCTCGGAAGGGAAGGCGCGCCATTTGACTTTTTGAATGGAAAATTAGCTCCAATTGTTAGCGGACACCATGTCGCGTTTGGAGAGCCCCTGTGTGCCTAAACATTGGAGTTCCCCCACAAGTGACCCCATTTTGGAAACTAGACCCCCCAAGGAACTTATCTAGATGCATATTGAGCACTTTAAACCCCCAGGTGCTTCACAGAAGTTTATAACGCAGAGCCATGAAAATAAAAAATAATTTTTCTTTCCTCAAAAATGATTTTTTAGCCTGGAATTTCCTATTTTGCCAAGGGTAATAGGAGAAATTGGACCCCAAATGTTGTTGACCAGTTTGTCCTGAGTACGCTGATACCCCATATGTGGGGGTAAACCACTGTTTGGGCGCACGGCAGGGCTCGGAAGGGAAGGCACGCCATTTGGCTTTTTAAATGGAAAATTAGCTCCAATCATTAGCGGACACTATGTCACGTTTGGAGAGCCCCTGTGTGCCTAAACATTAAAGATCCCCCAGAAATGACCCCATTTTGGAAACTAGTCCACCAAAGGAACTAATCTAGATGTGTGGTGAGGACTTTGAACCCCCAAGTGCTTCACAGAAGTTTATAACGCAGAGCCATGAAAATAAAAAAAAAAAATTATTTTCTCAAAAATGATCTTTTAGCCTGCAATTTTTTATTTTCCCAAGGGTATCAGGAGAAATTTGACCCCAAAAGTTGTTTTCCAGTTTCTCCTGAGTACGCTGATACCCCATATGAGGGGGTAAACCACTGTTTGGGCACATGCCGGGGCTCGGAAGTGAAGTAGTGACGTTTTGAAATGCAGACTTTGATGGAATGCTCTGTGGGTGTCACGTTGCGTTTGCAGAGCCCCTGATGTGGCTTAACAGTAGAAACCCCCCACAAGTGACCCCATTTTGGAAACTAGACCCCGAAAGGAACTTATCTAGATGTGTGGTGAGCACTTTGAACCCCCAAGTGCTTCACAGAAGTTTATAATGCAGAGCCGTGAAAATAATAAATACGTTTTCTTTCCTCAAAAATAATTATTTAGCCCAGAATTTTTTAATTTTCCCAAGGGTTACAGGAGAAATTGGACCCCAAAAGTTGTTGTTCAGTTTCTCCTGAGTACGCTGATACCCCATGTGTGGAGGTAAACCACTGTTTGGGCACACGTCGGGGCTCAGAAGGGAAGTAGTGACTTTTGAAATGCAGACTTTGATGGAATGGTCTGCGGGCGTCACGTTGCGTTTGCAGAGCCCCTGGTGTGCCTAAACAGTAGAAACCGTCCACAAGTGACCCCATTTTAGAAACTAGACCCCCCAAGGAACTTATCTAGATATGTGGTGAGCACTTTGAACCCCCAAGTGCTTCACAGACGGTTACAACGCAGAGCCGTGAAAATAATAAATCATTTTTCTTTCCTCAAAAATGATGTTTTATCAAGCATTTTTTTATTTTCACAAGGGTACCAGGAGAAATTGGACCCCAGTAATTGTTGCGCAGTTTATCCTGAGTACGCTGATACCCCATATGTGGGGGTAAACCACTGTTTGGGCACACGTCAGGGCTCGGAATTGAGGGAGCACCATTTGACTTTTTGAATACGAGATTGGCTGGAATCAATGGTGGCGCCATGTTGCGTTTGGAAACCCCTCAATTCTACCTCCAACACTAACCCCCCCACACCCCTAACCCTAATCCCAACTGTAGCCATAACCCTAATCACAACCCTAACCCCAACAAACCCCTAACCACAACCCTAATTCCAACCCTAACCCTAAGGCTATGTGCCCACGTTGCGGATTCGTGTGAGATTTTTCAGCATCATTTTTTAAAAATCTGCGGGTAAAAGGCACTGCGTTTTACCTGCGGATTTTCCGCGGATTTCCAGTGTTTTTTGTGCGGATTTCACCTGCGGATTTCTATTGAGGAACAGGTGTAAAACGCTGCGGAATCCGCACAAAGAATTGACATGCTGCAGAAAATACAACGCAGCGTTTCCGCGCGGTATTTTCCGCACCATGGGCACAGCGGATTTGGTTTTCCATATGTTTACATGGTACTGTACACCTGATGGAACACTGCTGCGAATCCGCAGCGGCCAATCCACTGCGGATCCGCAGCCAAATCCGCACCGTGTGCACATAGCCTAATTCTAAAGGTATGTGCACACGCTGCGGAAACCGCTGCGGATCCGCAGCAGTTTCCCATGAGTTTACAGTTCAATGTAAACATATGGGAAACAAAAATCGCTGTACACATGCTACGGAAAAACTGCACGGAAACGCAGCGGTTTACATTCCGCAGCATGTCTCTTCTTTGTGCGGATTCCGCAGCGGTTTTACAACTGCTCAAATAGAAAATCGCAGTTGTAAAACCGCAGTGAAATGTGCAGAAAAAACGCGGTAAATCCGCCATAAATCCGCAGCGGTTTAGCACTGCGGATTTATCAAATCCGCAGCGGAAAAATCCACAGAGGACCAGAATACGTGTGCGCATACCGAAACCCTAACCCTACCTCTACCCCTACCCCTAAACCTAGCCCTAACCCTACCCCTACCCCTAACCCTACCCCTAACCCTACCCCTAACCCTACCCCTAACCCTACCCCTAACCGTACCCCTAACCCTACCCCTAACCCTACCCCTAACCCTACCCCTAGCCCTAACCCTACCCCTAACCCTAAACCTATTCTAACAGTGGAAAAAAAAATTCTTTATTTTTTTATTGTCCCTACCTATGGGGGTGACAAAGGGGGGGGTCATTTATTATTTTTTTTATTTTGATCACTGAGATAGATTATATCTCAGTGATCAAAATGCACTTTGGAACGAATCTGCCGGCCGGCAGATTCGGCGGGCGCACTGCGCATGCGCCCGCCATTTTGGAAGATGGCGGCGCCCGGGGAGAAGACGGACGGACCCCGGCAGGATCGTTAAGTATGATGGGGTGGGGTGGGAGCACGGGTGGGATGATTGGAGCATGGGGGGGTGAATCGGAGCACGGGAGGGGTGGAACGGAGCACGGGGGGTGGAACGGAGCACGGGGGTGTGGAACCGGAGCACGGAGGGGGGTGGATCGGAGTGCAGGGGGGTTGATTGGAGCATGGGGGGGTGATTGAAGCACGGGGGGAGCGGCCAAGAGCATGGGGGGAGCGGAGCACAGGACAGAGGGGAGCCGGAGCAGTGTACCGGACAGATCGGGGGGCTTGGGGGGCGATCGGTGGGGTGGGGGCACATTAGTATTTCCAGCCATGGCCGATGATATTGCAGCATCGGCCATGGCTGGATTGTAATATTTCACCAGTTATAATAGGTGAAATATTACAAATCGCTCTGATTGGCAGTTTCACTTTCAACAGCCAATCAGAGCGATCGTAGCCACGAGGGGGTGAAGCCACCCCCCTGGGCTAAACTACCACTCCCCCTGTCCCTGCAGATCGGGTGAAATGGGAGTTAACCCTTTCACCCGATCTGCAGGGACGCGATCTTTCCATGACGCCACATAGGCATCACAGGTCGGATTGGCACCGACTTTCATGACGCCTACGTGGCGTCAAAGGTCGGGAAGGGGTTAAGTAAATTTCAGTTTGTCAAGATTTGTGCTTTGCAATCTGCCTCTGATTAATTTTGGAGGGGAGAGGATCTTTTTTGGTGTAGGCTCCTTTTTGCTCTAGAATTAAAGAAAAAATAAATTTGGAGCAACACCATCCAGATAATATTTAAACAGATATAAGTTTATTACATACCCTGTAGAATGTAAGCCCGCAAGGGCAGGGTCCTCTTCCCTCTGTACCAGTCCGTCATTGTTAGCTTTGTTTACTGTAAGTGATATTTGTATTTTGATGTAACCCCTTCTCATGTACAGCACCATGGAATTAATGGTGCTATATAAATAAAAAAATAAAAAATAATAATAACATACAACATCATTAATCAAATTGTATATGACAAAAAATAGTAAATAAAATCACAAGACAATAGATGAGGCAATTGTAGATAAGGGGTCAGATAGAAAATGGCGTTTGCACACTAAATACATCGGGCAAAAAAGGTAGAGTGCATAGTGCAATAAAAAATATATGAAGGACAGGGGTGCGTCATTGAGATAATGATTCTTGTATAACACATTAGTAGTGACATCCATAGACACAATGTCCAAAACCCTAGTACCGCCACCTATCCTATATGTGCTTAACCATGCTCAGGTGTATCAGGACACACGCCACACAGCCCCAATGGGTGTTTCGCGTTTGCTTCTTCAGGGTGCTATGTACTGTATACACTGAGTGTCGGGCCTGGTCTTTAATATCCCTCTATCAATTGTATTTAATTCCCCATATCGGCTCATGTTTCCAACCGCACGCGCTGGATGTTGCATCACTTCCGGCAGTCATCATGACACCGTGTGTCAGCACTGCCCTCACAATGATGTCACTGACCTGCAAGCGTCAATGCCTGGTGCCATTGCCACGCCCCCACGAAAGGGCAATGGGGTACTCGGTACCGGGTCCTTCAGTTCCCTCAGCGAGGATGTCACGGTAGCCCAACCCGGACCGTGGCCCTATGAGGGGCGCCCAACAAAAGGCAGAGTTCGTAGATAACGGTTGTGTTTGTGACGCCACCTGTGGTATTCGGTCAGAGTGACCGACGCTGCTTAGGGGTCCGCTGGGGCGATGTTATGGCAGCTAGATGGTGTACCTTCCCACAGGTGAAGTATTTCCCCAGGGCTTCCCAGAAGTGTAGATGATGATGGTGGATGATGTAAGGCGTGGTGAATAACAAGGACACAATGGGTGCAGTCTCTTCACCTTTACTGAAGGCTTCAACATCCACAGTCCAGAGTGCCGGATGACAGGTAGTCAGGGTCCGGCCGGTCTGATGGCAATTCCAGAGTCCCCTTATCCAGGAGGAATTCGATAGCCTTCCCCTTGCGCACAGTAACATAGTAGGTCCCTACTTGCATAAGCTACCATAAGGTGCTCACTGTTGTTACTTCTCTCTCCCTGTCCCCCAGATGGATAGGTATTGTGAGTTCTGTTTTTGGGCTCCCTCTGGTGGTTACTGATGGTACTGGGTGACTTGTGTTCTCTGCGGTCTCTGGTGTCCACCTGTTCCATCAGGTTATGGGAGTTTCCTATTTAACCTGGCTTTTTTGTCATTTCCTCGCCGGCTATCAATGTAATCAGCGTGTCTTTTTACCTCTGCTCCCTGCGTCTGTTATCTTCAGGACAAGCTAAGTTTTGATTTTCCTGTTCCACGTTTTGCTTAATTTTTGTCTTAGTCCAGCTTGCAGATATGTGATTCCTTGCTGCTGGTTGCTCTAGTGGGCTGAAATTACTCCTCATGTTCCATGAGTTGGCACATGAGTTCAAGTAATTTCAGGATGGTTTTTTTGAAGGGTTTTTCGCTGACCGCGCAGTTCACTTTTGTATCCTCTGCTATCTAGCTTTAGCGGGCCTCATTTTTGCTGATTCTATTTTCAGAACTACGTGTGTGCTTTCCTCTCATTTCACCGTTATTACATGTGGGGGGCTGCTATTTCTGTGGGGTGTTTCTCTGGAGGCAAGTGAGGTCTGTGTTTCTTCTTATAGGGGAAGTTAATCCTTCGGCTGGCGCGAGACGTCTAGGAATCATCGTAGGCACATTCCCCGGCTACTGCTAGTTGTGTGTTTAGGTTCAGGATCGCGGTCAGCTCAGGTTCCATCACCCTAGAGCTTGTTTTTGTGCTTGTCCTTTTGTGATCCCCTGCCATTGGGATCATGACAGTATAGCCGGCCCCAAAAAAAAAAAAAAATTGGTCATCGTTTTGGCTGAAGTAGGAGGAAAAGTAGTCTGAGGAAGTTTTTTTTTTTTTTTTTTTTCCTCCCCCTCCTCAGTGTTTGCTGTCTAGCCTTATTTGCAGCTTGACTGCTTCTTTCCTCCTCTTAATCCTTGAATGGCTCTGACCTCAGCTGTTTATCATGGACGTCCAGAGTTTGGCTTCCAGCCTGAATAATCTTGCTGCCAAGGTTCAAAATATACAAGATTTTGTTGTACATACGCCTATGTCTGAACCTAGAATTCCTGTCCCAGAGTTTTTTTCTGGAGATAGATCTAGTTTTCTGAATTTTAGGAACAATTGCAAGTTGTTTCTTTCCTTGAAATCTCGCTCCTCTGGAGACCCTGCTCAGCAGGTCAAGATTGTTATATCTTTCCTGCGGGGTGACCCTCAGAATTGGGCATTTGCATTGGCACCAGGGGATCCTGCGTTGCTCAATGTGGATGCGTTTTTTCTGGCATTGGGTTTGCTCTATGAGGAACCTAACCTAGAGATTCAGGCTGAAAAAGCTTTATTGGCTCTTTCTCAGGGGCAAGATGAAGCAGAAATATATTGTCAGAAATTTCGGAAATGGTCAGTGCTTACTCAGTGGAATGAGTGCGCTCTGGCTGCAAAATTCAGAGATGGCCTTTCTGAGGCCATTAAAGATGTTATGGTGGGGTTCCCGGCGCCTACAGGTCTGAATGAGTCCATGACTATGGCTATTCAGATTGATCGGCGTTTACGGGAGCGCAAACCTGGGCACCATTTGGCGGTGTCTTCTGAACAGGCACCTGAGATAATGCAATGTGATAGAATTCAGTCCAGAAGTGAACGGCAAAATTATAGGCGGAAAAATGGATTGTGTTTTTATTGTGGTGATTCAGCTCATGTTATATCAGCATGCTCTAAACGCACAAAAAAGGTTGATAAGTCTGTTGCCATTGGTACTTTACAGTCTAAGTTCATTCTGTCTGTGACGCTGATTTGTTCATTATCATCCATTTCCGTCGATGCCTATGTGGATTCAGGCGCTGCCCTGAGTCTTATGGATTGGTCATTTGCCAATCGCTGTGGGTTTAGTCTGGAACCTCTGGAAGTTCCTATTCCTTTGAAAGGAATTGACTCTACACCTTTGGCTATGAATAAACCTCAGTACTGGGCACAGGTGACCATGCGTATGACTCCCGTTCATCAGGAGGTGATTCGCTTCCTGGTACTGTATAATTTACATGATGTCTTAGTGCTTGGTCTGCCATGGTTACAAACTCATAACCCAGTCCTGGACTGGAAAACAATGTCTGTGTTAAGCTGGGGATGTCAGGGGGTTCATGATGATGCATCTCCGATTTCTATCGCTTCATCTACTCCTTCTGAGGTTCCGGTATTTTTGTCTGATTATCGGGAGGTTTTTGAGGAGCCTAAGCTCAGTTCGCTTCCTCCTCACAGGGATTGCGATTGTGCTATAGATTTGATTCCTGGCAGTAAATTCCCTAAAGGTCGTTTGTTCAATCTGTCAGTGCCAGAGCATACTGCTATGCGGAATTATGTTAAGGAGTCCTTGGAAAAGGGACATATCCGTCCATCTTCGTCCCCTTTGGGAGCAGGTTTTTTTTTTGTGGCCAAAAAAGATGGTTCCTTGAGGCCTTGCATAGATTATCGTCTTTTGAATAAGATTACTGTCAAATATCAGTATCCTTTGCCATTGTTGACTGATTTGTTCACTCGCATTAAGGGGGCTAAATGGTTCACTAAGATTGATCTTCGGGGTGCGTATAATCTTGTGCGGATAAGGCAGGGTGATGAGTGGAAAACCGCATTTAATATGCCTGAGGGCCATTTCGAGTATTTGGTGATGCCTTTTGGACTTTCTAATGCTCCTTCTGTCTTCCAGTCTTTTATGCACGATATTTTCCGTGAATATCTGGATAAATTTATTATCGTGTATTTGGATGATGTTTTGGTTTTTTCTGATGACTGGGAGTCTCATGTTCAGCAGGTCAGGAAGGTGTTTCAGGTCCTGCGGGCCAATTCTTTGTTTGTAAAGGGTTCTAAATGTCTCTTTGGAGTCCAGAAGATTTCTTTTTTGGGGTATATTTTTTCCCCTTCTACTATTGAGATGGATCCCGTCAAGGTTCAGGCTATTTGTGACTGGACGCAGCCTACATCTCTTAAGAGTCTACAGAAGTTCTTGGGCTTTGCTAATTTTTATCGTCGCTTCATAACTAATTTTTCTAGTGTTGTTAAGCCTTTGACGGATTTGACTAAAAAGGGTGCTGATGTTACTGATTGGTCTCCTGCGGCTGTGGAGGCCTTTCAGGAACTTAAGCGCCGGTTCTCTTCTGCTCCTGTGTTGCGTCAGCCAGATACGTCGCTTCCTTTTCAGGTTGAGGTTGATGCTTCCGAGATCGGAGCGGGGGCGGTTTTGTCACAGAGAAGCTCCGATGGCTCAGTGATGAAGCCATGTGCGTTCTTTTCTAGAAAATTTTCGCCCGCTGAACGGAATTATGATGTTGGTAATCGGGAGCTTTTGGCCATGAAGTGGGCATTTGAGGAGTGGCGTCATTGGCTTGAGGGTGCTAGACATCGTGTGGTGGTCTTGACTGATCACAAAAATCTGATGTACCTTGAGTCTGCCAAGCGTCTGAATCCTAGACAGGCTCGTTGGTCACTGTTTTTCTCCCGTTTCAATTTTGTGGTTTCATACCTGCCAGGTTCAAAGAATGTGAAGGCGGATGCTCTTTCTAGGAGTTTTGTGCCTGACTCCCCTGGAAATTCTGAGCCCACTGGTATCCTTAGGGATGGGGTGATTTTGTCTGCTGTCTCCCCAGACTTGCGACGTGCTTTGCAGGAGTTTTAGGCGGATAAACCTGATCGTTGTCCGCCGGAAAGACTGTTTGTATCAGATAATTGGACCAGTAGAGTCATCTCCGAGGTCCATTCTTCTGTGTTGGCAGGTCATCCTGGAATATTTGGTACTAGAGACTTGGTGGCCAGGTCTTTTTGGTGGCCTTCCTTGTCGAGGGATGTGCGTTCTTTCGTGCAGTCTTGTGGAGTTTGCGCTCAGGCTAAGCCTTGCTCTTCTCGGGCCAGTGGATTGTTGTTACCTTTGCCTATCCCGAAGAGGCCTTGGACGCACATTTCCATGGACTTTATTTCGGATCTCCCTGTCTCTCAAAAAATGTCCGTCATATGGGTTGTGTGTGACCGCTTTTCTAAGATGGTTCATCTGGTACCCTTGCCTAAGTTACCTTCCTCCTCTGAGTTGGTCCCTCTGTTTTTTCAAAACGTGGTCCGTTTGCATGGCATTCCGGAGAACATCGTTTCTGACAGGGGATCCCAGTTTGTGTCTAGATTTTGGCGGACGTTCTGTGCTAAGATGGGCATTGATTTGTCCTTTTCGTCTGCATTCCATCCCCAGACGAATGGCCAGACGGAACGAACTAATCAGACTTTAGAAACTTATTTAAGGTGTTTTGTTTCTGCTGATCAAGATGACTGGGTTTCCTTTTTGCCGCTTGCCGAGTTTGCCCTTAATAATCGGGCTAGTTCTGCTACCTTGGTTTCTCCTTTCTTTTGTAATTCGGGGTTTCATCCTCGTTTTTCCTCTGGTCAGGTGGAGCCTTCTGATTGTCCTGGAGTGGACATGGTGGTGGATAGGTTGCATCGGATTTGGAGTCATGTGGTGGACAATTTGAAGTTGTCCCAGGAGAGGGCTCAGCAGTTTGCTAATCGCCGTCGCCGCGTGGGTCCTCGACTTCTTGTTGGGGACTTGGTGTGGTTGTCTTCTCGTTTTGTTCCTATGAAGGTCTCTTCTCCTAAGTTCAAGCCTCGGTTCATCGGTCCCTATAGGATCTTGGAAATTCTTAACCCTGTGTCGTTTCGTTTGGATCTCCCGGCATCGTTTGCTATTCATAATGTGTTCCATCGGTCGTTGTTGCGGAAGTATGAGGTTCCTGTCGTTCCTTCGCTTGAGCCTCCTGCTCCGGTGCTGGTGGAGGGTGAATTGGAGTATGTTGTGGAGAAGATCTTGGATTCTCGTGTTTCCAGACGGAAACTCCAGTATTTGGTCAAGTGGAAGGGTTATGGTCAGGAGGATAATTCTTGGGTGATTGCCTCTGATGTTCATGCTGCCGATTTGGTCCGTGCTTTTCATAGGGCTCATCCTGGTCGCCCTGGTGGTTCTTGTGAGGGTTCGGTGACCCCTCCTCAAGGGGGGGTACTGTTGTGAGTTCTGTTTTTGGGCTCCCTCTGGTGGTTACTGATGGTACTGGGTGACTTGTGTTCTCTGCGGTCTCTGGTGTCCACCTGTTCCATCAGGTTATGGGAGTTTCCTATTTAACCTGGCTTTTTTGTCATTTCCTCGCCGGCTATCAATGTAATCAGCGTGTCTTTTTACCTCTGCTCCCTGCGTCTGTTATCTTCAGGACAAGCTAAGTTTTGATTTTCCTGTTCCACGTTTTGCTTAATTTTTGTCTTAGTCCAGCTTGCAGATATGTGATTCCTTGCTGGTGGTTGCTCTAGTGGGCTGAAATTACTCCTCATGTTCCATGAGTTGGCACATGAGTTCAAGTAATTTCAGGATGGTTTTTTTGAAGGGTTTTTCGCTGACCGCGCAGTTCACTTTTGTATCCTCTGCTATCTAGCTTTAGCGGGCCTCATTTTTGCTGATTCTATTTTCAGAACTACGTGTGTGCTTTCCTCTCATTTCACCGTTATTACATGTGGGGGGCTACTATTTCTGTGGGGTGTTTCTCTGGAGGCAAGTGAGGTCTGTGTTTCTTCTTATAGGGGAAGTTAATCCTTCGGCTGGCGCGAGACGTCTAGGAATCATCGTAGGCACGTTCCCCGGCTACTGCTAGTTGTGTGTTTAGGTTCAGGATCGCGGTCAGCTCAGGTTCCATCACCCTAGAGCTTGTTTTTGTGCTTGTCCTTTTGTGATCCCCTGCCATTGGGATCATGACAGATAGGACAAACCCATATGACGGTGATGGCCTGAGGCTATTTTATAGGGACCCTAGAGACGCCCCTCCTCTACAATTGCCACCGTGTCTGCTTAGCTGTTTAGGTCGGGCAGCCAACTTGGAATCGACTGCCCTGCCAGTCTCTGAAGTAAAGCGTAGAGTCTATTACTCCCTCGGTGTTCCGGCCACCGGTTTGCGCTCCAGAAGGAGGCAGCCTGCTTCTAGCTGGTCTCCCACTGTTGTTTCACTCCTGTTGCTATGACTTCTTTTCTCACTCACTACAGCACAATTCCTTTCTTGTCCTTCCTTAGGATGCTGCCGCATGGGTTGCAGGCCCAGCTCCGTGTCCTTCTTTCTCTCCTCCTCAGACTTCAGTCTTGATCTGACCAGGGATCACCCCAGCCAGCTCGACCTGGAGACCTTTCCTCGTCGGTCCCCAGCCAGGAACTCTTCTCTCCGACTCCTTCTGACTCCAACTCTGACTAACTTCCTAACAAACTCACCAGTTTTACCCTATGCGAGGTGTGGCCTAGTAGATAGAACCCTTAGCTCCCCCTTGGGGGAATGGAGTGTGAAGTGTGTGTGTGGCAGTGATACCTGGTAAGGTGAACTCCTTTGGTGCCATCAGACGTAACATCACTCCCCCTAGTGGAAGAACGACATTACTGCAACGACAAGGACTCTGGGGCGCTGCACCATCAGCTATGCTCCGGACCACGAAACACCAAGGACATGTGCACAAGAATCCAAGATGATATACGGTAAGTATAACACGCCCACCAACCTCTGCACTTCTAGTTTAATCCATGCCATCCCTATTCATAAGAGCACTATGACAGCTAAAAAAGGAGGTATTACCTAAAATAGTATATAGGATCACTGTGCATATATTGGAGATAAAAAGTGACTCTATGACTGTCACAAAAGTTACAATATAAGAAAAAAGAGAAAAAAACCCAATTACAATGACAATTATGAAATAAGGACAACTATACTCAGTTACCTCAAAATCCCTTATCTAGTTTTCAAAGTCAACTACATAGTATTCTGGAAATAGGGCATGAAAGGGGAAATATTACTAAGAAGACTTTGGGGGGACTGTTATGACCTGGTGGTGAGGACAATAATGGACCTGGTGGTTAAGAGCACACGGAATGACCTAATAGTTACTAATAATACAGGACAAGCTCTGAGACGTGGGAACTCTGCTGACCGCAATCCCTAATCCGATCACACACACTAGAAATAGCCGTGGAGCGCTCCTGACGCTCCCTAGGCGCCTCGTCACAGCCTAAGGAACTAGCTAGCCCTTAAGATAGAAAAATAAAGCCTACCTTGCCTCAGAGAAATTCCCCAAAGGAACAGGCAGCCCCCCACATATAATGACTGTGAGTTAAGATGAAAATTACAAACACAGAGATGAAATAGATTTAGCAAAGTGAGGCCCGACTTACTGAACAGACAGAGGATAGGAAAGGTAACTTTGCGGTCAGCACAAAAAACTACAAAAAGACCACGCAGAGGGCACAAAAAGACCCTCCGCACCGACTCACGGTGCGAAGGCGCTCCCTCTGCGTCCCAGAGCTTCCAGCAAGCAAGACAAAAATCAAAATAGCAAGCTGGACAGAAAAAATAGCAAACAGAGAAAAACAAGCAGGAACTTAGCTTCTGCTGGGAAGACAGGTCACAAGAACGATCCAGGAGCGAACTAGACCAATACTGGAACATTGACAGGTGGCATGGAGCAATGATCTAGGTGGAGTTAGAGCAGCCAGCTAACGAATTAACCTCGTCACCTGTGGAAGGAACCTCAGAAGCCACAGCCCCACTCACAACCACCAGAGGAAGCCCATGGACAGAACCAGCCAAAGTACCATTCATGACCACAGGAGGGAGCTTAACAACAGAATTCACAACAGGGGACTCTTTGTGCAATTTCTCATTATTCCTACCTTTTACCTTCTCCCCAAGATCCACAAGGATCCTATTTCTCCTTCTGGATGTCCTAGGGGGGCTGGCATAGGGGGTCTGCGATCCATCCCTCCTATGTCAGGGACACTACGGACATTCTCAGGTGGGTAAATTGCCTTACACGGACTGTCTGCTGTAAGATTGTCTTAGACCAGCACATTTATACGATATGTTATATATCTATTTTCAGTTTTTTGATTATGTTATGAATATTAATTTTCTGTTATTATACCTTATAGATCTTTGCCTTGATAAAGGCCAATTGTGGCCGAAACGTTGGCTTTTTTGACTGTATGTCTGGTCTTCAATAAACAAACTCATGACCTGTTCAGAATTATTGACTTTTCTGATGTCCTCGGATTGATCCTTTTGATATGGGTAAATTGCCTTGTCATGGATGCGAATATACTTATATCTGCGGATGTGGAATCACTTTATACAAGTATCCACCATGAGTAGGGTTGAGCGAAACGGGTCGTTCATTTTCAAAAGTCGCCGACTTTTGGCAAAGTCGGGTTTCATGAAACCCGATCCGACCCCTGTGCGGGGTCGGCCATGCGGTACGCGACTTTCGCGCCAAAGTCGCGTTTCAATGATGCGAAAAGCACCATTTCTCAGCCAATGAAGGTAAACGCAGAGTGTGGGCAGCGTGATGACATAGGTCCTGGTCCCCACCATCTTAGAGAAGGGCATTGCAGTGATTGGCTTGCTGTCCGCGGCATCACAGGAGCTATAAAGGGGCGTTCCCGCCGACCGCCATGTTACTGCTGCTGATCTGAGCCTAGGGAGAGGTTGCTGCCGCTTCGTCAGAAGCAGGGATAGCGTTAGGCAGGGTCCATTAACCACCAAACCGCTTGTGCTGTAGCGATTTCCACTGTCCAACACCACCTTCGGTGTGCAGGGACAGTGGAAGCTACATTTTTTTTTTCCTCAGCGCTGTAGCTCATTGGGCTGCCCTAGAAGGCTCCCAGATAGCTGCATTGCTGTGTGTACGCCGCTGTGCAAGCCAACTGCTTTTTTCAAAGCACAAATCCTCTTGTTCCTTCCTTTCTGCACAGCTATCTTGTTTGTTTGTCCACACTTTTTATTTAATTTGTGCATCAGTCCACTCCTTATTGCTGCCTGCCACTCCTTACTCCTGTGTGTGCCATCTCTCACTCAGTGGGCCATAGAAAGCCTATTTATTTTTTTGCTTGATTTGGGTTCCAAAATCTACCTGAAAAAATCACAACATCAATCAGTGGGAGAAAAATATTGGCCTCAGGGCTTGTGTGCCACTCCTGACTCCTATGTGTGCCATCTCTCACTCAGTGGGCCATAGAAAGCCTATTAATTTTTTTGCTTGATTTGGGTTCTAAATTCTACCTGAAAAAAATCAATAAATCAATCAGTGGGAGATTAATATTGGCCTTTGGGCTTGTGTGCCAGTCCTAAGCGTGCCATCTCTCTCTCTCAGATAGTGGGCCATAGAAAGCCTATTTATTATTTTTTTTATTGGGTTTATAAATTTTCCCTGGGAAAAAAAAAAAAAGTGGGAGATTAATATTGGCCTCTGGGCTTGTGTGCCAGTCCTGAGCGTGCCATCTCTCTCACAAATAGTGGGCCATAAAAAGCCTATTTATTTTTTTGGTTGATTTGGGTTCTAAATTCTACCTGAAAAAATCAATAAATCAATCAGTGGGAGATTAATATTGGCCTTTGGGCTTGTGTGCCAGTCCTAAGCGTGCCATCTCTCTCTCTCAGATAGTGGGCCATAGAAAGCCTATTTATTATTTTTTTTATTGGGTTTATAAATTTTCCCTGAAAAAAAAAAAAAAAGTGGGAGATTAATATTGGCCTCTGGGCTTGTGTGCCAGTCCTGAGCGTGCCATCTCTCTCACAAATAGTGGGCCATAGAAAGCCTATTTATTTTTTGGGTTGATTTGGGTTCTAAATTCTACCTGAAAAAATCAATAAATCAATCAGTGGGAGATAAATATTGGCCTCTGGGCTTGTGTGCCACTCCTGACTCCTGTGTGCGTCATCTCTCACTCAGTGGGCCCTAGAAAGCCTATTTTTTGTTTTATTTGTTTTCTAAATTCTCCCTGAAAAAATCATTTTATTTTATTTGGTTTCTAAATTATTCCTGAAAAAATAATTTTTTTTGTATTTTTGTTTTCTAAAGTCTCCCTGAAAAAAAAAAAAAAATCAAATCAGTGGGAGATTAATATTGCCCTTTCTGCTTGTGTGCCAGTCTTGACTCCTGGGTGTGCCATCTCTCTCTCTCCAATTGTGGGCCATAGAAAGCCTATTAATTTTTTTGCTTGATTTGGGTTCCAAAATCTACCTGAAAAAATCACTAAATCAATCAGTGGGAGATAAATATTGGCCTCTGGGCTTGTGTGCCACTCCTGACTCCTGTGTGCGTCCTCTCTCACTCAGTGGGCCCTACAAAGCCTATTTTTTTTTATTTGTTTTCTAAATTCTCCCTGAAACAATCATTTTATTTTATTTTGTTTCTAAATTCTTCCTGAAAAATTCATTTTTTTGTATTTTTTTTTTCTAAAGTCTCCCTGAAAAAAAAAAAAAATCAAATCAGTGGGAGATTAATATTGCCCTTTCTGCTTGTGTGCCAGTCTTGACTCCTGGGTGTGCCATCTCTCTCTCTCTCCAATTGTGGGCCATAGAAAGCCTATTAATTTTTTTGCTTGATTTGGGTTCCAAAATCTACCTGAAAAAATCACTAAATCAATCAGTGGGAGATAAATATTGGCCTCTGGGCTTGTGTGCCACTCCTGACTCCTGTGTGCGTCCTCTCTCACTCAGTGGGCCCTACAAAGCCTATTTTTTTTTATTTGTTTTCTAAATTCTCCCTGAAACAATCATTTTATTTTATTTTGTTTCTAAATTCTTCCTGAAAAATTCATTTTTTTGTATTTTTTTTTCTAAAGTCTCCCTGAAAAAAAAAAAAAAATCAAATCAGTTGGAGATTAATATTGCCCTTTCTGCTTGTGTGCCAGTCTTGACTCCTGGGTGTGCCATCTCTCTCTCTCTCCAATTGTGGGCCATAGAAAGCCTATTAATTTTTTTGCTTGATTTGGGTTCCAAAATCTACCTGAAAAACTCACTAAATCAATCAGTGGGAGATAAATATTGGCCTCTGGGCTTGTGTCCCACTCCTGACTCCTGTGTGCGTCCTCTCTCACTCAGTGGGCCCTACAAAGCCTATTTTTTTTTTTATTTGTTTTCTAAATTCTCCCTGAAACAATCATTTTATTTTATTTTGTTTCTAAATTCTTCCTGAAAAAATCATTTTTTTGTATTTTTTTTTTCTAAAGTCTCCCTGAAAAAAAAAAAAAAATCAAATCAGTGGGAGATTAATATTGCCCTTTCTGCTTGTGTGCGAGTCTTGACTCCTGGGTGTGCCATCTCTCTCTCTCTCCAATTGTGGGCCATAGAAAGCCTATTAATTTTTTTGCTTGATTTGGGTTCCAAAATCTACCTGAAAAAATCACTACATCAATCAGTGGGAGATAAATATTGGCCTCTGGGCTTGTGTGCCACTCCTGACTCCTGTGTGCGTCCTCTCTCACTCAGTGGGCCCTACAAAGCCTATTTTTTTTTATTTGTTTTCTAAATTCTCCCTGAAACAATCATTTTATTTTATTTTGTTTCTAAATTCTTCCTGAAAAATTCATTTTTTTGTATTTTTTTTTCTAAAGTCTCCCTGAAAAAAAAAAAAAAATCAAATCAGTTGGAGATTAATATTGCCCTTTCTGCTTGTGTGCCAGTCTTGACTCCTGGGTGTGCCATCTCTCTCTCTCTCCAATTGTGGGCCATAGAAAGCCTATTAATTTTTTTGCTTGATTTGGGTTCCAAAATCTACCTGAAAAAATCACTAAATCAATCAGTGGGAGATAAATATTGGCCTCTGGGCTTGTGTCCCACTCCTGACTCCTGTGTGCGTCCTCTCTCACTCAGTGGGCCCTACAAAGCCTATTTTTTTTTTTATTTGTTTTCTAAATTCTCCCTGAAACAATCATTTTATTTTATTTTGTTTCTAAATTCTTCCTGAAAAAATCATTTTTTTGTATTTTTTTTTTCTAAAGTCTCCCTGAAAAAAAAAAAAAAATCAAATCAGTGGGAGATTAATATTGCCCTTTCTGCTTGTGTGCCAGTCTTGACTCCTGGGTGTGCCATCTCTCTCTCTCTCCAATTGTGGGCCATAGAAAGCCTATTAATTTTTTTGCTTGATTTGGGTTCCAAAATCTACCTGAAAAAATCACTACATCAATCAGTGGGAGATAAATATTGGCCTCTGGGCTTGTGTGCCACTCCTGACTCCTGTGTGCGTCCTCTCTCACACAGTGGGCCCTACAAAGCCTATTTTTTTTTTTTTTTTTTCTAAATTCTCCCTGAAACAATCATTTTATTTTATTTTCTTTCTAAATTCTTCCTGAAAAATTCATTTTTTTGTATTTTTTTTTTCTAAAGTCTCCCTGAAAAAAAAAAAAAAAAAATCAAATCAGTGGGAGATTAATATTGCCCTTTCTGCTTGTGTGCCAGTCTTGACTCCTGGGTGTGCCATCTCTCTCTCTCCAATTGTGGGCCATAGAAAGCCTATTAATTTTTTTGCTTGATTTGGGTTCCAAAATCTACCTGAAAAAATCACTAAATCAATCAGTGGGAGATAAATATTGGCCTCTGGGCTTGTGTGCCACTCCTGACTCCTGTGTGCGTCCTCTCTCACTCAGTGGGCCCTACAAAGCCTATTTTTTTTTTATTTGTTTTCTAAATTCTCCCTGAAACAATCATTTTATTTTATTTTGTTTCTAAATTCTTCCTGAAAAATTCATTTTTTTGTATTTTTTTTTTCTAAAGTCTCCCTGAAAAAAAAAAAAAAATCAAATCAGTGGGAGATTAATATTGCCCTTTCTGCTTGTGTGCCAGTCTTGACTCCTGGGTGTGCCATCTCTCTCTCTCTCTCCAATTGTGGGCCATAGAAAGCCTATTTATTTTTTTGCTTGATTTGGGTTCTAAAATCTACCTGAAAAAATCACTAAATCAATCAGTGGGAGATAAATATTGGCCTCTGAGCTTGTGTGCCACTCCTGACTCCTGTGTGCGTCCTCTCTCACTCAGTGGGCCATAGAAAGCCTATTTTCTTTTTATTTGTTTTCTAAATTCTCCCTGAAACAATCATTTCATTTTATTTGGTTTATAAATTCTTCCTTAAAAAATCATTTTTTTTTATTATTTTTTTTTTTCTAAAGTCTCCCTTTTAAAAAAAAACAAACAAATCAGTGGGAGATTAATATTTACATTTGCGCTTCAGTGACAGTCCTGCGTGTGTGGCATCTCTCTCATTTGTTGCCACCAACAACAGAGTGTGTAACATTGTGCCTGATTTTCATTGTGGTCTCACCCACCTGTAAAGGGGTAGCTAAATCATACTGAAGTTATAGCTCACCGTGTAAGTTGTGTGACAGCAACAAATACCGTTAGTTTGGTAACGTTTTTAAAACAATGAGGAAGTCTGGTGGAAGAGGTCGTGGCCGGGGGCGTTCATTGTCAGCTGGTAATGAGGGTAGTGGTAGTGGTGGAGCATCAGGTGGTCGTGGGAAAAATGGGTATTATTACCTACCGATAATTCGGTTTCCAGGAGTCCATCCTGACAGCACATTGGAGGACGTCCTCCTCCTCCTTGCAGGGACAGGAAACACAACACGAGAGGTTAAAAGGTCCCACTCCACCCCCTTTTCCTCAGTGTTTTGACAAGTACCACACCATGGAAAGATATACTTTTGAAAACTTTATTTGACCAAACATATTACAGCATATGAACTGGCATGCATAGGGGGGGAAATAACGGTGCTGTCAGGATGGACTCCTGGAAACCGAATTATCGGTAGGTAATAATACCCATTTTCCAGGACGTCCCCCTGACAGCACATTGGAGAATACCAAAGAAAACTACGCTTAGGGTGGGACAACTGCTTGGAGAACTTTCCTCCCATAAGACGTCTGCTGAGCTGCTACAGCTGAAACAGCTCTAGTAGAGTGAGCTTTAATCCCTGTTGGGCACGCTATCCCTTCTGATGCGTAGGCTTTTGAAATTATAGTAGTAATCCATCTAGCTATAGACGCCTTGGAAGCTTTTTTACCTTTATTCTTACCTCCAAATAGGATAAAAAGATTAGAATCCTTCCTCCAGGAGCTAGTGGCCTCTAGATAGTTTAATACTGCCTGCCTAACATCCAGGGAGTGTAAAGCCTGTTCTTTTTCATTAGAAGGGTTCTCACAAAAGGAAGGTAAAATTATTTCCTGATCTCGATTTTTTGCTGAAGCTATTTTTGGGATAAAAGCTGGGTCTAATTTTAGGATTATATGATCCTCTCTGACTTGAAGATATGGATCCTTAATTGATAGAGCCTGAATTTCCCCTACGCGTTTAGCTGTTGTAATCGCTACTAGGAAGGCCGTCTTCCAGGTACAAACTGAAATAGGCATGTCCTCCTCTAGAGAATAGGGATCTTTACATAGAGCCCTAAGGACTAAATTTAAGTCCCATGTGGGAGTTAGCTGTCTCAAGGTAGGCCGTAATCTTTGGATAGCCCTCACAAATCTGATTATCCAGGGGTGGGAAGCTAATGGATAATCCAGAAAAGTACTAAGGGCCGAGATCTGGACTTTAATTGTACCTGGCCTGAGCCCCAAGTCAAAGCCTGCCTGTAAGAATTTTAAGACTCTAGGAACATCTAAGACCCCCGGAATCACAGCTGACCCGCCACTTCCCATACAAAATTTTTTCCAGATTTTGTGGTAGATGGCTGAGGTGACAGGCTTCCTACTAGCCTGGATGGTTGTCTATCAGCTGCTGACTCTAGGATGTCATCTAAAGCCTGACCAAATATTCTGGAACCTGAAAATGGAATGGCGCATAATTTATTTTTGGATGCATTATCCCCCGACCAAGATCTAAGCCAAATAGCCCTTCGTGTTGCATTGGACAAGGAGCTATTCCTAGCCGCAAATCTCACTGATTCAGCTGATGTATCTGCCATAAAGGCCGTGGCTGACTTAATGATAGGCAGAGAAGCAATTATATCCGCCCGTGAAGTCTTATTAATTAAAAGTTCTTCCAGCTGTTCCATCCACAGGAACATGGATCTCGCTACAGAAGTAGCTGCAATGTTAGTTTTTATTAAAGCTGCTGAAGTCTCCCAGGCTCGACGTAAAAGGATATCCACCTTGCGATCCATTGCATCCTTAAGACTAGATGAATCTTCGAAAGGTATGGATGTTTTCTTTGCCACCTTGGCTAAAGGGACATCTACCTTCGGAATCTCTTCCCATGTCTTGATCTCTTCTGAATCAAACGGAAGACGGTTTTTAAACTCTCTGGACATCACCAATCTTCGCTCCGCATCTTTCCATTCTTGCGAGATCATCTTACGTATGTGTTCACTCACCGGGAACACCGTCCGTTCCTGATATGTGAGCCCTCCGAACATCTGATCTTGTCTAGATCTCGGCTGTGGATCTTCTTTCACCTGCATAGTACGTCTGACCGCCTGGACCAGTTCTTCTGTTTCTTCAACTGGAAAGTAGTACCTCTTCCCTTCTTGTTCTTCTACTGGCAGTTCTCCTTCTTCTTGATCAGAACCTCTATATTCTGATTCCGCCTCCGACGAACCATCCTGAACCTCCTGTTCTGGATCTTTCCTTGGTCTTTTACGAGCCGGGCCCGGACTGTACACTTCCCGTTGTGACATTGAAGCTAAGGAATTCTGGACCTCCTCCCGGATTATATTCCTCATTTCGGACAACATTGATGGTTGTTCTTCTCTGACAATTTTCTTAATACAAGAGCTGCACAGATCCTTCTTGTATGTTTCTGACAGTTTTGTGTTACAAAGAGAGCACCTCTTAGATTTAGTCAATACCTTGCCAGACTTTTTAGACTGAGGGAGGGGAGCTTGACTGGCCTCTTTATCCTAAATGTAAGAATAAGGACAAGAACGGCTCAGTGTGTGCAGGCGTATATTTGAGTACTCTGCGCACTGCGCACTTACCCCTATCTCCTCATTCCTGTTCTCCATATCTTCTGTGGAGAAATACTACTATAAGTACATGATCTCATATGATCCCATATGTATAAAAGGGATATAGCAGCGTCTGCTGCACTCACCCCTGGTCTCCGGCATGTCTGCAGCGGACTACTCGCACGTCTGTCCTGCAGCAAATATTCTCCAGGGATTCACTCCGGCGCTACCTACCACCAGAGGAAGCGCTGGATAACCATCTGCGAGTGCCCTGAGCCTTGCGCCCTTAAAGCTGCATACTTCCGCGTTCCACCAGGTGGAACGCACGCCGAGATGGCCCCGTCCCCGGATGTGACGTCACCTTACCTGCGCCTGACACCGGACGTACTGCACTCGGTCTAACAATCCTACTTCCGCGTTCCACTCAGTGGAACGCACGCTGCTGCCGCTGGCGCCGGACCTCTTGCGGCGCCTCTTCTCCTGGCGCCCGAACCGAGAGCCCCCCACCGGGAGGAAGCGGTTCGACCCAGGAGCTCGTCCGCTCGACTGGTCTTTTGGCAGAGGGACTCCCCACCGGGAAGTTTCTGCCTGGGGCTTAGTGATGCGGGGAAAGGATATTGGCGTTAGCCGCACGATCCCCCTCCGGACTGGTGAGTCTTCCCGCTTGTATAGCGCTGTATCCTCTCGTGTGTCCCTCCATGCAGGGACAGGAAAAACACTGAGGAAAAGGGGGTGGAGTGGGACCTTTTAACCTCTCGTGTTGTGTTTCCTGTCCCTGCAAGGAGGAGGAGGACGTCCTCCAATGTGCTGTCAGGGGGACGTCCTGGAAAAAAATATTGCACCTAAGTCTGCAGCTGTGGAGCCAGGTTCGTCGTCTGGCTACACAAGGCCTCGAACGCTCCCTTTTCTGGGAGTAGGAAAACCACTTTTAAAGCCGGAGCAGCAAGAGCAAGTTTTGGCTTATCTTGCTGACTCAGCCTCTAGCTCTTTTGCCTCCTCTCGTGAAATTGGTAAAAGTAAAAGCAGCGCGTCGTTAGTGGATGTTCACGGTCAGGGACAAGTCGCTTCCTTGTCCTCTTCAGCAAAAACAACAACAGAGAAGAATGCAGCAGGCGACACAACGGGTTACTCCATGGAGCTCTTTACACATACCGTCCCTGGCTTAGAAAGTGAAGCAGTTAACAGTCCATGCCCATTACAAGTTGAATCTGACATGGAGTGCACTGATGCACAGCCACAGCCAGACTACTATGCTGGTCCTTTGACTCAGACCACAACATTGCCCTCGCAGGGTGCTGATCAAGAATCAGACCCTGATGAGACTATGGAAACAGGAACACATGGGCCACTTGCACAGTGAACAAGTCTGTATGATCATGTTCACACACCACCAAGAAACCTGAAGACACAAAAGAGAATAGTAAAACCAAAAACACTCAGTTTGAAAAAATGTTGCAGTAATCCGCAAGTGCTAGTAAAAGATGTAAAAAACAGGGTATTTGGTTGATACGTTTTTTGCAAAAAATGTATACTAAGCTGCTCTACCAATCTTCACGGTATACCCTTATCAGAGCAGTCCTAACTAATGTATGCAATCCCTATCTGATGTATTTAAAAACCTGATCATCTGTATATAACCTGTGTGAACAGGGTTCAGAGAGGAAAAATCCATGTGTGCATACAGGGTAGAACAGCTTTTGTGCAGATAGCCCAAGAGGAGTGGTGGAACTCCCCAGTCTTGTAGACACAAGAGAACAATTATGGAAACAGGAACACATGGGCCACTTGCACAGTGAACAAGTCTGTATGATCATGTTCACACACCACCAAGAAACCTGAAGACACAAAAGAGAATAGTAAAACCAAAAACACTCAGTTTGAAAAAATGTTGCAGTAATCCGCAAGTGCTAGTAAAAGATGTAAAAAACAGGGTATTTGGTTGATACGTTTTTTGCAAAAAATGTATACTAAGCTGCTCTACCAATCTTCACGGTATACCCTTATCAGAGCAGTCCTAACTAATGTATGCAATCCCTATCTGATGTATTTAAAAACCTGATCATCTGTATATAACCTGTGTGAACAGGGTTCAGAGAGGAAAAATCCATGTGTGCATACAGGGTAGAACAGCTTTTGTGCAGATAGCCCAAGAGGAGTGGTGGAACTCCCCAGTCTTGTAGACACAAGAGAACAATTATGGAAACAGGAACACATGGGCCACTTGCACAGTGAACAAGTCTGTATGATCATGTTCACACACCACCAAGAAACCTGAAGACACAAAAGAGAATAGTAAAACCAAAAACACTCAGTTTGAAAAAATGTTGCAGTAATCCGCAAGTGCTAGTAAAAGATGTAAAAAACAGGGTATTTGGTTGATACGTTTTTTGCAAAAAATGTATACTAAGCTGCTCTACCAATCTTCACGGTATACCTTTATCAGAGCAGTCCTAACTAATGTATGCAATCCCTATCTGATGTATTTAAAAACCTGATCATCTGTATATAACCTGTGTGAACAGGGTTCAGAGAGGAAAAATCCATGTGTGCATACAGGGTAGAACAGCTTTTGTGCAGATAGCCCAAGAGGAGTGGTGGAACTCCCCAGTCTTGTAGACACAAGAGAACAATTATGGAAACAGGAACACATGGGCCACTTGCACAGTGAACAAGTCTGTATGATCATGTTCACACACCACCAAGAAACCTGAAGACACAAAAGAGAATAGTAAAACCAAAAACACTCAGTTTGAAAAAATGTTGCAGTAATCCGCAAGTGCTAGTAAAAGATGTAAAAAACAGGGTATTTGGTTGATACGTTTTTTGCAAAAAATGTATACTAAGCTGCTCTACCAATCTTCACGGTATACCCTTATCAGAGCAGTCCTAACTAATGTATGCAATCCCTATCTGATGTATTTAAAAACCTGATCATCTGTATATAACCTGTGTGAACAGGGTTCAGAGAGGAAAAATCCATGTGTGCATACAGGGTAGAACAGCTTTTGTGCAGATAGCCCAAGAGGAGTGGTGGAACTCCCCAGTCTTGTAGACACAAGAGAACAATTATGGAAACAGGAACACATGGGCCACTTGCACAGTGAACAAGTCTGTATGATCATGTTCACACACCACCAAGAAACCTGAAGACACAAAAGAGAATAGTAAAACCAAAAACACTCAGTTTGAAAAAATGTTGCAGTAATCCGCAAGTGCTAGTAAAAGATGTAAAAAACAGGGTATTTGGTTGATACGTTTTTTGCAAAAAATGTATACTAAGCTGCTCTACCAATCTTCACGGTATACCCTTATCAGAGCAGTCCTAACTAATGTATGCAATCCCTATCTGATGTATTTAAAAACCTGATCATCTGTATATAACCTGTGTGAACAGGGTTCAGAGAGGAAAAATCCATGTGTGCATACAGGGTAGAACAGCTTTTGTGCAGATAGCCCAAGAGGAGTGGTGGAACTCCCCAGTCTTGTAGACACAAGAGAACAATTATGGAAACAGGAACACATGGGCCACTTGCACAGTGAACAAGTCTGTATGATCATGTTCACACACCACCAAGAAACCTGAAGACACAAAAGAGAATAGTAAAACCAAAAACACTCAGTTTGAAAAAATGTTGCAGTAATCCGCAAGTGCTAGTAAAAGATGTAAAAAACAGGGTATTTGGTTGATACATTTTTTGCAAAAAATGTATACTAAGCTGCTCTACCAATCTTCACGGTATACCCTTATCAGAGCAGTCCTAACTAATGTATGCAATCCCTATCTGATGTATTTAAAAACCTGATCATCTGTATATAACCTGTGTGAACAGGGTTCAGAGAGGAAAAATCCATGTGTGCATACAGGGTAGAACAGCTTTTGTGCAGATAGCCCAAGAGGAGTGGTGGAACTCCCCAGTCTTGTAGACACAAGAGAACAATTATGGAAACAGGAACACATGGGCCACTTGCACAGTGAACAAGTCTGTATGATCATGTTCACACACCACCAAGAAACCTGAAGACACAAAAGAGAATAGTAAAACCAAAAACACTCAGTTTGAAAAAATGTTGCAGTAATCCGCAAGTGCTAGTAAAAGATGTAAAAAACAGGGTATTTGGTTGATACGTTTTTTGCAAAAAATGTATACTAAGCTGCTCTACCAATCTTCACGGTATACCCTTATCAGAGCAGTCCTAACTAATGTATGCAATCCCTATCTGATGTATTTAAAAACCTGATCATCTGTATATAACCTGTGTGAACAGGGTTCAGAGAGGAAAAATCCATGTGTGCATACAGGGTAGAACAGCTTTTGTGCAGATAGCCCAAGAGGAGTGGTGGAACTCCCCAGTCTTGTAGACACAAGAGAACAATTATGGAAACAGGAACACATGGGCCACTTGCACAGTGAACAAGTCTGTATGATCATGTTCACACACCACCAAGAAACCTGAAGACACAAAAGAGAATAGTAAAACCAAAAACACTCAGTTTGAAAAAATGTTGCAGTAATCCGCAAGTGCTAGTAAAAGATGTAAAAAACAGGGTATTTGGTTGATACGTTTTTTGCAAAAAATGTATACTAAGCTGCTCTACCAATCTTCACGGTATACCCTTATCAGAGCAGTCCTAACTAATGTATGCAATCCCTATCTGATGTATTTAAAAACCTGATCATCTGTATATAACCTGTGTGAACAGGGTTCAGAGAGGAAAAATCCATGTGTGCATACAGGGTAGAACAGCTTTTGTGCAGATAGCCCAAGAGGAGTGGTGGAACTCCCCAGTCTTATAGACACAAGAGAACAATTATGGAAACAGGAACACATGGGCCACTTGCACAGTGAACAAGTCTGTATGATCATGTTCACACACCACCAAGAAACCTGAAGACACAAAAGAGAATAGTAAAACCAAAAACACTCAGTTTGAAAAAATGTTGCAGTAATCCGCAAGTGCTAGTAAAAGATGTAAAAAACAGGGTATTTGGTTGATACGTTTTTTGCAAAAAATGTATACTAAGCTGCTCTACCAATCTTCACGGTGTACCCTTATCAGAGCAGTCCTAACTAATGTATGCAATCCCTATCTGATGTATTTAAAAACCTGATCATCTGTATATAACCTGTGTGAACAGGGTTCAGAGAGGAAAAATCCATGTGTGCATACAGGGTAGAACAGCTTTTGTGCAGATAGCCCAAGAGGAGTGGTGGAACTCCCCAGTCTTGTAGACACAAGAGAACAATTATGGAAACAGGAACACATGGGCCACTTGCACAGTGAACAAGTCTGTATGATCATGTTCACACACCACCAAGAAACCTGAAGACACAAAAGAGAATAGTAAAACCAAAAACACTCAGTTTGAAAAAATGTTGCAGTAATCCGCAAGTGCTAGTAAAAGATGTAAAAAACAGGGTATTTGGTTGATACGTTTTTTGCAAAAAATGTATGCTAAGCTGCTCTACCAATCTTCACGGTATACCCTTATCAGAGCAGTCCTAACTAATGTATGCAATCCCTATCTGATGTATTTAAAAACCTGATCATCTGTATATAACCTGTGTGAACAGGGTTCAGAGAGGAAAAATCCATGTGTGCATACAGGGTAGAACAGCTTTTGTGCAGATAGCCCAAGAGGAGTGGTGGAACTCCCCAGTCTTGTAGACACAAGAGAACAATTATGGAAACAGGAACACATGGGCCACTTGCACAGTGAACAAGTCTGTATGATCATGTTCACACACCACCAAGAAACCTGAAGACACAAAAGAGAATAGTAAAACCAAAAACACTCAGTTTGAAAAAATGTTGCAGTAATCCGCAAGTGCTAGTAAAAGATGTAAAAAACAGGGTATTTGGTTGATACGTTTTTTGCAAAAAATGTATACTAAGCTGCTCTACCAATCTTCACGGTATACCCTTATCAGAGCAGTCCTAACTAATGTATGCAATCCCTATCTGATGTATTTAAAAACCTGATCATCTGTATATAACCTGTGTGAACAGGGTTCAGAGAGGAAAAATCCATGTGTGCATACAGGGTAGAACAGCTTTTGTGCAGATAGCCCAAGAGGAGTGGTGGAACTCCCCAGTCTTATAGACACAAGAGAACAATTATGGAAACAGGAACACATGGGCCACTTGCACAGTGAACAAGTCTGTATGATCATGTTCACACACCACCAAGAAACCTGAAGACACAAAAGAGAATAGTAAAACCAAAAACACTCAGTTTGAATAAATGTTGCAGTAATCCGCAAGTGCTAGTAAAAGATGTAAAAAACAGGGTATTTGGTTGATACGTTTTTTGCAAAAAATGTATACTAAGCTGCTCTACCAATCTTCACGGTGTACCCTTATCAGAGCAGTCCTAACTAATGTATGCAATCCCTATCTGATGTATTTAAAAACCTGATCATCTGTATATAACCTGTGTGAACAGGGTTCAGAGAGGAAAAATCCATGTGTGCATACAGGGTAGAACAGCTTTTGTGCAGATAGCCCAAGAGGAGTGGTGGAACTCCCCAGTCTTGTAGACACAAGAGAACAATTATGGAAACAGGAACACATGGGCCACTTGCACAGTGAACAAGTCTGTATGATCATGTTCACACACCACCAAGAAACCTGAAGACACAAAAGAGAATAGTAAAACCAAAAACACTCAGTTTGAAAAAATGTTGCAGTAATCCGCAAGTGCTAGTAAAAGATGTAAAAAACAGGGTATTTGGTTGATACGTTTTTTGCAAAAAATGTATGCTAAGCTGCTCTACCAATCTTCACGGTATACCCTTATCAGAGCAGTCCTAACTAATGTATGCAATCCCTATCTGATGTATTTAAAAACCTGATCATCTGTATATAACCTGTGTGAACAGGGTTCAGAGAGGAAAAATCCATGTGTGCATACAGGGTAGAACAGCTTTTGTGCAGATAGCCCAAGAGGAGTGGTGGAACTCCCCAGTCTTGTAGACACAAGAGAACAATTATGGAAACAGGAACACATGGGCCACTTGCACAGTGAACAAGTCTGTATGAACAAGACGGTGGGGAGGAAACACTGCATCTAGGGCACCGGCGGCAACAATACCATCTCCCACCGTCTCTCAGTCTGCCATGTCCACCGGCACCCCCGCTAGTTCCACGATCTCCAGCTCTCCAGTCCAGCTCACCCTACATGAGACTATGGTTAGAAAAAGGAAGTACTTAGCCTCGCATCTGCGTACACAGGGTTTGAACGCCCACATAGCTAGACTAATCTCGTTAGAGATGATGCCCTACCGGTTAGTTGAAAGCGAAGCTTTCAAAGCCCTGATGGACTACGCTGTACCACGCTACGAGCTACCCAGTCGACACTTTTTTTCCAGAAAAGCCATCCCAGCCCTCCACCAGCATGTTAAAGAGCGCATCGTCCATGCACTCAGGCAATCTGTGAGCACAAAGGTGCACCTGACAACAGATGCATGGACCAGTAGGCATGGCCAGGGACGTTACGTGTCCATCACGGCACACTGGGTAAATGTGGTGGATGCAGGGTCCACAGGGGACAGCAAGTTTGGGACAGTTCTGCCTAGCCCACGGTCTAGGAAACAGTTGGCTGTAGCCGTTCGCACCCCCCCCTCCTCCTCCTCCTCGTCCTCCTGCAGAAGCGAGACCTCGTCCACAGACCGCAGTCGCACAACCACTCCATCCGAAGCTGCCACTGTTGCACACCAGGTCTCCCATTATGGGGCAGCTACTGGCAAACGTCAGCAGGCTGTATTGGCTATGAAGTGTTTGGGCGACAACAGACACACCGCTGAAGTTCTGTCCGAGTTCTTGCAGAAAGAAATGCTGTCGTGGCTGGGCACTGTAGATCTTGAGGCAGGCAAGGTAGTGAGTGATAACGGAAGGAATTTCATGGCTGCCATCTCCCTTTCCCAACTGAAACACATTCCTTGCCTGGCTCACACCTTAAACCTGGTGGTGCAGTGCTTCCTGAAAAGTTATCCGGGGTTATCCGACCTGCTCCTCAAAGTGCGTGGACTTTGCTCACATATCCGCCGTTCGCCCGTACACTCCAGCCGTATGCAGACCTATCAGCGTTCTTTGAACCTTCCCCAGCATCGCCTAATCATAGACGTTGCAACAAGGTGGAACTCAACACTGCACATGCTTCAGAGACTGAGGCGGGCTGTTATGTTTTTGTGGGAGGATACACATACACGGGCAGGCAGTAGGATGGCAGACATGGAGTTGTCAGGTGTGCAGTGGTCGAAGATTCAAGACATGTGTCAAGTCCTTCAGTGTTTTGAGGAATGCACACGGCTGGTTAGTGCAGACAACGCCATAATAAGCATGAGCATCCCCCTAATGCGTCTGCTGATGCAAAGTTTGACGCACATAAAGGATCAGGCGTCTGCAGCTGAGGAAGAGGAAAGCCTTGATGACAGTCAGCCATTGTCTGGCCAGGGCAGTGTACAGGACGAGGTAGCGGGCGAACAGGAGGAGGAGGACGAGGAGGATGATGGGGATGATTATATTTTTAATGAGAAAGCTTTTCCGGGGCCAGTGGAAAATGTTGGCGCAGCAAGGCCGGGTTCTGGTTTTTGGAGGGACACAAGTGACGTGGATTTGCCTGAAACTGCCCCTCAACCAAGCACAACCACAGATTTGAGAACTGGAACTTTGGGCCACATGGCGGATTATGCCTTACGTATCCTCAAAAGGGACACACGCATAACAAAAATGATGAACGATGACGATTACTGGTTGGCCTGCCTCCTTGATCCTCGCTATAAAGGCAAATTGCAAAATATTATGCCACATGAGAACTTGGAACTAATATTAGCAACCAAACAATCAACTCTTATTGACCGTTTGCTTCTGGCATTCCCTGCACACAGCGCCCGTGATCGTTCTAACACGAGCTGCAGGGGCCAGCAGACCAGAGGTGTTAGAGGGGCAGAAATCAGAAGTGGCGTTGGCCAGAGGGGTTTTCTGACCAGGTTGTGGAGTGATTTTGCTATGACCGCAGACAGGACAGGTACTGCAGCATCAATTCAAAGTGACAGGAGACAACATTTGTCCAGTATGGTTACTAACTATTAGTAACTATCATCCCTTATCGACGTTCTCCCTCAACCGTCATTCCCATTTGATTACTGGGCATCAAAATTAGACACCTGGCCAGAATTGGCAGAATATGCATTGCAGGAGCTTGCTTGCCCGGCAGCTAGTGTCCTATCAGAAAGAGTATTCAGTGCTGCAGGTTCAATACTAACAGAAAAAAGGACTCGTCTGGCTACCCAAAATGTAGATGATCTAACCTTCATTAAAATGAACCACAACTGGATTTCGAAATCTTTTGCCCCACCTTGCCCGGCTGACACCTAGCTTTCCTATGTAAAGGTTTTGCCTGTGGACTATTATGAACGACTTTTCCAATCTCGTAATTTGCAGCACCTGATTGTCCAGCATCCGACATGTTAACACCTCCCTAAATGGCCAAAGTCCCCACACGGCCACTTGGCGCTAACACCCGTGAGAGTACTGTTTGTCTGAAGAGGTGGGTGTGCCCGCTTTTGGTCGACGGCACTGCCACTAGGTCCCTCATAGTACAATAAAGTGTCTGGCGGTGGTGGTGCGCACCCAACGTCAGACACACCGTTGTAATATGAGGGGCCCTGGGCCTGTACCGCCGGCCACAAAACTGTCCCCCCCCAGGTCAAACAGTGCTCTACGACTTGCAAAATTTTCTCTCACAGCTCCACCAATGTTTAGTCTATGCGCTGACATCCTTCAATGCCTGGCACTGTCAATACCATTGTATTGACATTTTTCTTATGTTAGGCCTTCGAAGCCTGTCTGCGGTCACTCCTTCCACTAGGCCTCCACTGACCTGTCTACTGCTGCCCGTGTTCCCCTGGAACCAATTTTAAATTGCCTACAGCCAGCCCAATTTATTATGTTAGGCCTTCGAAGCCTGTCTGCGGTCCCTCCTTCCACTAGGCCTCCACTGACCTGTCTACTGCCGCCCATGTTCCCCAGGAACCAATTTTAAATTGCCTACAGCCCAATTTTTGTTATGTTAGGCCTTCGAAGCCTGTCTGCGGCCCGTTCTTTCCACTACTACTACACTGACCTGGCTATTGCTGCCCGTGTTCCCCTGGAAACAATTTTAAATTGCCTACAGCCAGCCCAATTTATTATGTTAGGGCTTCGAAGCCTGTCTGCGGTCCCTCCTTCCACTAGGCCTCCACTGACCTGTCTACTGCTGCCCGTGTTCCCCTGGAACCAATTTTAAATTGCCTACAGCCAGCCCAATTTATTATGTTAGGGCTTCGAAGCCTGTCTGCGGTCCCTCCTTCCACTAGGCCTCCACTGACCTGTCTACTGCTACCCGTGTTCCCCTGGAACCAATTTTAAATTGCCTACAGCCAGCCCAATTTATTATGTTAGGGCTTCGAAGCCTGTCTGCGGTCCCTCCTTCCACTAGGCCTCCACTGACCTGTCTACTGCCGCCCGTGTTCCCCTGGAACCAATTTTAAATTGCCTACAGCCAGCCCAATTTATTATGTTAGGGCTTCGAAGCCTGTCTGCGGTCCCTCCTTCCACTAGGCCTCCACTGACCTGTCTACTGCTGCCCGTGTTCCCCTGGAACCAATTTTAAATTGCCTACAGCCAGCCCAATTTATTATGTTAGGGCTTCGAAGCCTGTCTGCGGTCCCTCCTTCCACTAGGCCTCCACTGACCTGTCTACTGCTGCCCGTGTTCCCCTGGAACCAATTTTAAATTGCCTACAGCCAGCCCAAATTATTATGTTAGGGCTTCGAAGCCTGTCTGCGGTCCCTCCTTCCACTAGGCCTCCACTGACCTGTCTACTGCTGCCCGTGTTCCCCTGGAACCAATTTTAAATTGCCTACAGCCAGCCCAATTTATTATGTTAGGGCTTCGAAGCCTGTCTGCGGTCCCTCCTTCCACTAGGCCTCCACTGACCTGTCTACTGCTGCCCGTGTTCCCCTGGAACCAATTTTAAATTGCCTACAGCCAGCCCAATTTATTATGTTAGGGCTTCGAAGCCTGTCTGCGGTCCCTCCTTCCACTAGGCCTCCACTGACCTGTCTACTGCTGCCCGTGTTCCCCTGGAACCAATTTTAAATTGCCTACAGCCAGCCCAATTTATTATGTTAGGGCTTCGAAGCCTGTCTGCGGTCCCTCCTTCCACTAGGCCTCCACTGACCTGCCTACTGCTGTCCGTGTTCCCCTGGAACCAATTGTAAATTGCCTACATCCCAATTTTTGTTATGTTAGGCCTTCGAAGCCTGTCTGCGGCCCGTTCTTTCCACTACTACTACACTGACCAGGCCACTGCTGCCCGTGTTCCCCTGGAACCAATTTTAAATTGCCTACAGCCAGCCCAATTTATTATGTTAGGCCTTCAAAGCCTGTCTGCGGTCCCTCCTTCCACTAGGCCTCCACTGACCTGTCTACTGCTGCCCGTGTACCCCTTGAACCAACATCAGAAAATATAAAAATAAGTATTTTGCTTATAAAAAAGAAAATACTGGAGAGATATCAAATGCAGACATTTTAACATTAAAAACAAACACATACAACAAAAATCTGGTACAGTACTAAAAATGGCCACCAGCTACAATAACTTTCTCCTGCAAGTAGTTAACTGAAAGTTTTTTTCAATTTAAAATACAGATATGGCATCCACCGAGTGTTGTCCTGTCGCGTCTTCTTTATATTATTGCCAAGAAGATGCAAAACAATGAAAATAATAAAATCATTATTTACCAAAAAAATAGAGTAAGTCAAAACCACATTGCAAATAAACATTCATTACAAATAAAGAAGCAGGGCGCGTCCGAGGGTGAGTATATACCTAATAAGAATATAATCACCCTCGGACGCGCCCTGCTTCTTTCCGACAGCCTTCCTTCCTAAGAATCAGCCCTTCCGTGGTGTAGCGAGAGGGTGTGTTACACTCCAAGGTGTTCCCCAGGTTGCCTTTCCTGAGCTTCGATCTTCATGCTCTCGTTTAGTAGTTGTCGGAAAGTAGGCTGCATTAGGCCTACAAATTGGGTATGGGGTGGAGAGAGATGGTGTGTTACACTCCAAGGTGTTCCCCAGGTTTCCTTGCCATTGCTTCGGTCTTCCGACTCTCGTTTAGTAGTTGTAGAAAACTACACTGCATTAGGCCTACAAAATGGGTATGGGGTGGAGAGAGATGGTGTGTTCCACTCCAAGGTGTTCTCCAGGTTGCCTTTCCTGAGCTTCTATCTTCAGGCTCTCGTTAAATTGTGGTTAAATGGAACAACTGCATTTGGCGTACTAGTTGGTTTGGGGCCTACTAACAGTGTCTGCCGCTCCTTGCTGTTCTCCTGGTTTCCTGTCCTGAAATTCCGTTTTCAGGCGCTCGTTAAGTAGTTGTTAATGTTAGACTGCATTTGGCCTACTAGTTGGGTTGGGGCCTACTATCGGTGTCTGCCACTCCTTGCTGTTCTCCTCCACTGAACAAAGCTGTGCCGCCTGTTTACTACGGTTGCCAATTTTGAACTGCATTTCGACTACTTACTGATTTGGGCCTACTCTCTGTGTCAGCCTCTCATTCCAGTTGTCCTCCACTGCAATGCCCCCTGGTTATTCCTGTGTTACCAATTTTGAACTGCATTTAGCCAACTTTATTCTTTGGGCCTATATCTGTGTTTCCTCCTCATCCTGCCCATTGCCCAGCCAGTGATAGATGAGTCTGCTGGTACATTGACCCATAACGCAACATTCCCCGTGCACGCTACACAACAACATTGTGACCCTGCTGAAAGTCAGGTTGCTCTTCCCGCATACCATACCACCTTACACGGGGACAAAGAGGAAGGTGCAGATGAAAGTGCAGGTTCCTTCATCAGGTGGGGGGAGGAATACTAGTTGGCGACGTCACTGGCACAGGGCCTCTCATAGTACGCAAAAGTGTTGCTGCCGGTGGGAGGTGCCCCCGCCGTGCAAACACACCGCTGTACTTTGAGGGGCCCTGTGCCAGTGCCAATGCCAACGAGTGGGCCCCCCCTGCTTGCTCAGGTTCACAGCACTTGCAAAGTTGAAATACTTACCTCTCCCTGCTCCACTGCCGTGACGTGGTCCAGATTTCTTGGGCCCACTAATTACTTGAACCAACCCTACCCACCACAACTTTAGCCAAATGACCCCCAATTTCAAGTGCCTTCCAATTATTATAAGGTAAATTACGCTTGACAAGCTTCATTAAGAAGAATGGATGGTTTTGACATTAAAATGGGCACTCTAGGTGTTTTCCTGGCCCCCACTCACTGCCGACTATGCTGCCCCATTGACTTGCATTGGGTTTCGTGTTTCGGTCGATCCCGACTTTACGTCATAATCGGCCGATTTCACTCGACCCGACTTTTGAGATAGTCGGGTTTCGCGAAACCCGGCTCGACTCTAAAAAGGTCAAGGTCGCTCAACTCTAACCATGAGAATGGTCTAAGGGTTGCTAGATTTTTCCTTGAATCCAGTAATCTTGAGGCTGATACACGTGAGTTGGAATTTGAGTTGCTGCGATTCATCCTGACTCACAACTTTTTTACTTTTAAGGATCTTTTTTTCTGCAAAAACAGGACATCGTGATGGGAGCGGCATGTGCGCCATCCTATCCTAATTTGATTTTGGATTTTTGGGAAAGGGGTATTTTTTTGGATGGCACACATGCCGCCCCCCAAATTCTCGGATGGTATGGGTACATCGACGATGTCCTTTTCATATTTCAAGGCCTGGTCAGTGATTTACATAATTTCACGATGAGATTGATTCGCAATGACTTCAATATCAGTCTCACCTATGCTTACGATCATAGAGATCTCGTTCTTTGACATCACATTGAGGTTTCAAGCGAATTGTCTGACACATACTGTCGTGTATCGTAAGGAAACCTCAGTAAATGGCCTGTTACATGCTTCATGTTCACATCAGCGAAAAAAATAAAAAAGTTATAGTCCTGAGAATAAAGCGATGCAAAAAATAATTATTTTTTCTATAAAATAGTTTTTATCGTATAAAAGCGCCAAAACATAAAAAAATGATTTAAATGAGGTATCGCTGTAATCGTACTGACCCGAAGAATAAAACTGCTTTATCAATTTTACCAAACGCGGAACGGTATAAACGCCTCCCCCAAAAGAAATTAATGAATAGCTGGTTTTTGGTCATTCTGCCTCACAAAAATCGTAATAAAAAGCGATCTAAAAATGTCACTTGCCCAAACATGTTACCAATAAAAACGTCAACTCGTCCCGCAAAAAACAAGACCTCACATGACTCTGTGGACCAAAATATGGAAAAATTATAGCTCTCAAAATGTGGTAATGCAAAAAATATTTTTTGCAATGAAAAGCGTCTTTCAGTGTGTGACGGCTGCCAATCATAAAAATCCGCTAAAAAACCCGCTATAAAAGTAAATCAAACCCCCGTTCATCACCCCCTTAGTTAGGGAAAAATTAAAAAAATGTATTTATTTCCATTTTCCCATTAGGGTTAGGGCTAGGGTTAGGGCTAGGGTTAGGGTTAGGGCTAGGGTTAGGGCTAGGGCTAGGGTTAGGGTTAGGGCTAGGGTTAGGGCTAGGGTTAGGGTTAGGGTTAGGGCTAGGGTTAGGGTTAGGGTTGGGGCCACAGTTAGAGTTGGGGCTAAAGTTAGGGTTAGGGTTGGGGTTAAAGTTACGGTTAGGGTTTAGATTACATTTACAGTTGCGAATAGGGTTGGGATTAGGGTTAGGGGTGTGTCAGGGTTAGAGGTGTGGTTAGGGTTACTGTTGGGATTAGGGTTAGGGATGTGTTTGGATTAGGGTTTCAGTTATAATTGAGGGGTTTCCACTGTTTAGGCACATCAGGGGCTCTCCAAACGTGACATGGCGTCCGATCTCAATTCCAGCCAATTCTGCGTTGAAAAAGTAAATCAGTGCTCCTTCCCTTCCGAGCTCTCCCGTGTGCCCAAATAGGGGTTTACCCCAACATATGGGGTATCAGCGTACTCAGGACAAATAGGTCAACAACTTTTGGGATCCAATTTCTCCTGTTACCCTTGGGAAAATACAAAACTGGGGGCTAAAAAATATTTTTTGTGGGAAAAAAAGATTTTTTATTTTCAAGGCTCTGCGTTATAAACTGTAGTGAAACACTTGGGGGTTCAAAGTTCTCACAACACATCTAGATGAGTTCCCTGGGGGGTCTAGTTTCCAATATGGGGTCACTTGTGGGGGGTTTCTACTGTTTAGGTACATTAGGGGCTCTGCAAACGCAATGTGACACCTGCAGACCATTCCATCTAAGTCTGCATTCCAAATCGCGCTCCTTCCCTTCCGAGCCCTCCCATGCGGCCAAACAGTGGTTCCCCCCCACATATGGGATATAAGCGCACTCAGGACAAATTGGACATCAACTTTTGGGGTCGAATTTCTCCTCTTACCCTCGGGAAAATACAAAACTGGGGGCTAAAAAATAATATTTTGGGGAAAAATTTTTTTTATTATTTTCACGGCTCTGCGTTACAAACTGTAGTGAAACACTTGGGGGTTCAAAGCTCTCACAACACACCTATATGAGTTCCTTAGGGGGTCTACTTTCCAAAATGGTATCACTTGTGGGGGGTTTCTACTGTTTAGGTACATTAGGGGCTCTGCAAACGCAATGTGACACCTGCAGACCATTCCATCTAAGTCTGCATTCCAAATGGCGCTCCTTCCCTTCGAGCCCTCCCATGCGGCCAAACAGTGGTTCCTCCCCACATATGGGGTATCAGCGCACTCAGGACAAATTGGACAACAACTTTTGGGGTCGAATTTCTCTTCTTACCCTCGGGAAAATACAAAACTGGGGGCTAAAAAATAATTTTTGTGGGAAAAAATTTTTGTTTTATTTTTACGGCTCTGCATTATAAACTTCTGTGAAGCCCTTGGTGGGTCAAAGCGCTCAAAACACATCTAGATAAATTCCTTAGGGGGTCTACTTTCCAAAATGGTGTCACTAGTGGGGGGTTTCAATGTTTAGGCACATCAGTGGCTCTCCAAACGCAACATGGCGTCCCATCTCAATTCCTGTCAATTTTGCATTGAAAAGTCAAACGGCGCTCCTTCCCTTCTGAGCTCTCCCATGCGCCCAAACAGTGGTTTACCCCCACATATGGGGTATCAGCGTACTCAGGACAAATTGTACAACAACCTTTGGGGTCCAATTTCTTCTCTTACCATTGGGAAAATAAAAAATTAGGGGCGAAAAGATAATTTTTGTGAAAAAATATGATTTTTTATTTTTACGGTTCTGCATTATAAACTTCTGTGAAGCACTTGGTGGGTCAAAGTGCTCACCACACCTCTAGAGAAGTTCCTTAGGGGGTCTACCTTCCAAAATGGTGTCACTTGTGGGGGGTTTTAATGTTTAGGCACATCAGTGGCTCTCCAAACGCAACATGGTGTCCCATCTCGATTCCAGTCAATTTTGCATTGAAAAGTCAAATGACGCTCCTTCGCTTCCGAGCTCTGTCATGCGCCCAAACAGTGGTTTACCCCCACATATGGGGTATCGCTGTACTCAGGACAAATTGTACAACAACTTTTGGGGTCCATTTTCTCCTGTTACACTTGGTAAAATAAAACAAATTGGAGCTGAAATAATTATTTAAACATTCCAAAAATTCCTGTGAAGCACCAGAAGGGTTAATAAACTTCTTGAATATGGTTTTGAGCACCTTGAGGGGTGCAGTTTTTAGAATGGTGTCACACTTGGGTATTTTCTATCATATAGACCCCTCAAAATGACTTCAAATGAGATGTGGTCCCTAAAAAAAAATGGTGTTGTAAAAATGAGAAATTGCTGGTCAACTTTTAACCCTTATAACCCCCTAACAAAAAAAAATTTTGGTTCCAAAATTGTGCTGATGTAAAGCAGACATGTGGAAAATGTTACTTATTAAGTATTTTGTGTGACATATCTCTGTGATTTAATTGCATAAAAATTCAAACTTGGAAAATTGCGAAATTTTCATAATTTTCGCCAAATTTCCATTTTTTTCACAAACAAACGCAGGTACTATCAAAGAATTTTTACCACTATCATGAAGTACAATATGTCCCGAGAAAACAATGTCAGAATCACTGGGATCTGTTGAAGCGTTCCAGAGTTATAACCTCATAAAGGGACAGTGGTCAGAATTGTAAAAATTGGCCCGGTCATTAACGTGCAAACCACCCTCGGGGCTTAAGGGGTTAAAGAAGATCTGTCACCAGATTTCACAGCGCAAACTGTTACATTAGTAAAGTGATCTTTTTGACTTGATGAGCCTTGTATATTTACTTTGAAAAAATAAAAACTATTTAGTAGCATATAATATTTAAATCCTTCATACCGTGGCCATTTTCCGTTTTTTTTTGTGTTTTCCTTTTTCCTTTCCCTTCTTCAAAGAACCGTAACTTTTTTTTATATTTTTCTATCAATATAGCCATATGAGGGCATGTTTTTTGTTGTATTTTTTGATTACTCCATTCATTTTATCATGCAATGCATTGGGAAGCGAGAAAAACATCCAAGTGCGTTGATATTGCAAAAAAAGTGCATTTTCACAATTATTTTTGTATTTTATTTACCATGTTCACTTTACGGTAAAACTGACCTGGCAATATGATTCTCCAGGTCAGTACGAGTACACAGATACCAAAATGCATATATTCTTTTCTATTTTAGTGGTGAAAAAGAAATCGGAAATTTATTACAAAAAAACAAAAAACTTTTCTTCTGTCGTCATTTTCCGAAACACGTGACGTTTTAATTTTTCAGGATATGGGGCTGGTTGAGGGCTAATTTTTTGTGCCCTGAGCAGGTATTTTTACTGATATCATTTTAGGGTAGATACGATGTTTTAATGACCTATTATTGCATCTTTAATTGCAATGTTGCAGCAGCCAAAAAACTTAATTCTAGTGTTTCGATTTTCTTTCTTATTACTTTGCTTACCACTCAAATTATTTATTTTACATTTTGATAGATTGGAATATTACAAATGAAGCAATAATGAACATGTGTATTTTTAACCCCTCCATGACTGGAGCTTTTTTTGGTTTTGCGTTTTCGTTTTTTGCTCCACTCTTTCCCAGAGCCATAACTTTTTTATTTTTCCGTCAATATGGCCATGTGAGGGCTTATTTTTTTGCAGGACAAGTTGTACTTTTGAAAAACATCATTGGTTTTACCATGTCGTGTACTAGAAAATGGAAAAAAAAAAATTCCAAGTGCGTTCCAAGTGAAATTGCAAAAAAAAGTGCAATACCACACTTGTTTTTTGTTTGGCTTTTTTGCTATTTCACTAAATGCTAAAACTGATCTGCCATTATGATTCTCCAGGTCATTACGAGTTTATAGACACCAAACATGTCTAGGTTCTTTTTATTCAACGGGTGAAAATAAATTTCAAACTTTGCTAAAAAAAAATATGCGCAATTTTCTGATACCCGTAGCGTCTCCATTTTTCGTGATCTTGGGTAGGGTGAGGGCTTACTTTTTGCCATTTTTAATTATACCATTTTGGTGCAGATACATTCTTTTGATCGCCCATTATTGCATTTTAATGCAATGATGCGGCAAACAAAAAAAACGTAATTCTGGCATTTTGACTTTTTTTTTTGTTGCTATGCCATTTAGCGATCTGGTTAATCCTTTTTTCATTGAGAGATTAGGTGATTCTGAAAGCGGCAATACCAAACATGTGAAGATTTAATTTTTTTGTTTTGTTTTATTTTGAATGGGGCAAAAGAGGCAAATGATTTTACCGCCGATTAGGAGCAGTGTTTGCCATGCTGTCATGCACATGGCAGAGCGTCGAACACCAAGTGTCCGGGGGGGCCGAACCCAAGCAGTAACACAAACTTCCTGATGTAGACTGTGCTTGGTGTCCATGCCTGAACAGTAGGTGTTTGGTACGGATGCCGAACATTACTGTTAGGGTTCGCCTATCTCTACTCACTACTACCGCCCATCAGAGGGAGGTATGGCAAAACAGCCAGCAAGACACATAGACATAGACTTTGATTCCATTATAGCATGATTGTAAAAAGATTCTGAGACCAAAACTGGCAAAGGCTAGCTAAACTTACAAGTAGGCACGGCAATACAGCCAACAATACACGTAGAGGGGGGTTCTAAATAAATGTTTGGACAATTTTAAAAATATTAAGAAATTAATATCTGCCATCCACCATTCAATGCACTATGTGCAAGGCCTTACAAAAATTAGAAAGAGGCACACCAATGCACCCAGTAGGACATTCAGTTTAGGGCCTCAGAAAACCCTTTTTTACCCTTATTAAAGGAATGCAGGGAGTGACGAAAAATTAAAGGAGGAACAGCAATACACCCTGGAAGAGAGGAAGAGGAGGGCCTCAGTTTCACTTTTGGTAAAACTTTAAGAAGATTCTGACTCCAAAACTGGGAAAGTCAAAGCATTGCAATACAACCAGCAACAGACGAAGAGGGGGCCCTCAGAATACATTTTTGTGGCGATTTGAAAAATATTGTGAATTGGATTGCATCCTTTTGGGAATTTCTGTCTACACATGACAATAAAGAGACAGAATTGGGCAATGAACGCATGGAAAGAATACCTCATGCTGTGGACAAGGGAAGAGTCCAAAATAAAGAAGGTGGTAGGACTTCCTGTTTTTTCTCATCAGAAAACTGACCTCATCCCTTACTAGATGGCCATGTAAATGTTCAAATAAAAATTCACATAGAGTTAATGAGAACAAATATCCAAACGGAAAAGAAGCAAAGTGTTTACTTCTGTTACAACAAGTAAAGGTGCTGCTGTAGCGCTATTACAGTCACACTTGTGGAACGCCTGTCAGGGCCGTGGGGTACTCGGTACTGGGTCCGGTTGCAATTAAAGGGGATGTCACGGTGGCTGCTACCTGGTTCATGGCCCTGGATGCCCAATTAAAGGGGAAGGTCCTTTTAAAGGAAACGGTATTAAAGTTTGCGTTCGTGACGCCCCCTGTAGTTCTCGGTCAGAAGGGACCGACGCTGCTTAAAGGGGTCCTCTGGGGTGATGTTACTGCAGCAAAGATGGTGACGCTTCCCACAGGTGAAGCGGGGTCCCCAGGGCTCCCGGTATGCTGGGCAGGGATGGTGTATGCCAGCAAATAAATGGAGGACACAGAGTTGTAATGTCTTTACCTGGTTTACTGGTTGTAAGCAGTCCAGAGTACCAGGAACAGGAGGTGATATGGTCTGGCCGGCCTGGAGGCAATGGAGGGTCCCTCTCCCAGGTGAGGTCCGCAAGCCTTCCTACTTGCATTCAAATGTGAGGTCCCTGCTGCCTGTAGCTTGCTGGCAAAGTCCTCTCTCTCCTGTCCAGGAACAGTTACCTGTATGATGGGCATTGTGAACCTTTTTATAGGGTCTCTATCATGAACCGGGCTCCTAGTGTACTGCTGCACCTTCAGGTGTGGGTGCGGGCAAATTACATAAAATCCTATGCCCTCCGATTCAGCCATGCGACCTGGAGTACAACACAGCCTCGGGCTCCCGGTGCCCGGTTCCTGTGCTTCGGCTTTGAGGGTGCCCGGTCACAGTTCCCCTCTAAGCTCTATCTTTCTCCTGTTGCTTCTTTTCTCTGATGCTCACTAACATGCAACCTTCCAGGATATCTTCCTTTCCCTGGAGCTGCAGCTGAGTCCAGGCTGCACGGCCCCATTGTCTGCTCTCAGTCCTCACTCTTCAGTGTCTCTGAACAACTGGCTAACTCCTCATCCAGACCAGAATACTTAAAGCTGGGGAAGCTCCCCTGAATCCGGGTTCAGAGCTCCCCTTCTGGCCTGGATTCAGAATGTGTTGAATGTAGGTGCTTACCTGGTAAAGGGAATCCTCCTTGCCTCCAAGCATGATATCGCCCACCCAGATAGGAAGGCAACATCACTAACAACTGGTTACCTGAGGTGTTACACTTGCAAGGTGTCCCCTTTGCCCTCCATGCAGGGACGGCCCTTAACTCAAAAGAGAGTACCCAGGCCCGAACCCTAATCCTGAAACTGCATCCGCTGCACCTACCTGCTATACCAAGACCTATGTGTCTTCACAGTCTGAACCTGTCCCAGTGGCCGTCCTGTCCGCACAATGTGAACCTGTCCCAGGGGCCATCGTGTCTGCACAGAGAGAACCAGTCCCGATGGCCATCCTGTTGGCACAGTCTGAACTTGTCCCGAGTAGCCATCTTGTCTTCACATAGTGAACCCGTCCCAGTGGTGATCCTGTTGGCACAGTCTGAAGTTGTCCTAAGTGGCTGTACTGTCCGCGCAGTGTAAACCTGTCTCAGTGGCCGTCCTGTCTGCCTCTTCCGTTTGGCGGTGCCTGATTATCATTTGTATCCTTGCAAGTGATTCTGGCCCCGTGTCCCTCCTCGCTCAGTCTGCAGTCAGTCATCCGACTTTGTTTTCCTAGCCTTTGACTAACCTTGCTCTTCCCTTTGTTTCTTTCCAGCTCCAGTCTGCCTGTGTCTCCATCCCCTCAGAGTTCCCGTACGTCAGCGTTGTCTCCTGTCCATACCTTCACCTTGCCCGCCGGTTCGTTTCTCACTTCTCCTGGTACTCCAGTGTTCTTGTCTATACCATCCACTGCCCTTACTCTGTACGTTTGTCTCCCTGTGCCTCTGTGTCCCGGTCTAGCTATTCCCTTCTTGTCTCTCCTTCTGTTTATCCCTTTCTCTTTTGTACCAGCTGCCGTAGCAGTAGACTCACCTGAGCCTAACCTGCTCCTAACACTCCCTGTATAGGGGTGGTCTACTTTGTCCCCTCACCCATGGGAGGTTCGCTGTTGCGGTCCAGTGGGTTCACCCCTAGCATTTTCTGCCTAACAGAATAATCAGGCCATGGACCCGGCTGGTACCCCTGTCTCCACTCAAAAGAAACTGGCATTCCTACGGGAGAACCAAATCAGGATCATGGCTTTTCGGTTGTCTGCACTGCAGCCCTCTGATCCTGCGAACGTCTCCCAACTAGCCAGTCTACAGCAGGAACTCACTCAGCAGCACGACACTCAGGGTCATATTTTAAACTATATGGCCTCTGTGGATAACCGTCTACTCTCCCTATAAACTGCTGCCTCAGCTCCTGTCCAAGTTCCAGTTTCGCACCCACCTCCTCATCTGGCTAAACCCCCGCGGTTTTCTGGAGATCCCAAATTGTGTCGGGGTTTCCTTAATCAGTGCCAGTTGCACTTCGAATTATTGCCACAACAATACCCCACTGATCGGGCTAAGGTGCCTTTTGTGGTATCCCACTTGGAGGGTGAGGCCTTGGCCTGGGTTAATCCCCTCTGGGAGCGTAATGATCCCCTGGTGTCTCAACTTTCCACCTTTTTGGAGACTTTTCATAAGGTTTTCGATGAGCCAGGTCGGTTAGCCTCCACCACTGTCTCTTTTTCGTCTCCACCATGGTACTCTTTCTGTCGGCCAGTGCGCCATTCGTTTTCGCACCTTGTCCTCTGAACTGGGGTGGAACAATGAGGCCATGGTGGGAGCTTTTTGGCGTGGCCTTTCTGGTCGCATAAAGGATGAGCTGCCAGATAGAGATACTCCTACTTCTTTGGAGGATCTCATTTCTCTGGCAACCCGCATTGACTTGCGTTTCAGGAACGCCTCCGTGAATCTGCCAGGGAGAGGAGGCTACCCCGTCAAGCCTCAACTGCTCGCAGTCCTCCGCGTCTTTCTCAGGCTTCCCCTTCTGCAGCTGCAGCACCGGAACCTATGCAAGTAGACCATATTAAGCCTCCCATCTTCTACGTTCTTGTCCGGTGAGGCCGGGAGATGCCTCCACCTAGGTCAGGTAAGAGAGGCCTTCCTAGGTGTTAATGATACCTCTCTACCTTTCACTCTCTCCGTTTTGCTAAATTTTGGTTCTTGTTCTTCTGAGATTGCTTATGTTGATTCTGGAGTGGCAGGCAATTTTATTTAGCTCGACGCGTTTAGAAGGTTTCGAATTCCTGTCAGATCCTTGGAGTCTCCCCGGCAAATAGCTTCTGTCGATGGCAGACCCCTACGGGGGACCGTTTCCTTGGTCACCAAAGAGGTGGACCTACAGATCGGAGTCTTACATCGGGAGAAGATTGCTTTTTATGTGCTGCCATCATTGTCTTATACTTTTCTCCTAGGTCTTCCTTGGTTAAGAATTCATGAACCTGTCCTGGATTGGCGATCTGGAGATGTTGTTCGCTGGGGCCATTCTTGTCAAACTAGCTGTTTGCGTCCTGACCTGCCTCCAAGGTCTTCCTGGTCAACCATGGCACCTCCAGCCTTACCTTCTGCCCATCACTCCTTTGTGGACGTCTTCGACAAGAAGGAGGCAGACAGTTTGCCTCCGCATTGACCATACGATTGTCCGATCGACCTCCTTCCCGGTTCGTCTCCTCCCAGAGGCTGAATTTATCCGCTGAATCCTCTTGAATCTCAAGCCATGACCGACTACATCCAGGAGAATTTGGCCAGAGGTTTTATCCGGAAGTCCTCTTCTCCTGCAGGTGCAGGTTTCTTTTTTGTCAAGAAAAAGGATGGCACCCTTTGTCCCTGTATCGACTACTGGGGCCTCAACAGTATAACAATTAAAAACAAGTACCCGCTTCCTCTTATCCCGGAACTTTTTGATCGCTTGCGGGGAGCGCGAATCTTCACCAAGCTGGATCTTCCTGAGCCTATAATCTCATCCGAATCCTTCCCGGAGATGAGTGGAAAACCGCTTTTAACACCAGAGATGGACATTACGAGTACTTTGTCATGCCCTTCGGCTTATGCAATGCTCCGGCAGTATTTCAAGAATTTGTGAATGACATCTTCCGAGATCTTTTATACTCTTGCGTGGTGGTATACTTGGACGACATTCTCTCCAGATTTATCTACCCATAGGATGGACGCCCATCTTGTGCTTCTGCATTTGAGGGAGAATCGTCTTTTTGCTAAACTCGAAAAATGTGCCTTTGAACTGTCTTCTCTTCCATTTCTGGGTTACATCATCTCTGACTCTGGCTTGAGTATGGATCCAGAAAAGGTGTCCGCCGTGCTCAACTGGCCTCGTCCTCATGGTACCAAGGCAGTCCAGCGTTTCCTCGGCTTTGCGAATTACTAATTACTATCGACTAGGGTTGAGCGACTTTTCTTTTTATAGGATCGGGTCGGATTTCACGAAGCCCGACTTTTTCAAAAGTCGGGTCGAGTGAAATCGGCCGATCCTATAGAAAAGTCGGGGTCGGGGTCGGCCGAAACACGAAACCCAATGCAGTGCATTGGGTTTCTAATGGTTCCCAGGGTCTGAAGGAGAGGAAACTCTCCTTGAGGGCCTGGGATCCATATTTAAGTGTAAAATAAAGAATCAAAATAAAAAATATTGCTATACTCACCCTCGGACGCGCCCTGGTTCTTACCGGCAGCCTTCCTTCCTAAGAATGAGCGCCTGAAGGACCTTCGATGACGCCGCGGCTTGTGATTGGTCGCATGAGCGGTCACATGGGCGTCACGTGACCAATCACAAGCCGCGACGTCATCTAAGGTCCTTCAGGTGCTGATTCTTAGGAAGGAAGGCTGCGGGTTAGATCCAGGGCGCGTCCGAGGGTGAGTATATACCTATTAGGAATATACTCACCCTCGGACGCGCCCTCGGACGCTTCCTTCCTAAGAATTAGCGACTGAAGGACCTTAGATGATGTCGCGGCTTGTGATTGGCCGCGTGACCGCCCATGTGACCGCTCACGCGACCAATCACAAGCCGCGACGTCATCGAAGGCCCTTCAGGCGCTCATTCTTAGGAAGGAAGGCTGCCGGTGAGAACCAGGGCGTGTCCGAGGGTGAGTATAGCAATATTTTTTTATTTGTATTCTTTATTTTACACTTAAATATGAATTCCGATACCGATTCCCGATATCTTAAACATATCGGGAATCGGTATCGGAATTCCGATTCCAGATCAGAAGATCGCCGACCTCATGGCCGACCCCACACAGGGGTCGGGTCGGATTTCATGAAACCCGACTTTGCCAAAAGTCGGCGACTTCTGAATCTGGCCGACCCGTTTCGCTCAACCCTACTATTGACGGTTCATTCCTCATTTTTCTTCTCTGACCTGACCCATCTCTTTTCTGATTTGCAAGGGATCCAATCCACACGTGTGGTCTTTGGAGGCTAGTGATGCCTTTCTGTCCCTGAAACAAGCCTTTGCTACAGTCCCCGTACTGCATCGTCCTGAAGTCAATAAACCTTTTATTCTCGAAGTGGACGCCTCAGCTGTTGGTGCCGAAGCGGTACTTTCTTAAAGGTCTTCGTCTGGGCGCCTCGTCACCTGCGGTTTCTTCTCTAAGGCTTTCTCTTCATCTGAATGAAACTATTCTATTGGTGACCGAGAGCTTTTGGCCATCAAACTAGCGTTGCAGGAATGGAGGTATCTTCTGGAAGGAGCCGTGCATCCGTTCAAGATCTATACGGATCACAAGAATCTGGCTTTCATTCGTTCTGGAAACAAAGCAGAGTCTATTTACTGACTGCAGGTCACATAGACGATACCACTATAAATAATATATGTAACAAAGCATAAGTGAAAAAATTAAAACGTAACTTTTATTATAACTAAAGCCACACAAAAAACTAAACCAAACACCCAAGTGGATAAAAATACTGGGGTATAGTCCCAAACAAATGGTATGGTGACCACGGAGACTAGTTATCCCCAGATAGGACAAAATGATAGCCTCCACAGCATATTGGAGATATCATAGTAAACTAGATTCTGACATATGAAGCTGCAGTAAAATAACATCCACAGCACTCAGCGTCAAGCTAGTTACATGAACGAACAATAAAAAAACCATCAATAGTCGCAGGTAGGCAGTGCCACTGATGGCTATATAAATAATGCAAAAAGGAACAATCTCACCAGTTCCGAGATGAGGGCCCAGGAGTGCCGGATAGTTTCTGGTCAGAAGATGATCCGGAAAAATGGCGGAGACGACAATCCCTATGTCAGTCCCTATGGGGCTATCGATAGACTATCCCCAAAGCTCCTGCCCTTACAAGGGCAGTCCACAGCTACCCCTGTACAAACATGCCCTGCACTCTCCCTATATAATCCGTCCCGACGCGTTTCATCCAAGCCAAATCTTCAGGGGACTTGCTTGTGCATGGAGATAGAGTGCCTATATGCTAAAAAGGAGGGACACGAAGTCCTGCCACCCTCAATGCTGTCTTGCAGTTGCAATTGTCGTCTCCGCCATTTTTCCGGATCATCTTCTGACCAGAAACTATCCGGCGCTCCTGGGCCCTCATCTCGGAACAGGTGAGATTGTTCCTTTTGCATTATTTATATAGCCATCAGTGGGGCAGATTGCTGGACACTGGGGCAATATGCTGGACATACTGGGGCAGATTGCTGGACACACTGGGGCAGGACTGGAGGCATGGGCAGAATGTAGACACGGGGCATGATTGGAGACACGGGGCAGAATGAAAGACATGGGGCAGGATTGGATCATGGGGCAGGATGGATACGATGGAGACATATGGGGCAGGATGTGGAGATCATATGGGGTAGAATGGATACTCATGAGGGCAGGATGCGAGAACATATGGCTGGAGCCAGGAATGAGACACACGGGGCCAGGATGTGGAATATTATTACCATAGGGGCTAATTAAGGGATATTATTACTGCAGTGATGTATTTATTTTATTTTTTGAGTATACTGTTTTAAATGGGGGTCGGTCCTGTTACTGTTCAGAGTGACACTATATCGCCTTTTTTTCTTCATGTGGTGTAATGTAGAAGTTTTGAAAAATTAAGTAATGTGTTCTGCAAGCGAAGCTCGAGATAACTGTGTTATTTCCTGCAGAAACGAGTCCTGGCTGGAAGAAATGATGGCGGTCTGTGCTGGATGAAAGATGAAGGGCTTCACCTAGAGACGTCACTGGTGAGTCAGTGTTACCTATACACTGACACTATACACTGTATACTATATAGAGGTCTTGTGTATAATACCACCAGTGATCTCTGATTTACCTCTACACAGACACTGCATACTAAGTACAGATCTCCTGTGAATACTGGCACTTATGGTGATAGTATTGTGTTGTTGTTTTTTACTGATCAGTATTGTAGTATTCAGTCACTATGTGGTGGTAATATGTGGTCTGGAAATGGTGTTGTGGTATTTGTCCCTTGTATGTGATATTTGGTCACTAAGTGGTGGTAATATGTGGTCTTGACATGGTGCGGTGGTATTTGTTCCTTGTATGTGATATTATTCGATCACTGTGGTTGTAATTTGTGGTCTGGTCATGGCGCGGTGGTATTTGTTCCTTGTATGTGATATTATTCGATCACTGTGGTTGTAATTTGTGGTCTGGTCATGGCGCGGTGGTATTTGTTCCTTGTATGTGATATTATTGGTCAAAATACACCTAAATTGTATTGCAGATTCTAACAAATATTTAATAGGTTACAGTAGAGTAGGGCCCGGCCATTTTTCTGGAATAATCTGGTTTGGGTATATCATGACCCCCGTCACAAGACCCCCATCACATGACCCCCGTCACATGACCCCCGTCACATGACCCCCATCACATGACCCCCGTCACATGACCGGGGGGGGCCCACAGTGTCTGAACAGCTCGGGGCCCTGGCTACCCTTAATCCACCCCTGTGTGTGCACCTTGCTAAGGTGTCCCCAGCCAATTGCCATGAGCATTCCTGTATTTCAGACATCCCCACCCATTGATGGGGGCTTGTGCAACTTACTCCCTCAGTCAGTTCTTAGCTGCTGAGGTGCCAGGCCCTGTCTCTGTTACTCTTGTGTCTGCCACCCAGTGGGGCGTTGTACCCTGGTCTGTGTCCTGTGTTTGCCACCCAGTAGGGTGTAATACCCTGGCCTGTGTCCTTGTGTAGCCACCCAGTGGGGCGTAGTACCCTGGTCTGTGTCCGCCACCCAGTGGGGCATCGTACCCTGGCTTGTGTCCGTGTCTCTGTGCCTTGTCCCGTTCCTGACTCTATCTTAGTCTAGTCCTGTTCCTGTGTCTGTTTATGTCCCTGTCTTGGTTTGCTTTCTCTGCTGTGCGTACTTTATGTCTTGCTTTGCTCTGCTTTCAGCTTTGCACTCCGCGAGCTTGCTTTGCTCCTTGCTCTACATTCTGTCACCTTGCTCTGCATTCTGTGGGTTTGCTCTTGGCTCTGCACTCTGTGTCTTGCTTTGCTCTGCTTTTGGCTCTGCTCTCTGTGACCTTGCTTTGCATTCTGTGACCTTGCTCTGCACTCTGTGGATTTGCTTTCAGCTCTGCACTCTGTGTCTTGCTCTGCATTCAGCTCTGTACTCTCAATGCTCTGCTCTCAGCTCTGCACTCTGTAGCTTTGCTTTCAGCTCTGCACTCTGTAGCTTTGCTCTGTGGCTCCGCTCAGTTCTCACTCTGTGGCTCCGCTCCTTTTGGTTCTTCCCTGCTACGCCTCCTGCATCTCTGCTCTCGGCTCCGCCTCCTGTGTTTCTGTTTGTGGCTTCGCCTCCTGCTCTTGGCTCCGCCTCCTGCATTGCTGCTCTTGGCTCTGCTTCCTGCTCTTGGCTCCGCCTCCTGCATTTCTGTTCTTGGCTCCACCTCCTGTGTTTCTGCTTTGCTCCGCTCCTTGCGGTCTTTCTCTACCTGTTTCTCATATACCCTCCGGTCTGAACAGGTTCTTACCTGTTTTACATACCTGCCTGCATACCGGTCCCTACCAGCCCTTCCAGTGTACCTGTCCTGCCTGTCCTGCCAGAGTGCCACCCGTACCTGCCTGCCAGAGAGCCAGCCATGCCCGCCTGCCAGAAAGCCAGCCGTGCCCACCTGCCAGTGTCTCTGCTGTACCCGTCGGCCTGCCTGTGTCCCAGCCATGCCCACCTGTCTTCCAGAGTGCCGGCCATGCCCGCTTGCTTGTCTATGTTCTGTTCCCCGGTGAGATCAGCAGCTACAGCCAGACACCACCCTGGAGTGGTACCTGGTAGCTTCCTGCCGCACAAGTCTGACTTCACCATCAGAAGCTCCAGCGAATACCAAGGAAGCTACTTAGTTACGCCCCTTCCAGGGTAGTCTGGTCTGTGGCACAGTGGGGCCACACCCCCGCACGCCCACGCCAACCAGTCTGGGCGTGAGCGTGGCACTTGGTAAACAGTGCCCACAGAAAGGCTGTTTGACAATGACACCCACAGAGCCTGACACTGCCCCTCATTCAAGTCACATCCTGTCCCTAAGCTAGTCATAGCAGAATGGCGGCGCTACTCATGATCCGGTGGTTAAGCTTGACCTCACAAAAATAGGAGTGTGAATTTTAAAAACAGTGGGACTTCTACACTGCTAAAGCCTATGCATTTAGTGCAAGTCATAGTTAATATCAAAAGGAGAGATTGCAGTTAACCCTGGACAAGATGTAGAGGAGGGCCTCAGAAAACATTATTTAATCATTGGTATGGAGTGGGACTCCTAGAGTGGCAAAGCCGATGTAGTATATGCAAGGCTTGACAAACATTAAAACTAGCCACTGTGATACACCCTGTACGAGATGTAGAGGAGTGCCTCTGAAAAATTATATTCAGCATTTGGAAGGAGTGTGACTCCTACACTGGTAAAGCCAATGCAATAAGTGCAAGGGCTGAAAACCATTTAGCCCTGGGGGGTATACTTATCTATGTAAGATCATTTTACAGGTATGCCTTTAAAAATTATATAGTAGGCCATCAGACACACCCTTAAAAAATCAGGGGAAAAAGTCGGATCATGACCCTGTAGATATGGAGGAGTAGGAAGACACTAAAAATTACAAAAAAAGAAAAGTGTATCCTTGTTTGGGTGGGAAAGGGTGCATGGGAATATACCCATGATAAAGGAACATATTATTTGACTTTATGTTCGCTGCTGTCATCTGGTGGGGTTGCAAAGTCTTGGCCAATCCAGCATATGCATATAGCATATGCGCTATCAGTTATTATGTCCCCGTCAGCAACACAATTTGTAATGCAATCAAGTGTGCAAAAATATCTGAAATACACTAATGCCTTCTCTGCCACCGGATCCCTAATTATTTTCAGATATGAGGGGTATTAAGAGAAAAAAATAATATATTTCAATTGTTGGTGAAAGGATTATGTGTCTGTCTATAAGAATTACCCCTGAAAACATCAGTTAGTTTAACTTAGCAACCCCAAGGACTGTTATGCAATCAAGCCTGCTCTAAGTGCCCCTAATACACTCTTCCTACTACAGCAGCTAATCCTCCATAATATGCAGCAAACTGCAGTATTATAGAATAGAATCTATTTGCATTAGCCCTAAAAAGGGCTGTTGGTTTAAGATTGCACAATCAAGTACAGTGGGGGAAATAAGTATTTGATCCCTTGCTGATTTTGTAAGTTTGCCCAGTGACAAAGACATGAACAGCCTATAATTTTAAGGGTAGGTTAGTTTTAACATTGAGAAATAAAATATCAAAAATAAAATCCAGAAAATCACATTGTATAAGTTATATAAATTTATTTGCATTTTGCAGTGAGAAATAAGTATTTGATCCCTCTGGCAAACAAGACTTAATACTTGGTGGCAAAACCCTTGTTGGCAAGCACAGCAGTCAGACATTTTTTGTAGTTGATGATGAGGTTTACGCACATGTCAGGAGGAATTTTGGTCCACTCCTCTTTGCCGATCATCTCTAAATCATTAAGATTTTGAGGCTGTCGCTTGGCAACTCGGAGCTTCAACTCCCTCCATAAGTTTTCTATGGGATTAAGATCTGGAGACTGGCTAGGCCACTCCTTGACCTTAATGTGCTTCTTTTTGAGCCACTCCTTTGTTGCCTTAGCTGTATGTTTCAGGTCATTGTCTTGCTGGAAGACCCTGCCACAACCAATTTTTAATGTCCTGGCAAAAGGAAGGAGGTTGTCACTCAGGATTTTATGGTACATGGCTCCATCTATTCTCCCGTTGATGCGGTGAAGTAGTCCTGTGCCCTTAGCAGAGAAACACCCCTAAAACATAATGTTTCCATCTCCATGCTTGATAGTGGGGATTGTGTTCTTTGGGTCATAGGCAGCATTTCCCTTCCTCCAAACATGGCGAGTTAAGTTAATGCCAAAGATCTCAATTTTTGTCTCCTCTGACCACAGCATCTTCTCCCAATCACTCACAGAATCATCCAGGTGTTCACTGGCAAACTTCAAATGGGCCAACACATGTGACTTCTTTAGTAGGGGGACTTTGTGGGCACTGCAGGATTATAAACCTTTACGATGTAATGTGTTAGCAATGGTTTTCTTGATGATTGTGATCCCAGCTGCCTTGAGATCATTAAAAAGTTCCCCCTGTGTAGTCTTAGGCTGATCTCTCACCTTCTGCAGGTTGTGCGGCTGTATGCGGATGGTGCCGCATGCGTCATTTTGACGATGCGGCGACCAGCGTAGGACGTAGCCTGTAGCATTTTTTTTTCTGCATTGTCAAAACGACACATGCGGCACAATCTGCATACAGCCGCACGACCTGCATACCTAATGTTAAATATAGGTACGCAGGCCGCATGCGGGCCGCATGCAGATGTAGGCGGAGCTAGCAGCGGAGGTGCGGTGGAGGGCGGGGCTTCACGGAGGAAGTCCGCAGCCCGCCGCAGATCAGGTAAACGCTAGTCTGAAACTAGCCTAACACATCTATTATGAAACATTATGGAGCCTACTGAAACAGACTAAGGGACCTTTTTAAACTCTAAGGAAGCCTTTGCAGGTGTTTTTGTTAATTGTTCTAATTTACTGAGATAATGACTTTTGGGTTTTCATTGGCTGTAATCCATAATCATCAACATTAATAGAAATAAACATGTGAAATAGATCACTCTGTAATGACTATCTAATATATGAGTTTCACTTTTTGTATTGAAGAACTGAAATAAATTAACTTTTTGATGATATTCTAATTTAGTGAGAAGCACTTGTATGGTGTCTCTTATATGTGATTTGCTTGGGCTCATATCAGTGGTCTTCTATTCTTCAGCCTTCTAATTTGTAGGACTTATTCTACAACCTATTAGGATAAAATATGTTGTCTCCACTTGTACCATAAAGGGTTATATTTACCTTGGGTTTAATAATATATCCCCAGTGTAATTAGAGAATTCAGTCACATACTGTACCTTAAATCTTACCCATCCAATCCGTCTCCCAATATCCCCCTTTTTTTGTTCAACACTGGTTTAATAATTTAGTGATATTATTCTATTGACTATATATGAGATCTACATATTGATTGTGAGATATAGCTCTTACATATCTAAATTAGCTCATGGCAATTATGACTTTCTGATATTTGCAGAAAATGCTTGACAAAACTTTTTCAAAAATAATAACCCAATTCAAATTCTAAAAATGTTTTTCAACCTCTTTCCACTCTAAGTTTTCGTTTTTTGTCATGAATGGGTGTGGGTTTATGGAGATAACCCAGGAGATGAGCCCACTCCACACAGGGGAGGTGATAGCTGTGTTATACAGTCAGCTCCTGCCTCTAACAGCAGCGTACATAGCTAGCTTATACATACAAAACAAATGCCGTTACTTTGAAGCTGAAAAAAACTGTGTTTGAATTGCATTTTTTTCTCCATTTTACCTCACTGGGATTTTTTTTTCCTTTTTTGAGTATGTTAAAGAATATGGTAAAGTGAAATGCAATTCAGACCTAAAACTCAACCTGCTAAAAGCAAACCTTCAAACAGCTCTGTAGAAGGAAATTGAAAAAATGTATGGCTTTTGGAAGACAGAAAGAAAAAATGAAAAATCTACATCCTTAACCCTTTCTCGACAGGGTGATTTTTTTAGTTTTGTGCTTTCATCTTTTCCTTCTTCCATTCTTCCAAGAACCATACTTTTTGTGTGGGATGAGTTGTAATTTTGAATGACACCATTCATTCTATCAGTGAATGTACTGGAAAAAGATCCAAGTGCAATGAAAATGTGCAAAAAGCGATTTTACGCAATACTTTTTTATGTTTTGTTTTTACTGTGTTCATTGTTTGATTCAATTAACCTAGAATTATAATTCTCCAGGTCACTACATTTATGCCGATGCCAAACATCTATAGTTTATTTTTATTTAAATGGTAAAGAACATTTCAGAAATCCATTTTCATGGATTCTTATTGAATTTTTTTGTGATGTGTTGAAGAAAAAAAAAAACAATTCTGGCATTTTATATATTTTTTTCTCTTTACTGTAAAGTCACATTACTTATAAAAAAGAACTGGTTACCCTTTATGCATCACACAGTAATAGTGCCCCTATAGTGCATCACACATTTTTTTATAGAGCATTTGCTTTGTGTCACACACTAATTATACCACATAGTAGTGGTGCCCCTACACAGTAGTGGTAACTCCTTAGTTACATGCTTGCATAGTATGATATCAGTGCTACTAAATAATATGATAACACCCTCAAGACCCAGACACAGTATGATGCCTGTTATGAATAGGTAATTCAGAACCACAATGGACCTTGAAGTTCAGAGCACACAAGTGACCTGACAAAAACCACAAAACATAGGTCGAGCTCTGAGACGTGGAAACTCTGCTGACCGCAATCCCTAAACCTATCAAAGCACACTAGAGGTAGCCGTGGATTGCGCCTAACGCTCCCTATGCAACTCGGCACAGCCTGAGAAACTAGCTAGTCCTGAAGATAGAAAAATAAGCCTACCTTGCCTCAGAGAAATTCCCCAAAGGAAAAGGCAGCCCCCCACATATAATGACTGTGAGTTAAGATGAAAATACAAACACAGAGATGAAATAGATTTAGCAAAGTGAGGCCCGACTTACTGAATAGACCGAGGATAGGAAAGATAGCTTTGCGGTCAACACAAAAACCTGCAAACAACCACGCAGAGGGGCAAAATGACCCTCCGCACCGACTAACGGTACGGAGGTGCTCCCTCTGCGTCTCAGAGCTTCCAGCAAGCAAGCAGAACCAAAAAAGCAAGCTGGACAGAAAATATAGCAACAAAAGGACACAAGCAGAACTTAGCTTATGCTGAGCAGACAGGCCACAGGAACGATCCAGGAGGAAGCAAGACCAATACTAGAACATTGACTGGAGGCCAGGATCAAAGCACTAGGTGGAGTTAAATAGAGCAGCACCTAACGACTTAACCTCATCACCTGAGGAAGGAAACTCAGAAGCCGCAGTACCACTCGTGACCACAGGAGGGAGCTTGATCACAGAATTCACAACAGATGCCCCCTCATTGCTCCCACACAGTATGATGCTCCTTTCTGCCCCCACATGATATAATGCCCTTACGACCCCCATACAGCCAACCAAACCATATCATGCACAGTTAGAGCTATCACACAGTATGATGACTCACATAGTATGTGGACAGCCCACATATTGTCTCTTTATGCTACCTTCATAGCATAATGTACCCTTTAGTGACCCCACACATTATGATGCTCAAACACTATCACAGAATGATTACCTCAGGACAGCACACTAGTGGGAAAATGGTCCTAATGGGAACTTTGCTGTGTGTGTGGGGGGGAAGGGGCACTGACAGGACATCACACTAGTGGGAACTGTCAGTGCCCCTTCCCCCCACACACAACATGGTGCGCCTTAGTACCTCAACACAAATAACCAAAGGAATAGTATCTCTGTACTATACTCTTTTATTTCTGTTCCCAAAACAAGTCAAGGAGCATCCAACAAACTTTGTTTGGCCAGTACAGCTGGCAGCTCATCGCAGACTGGCTAGATGACGCCATTGCATCACACTCATCTCCTCTGGTGAGGTCACAAAATAAATTGCGAAGCGGGAAATAGACAGCTCCCTGCTCTTCTATAGTATTTATTACTATTTGTGTCCTGAGGATTAGTGGTGCCAGATGCCACCATCTGACACTGCACTCCCAATAGAATGGTCTACCATTATTGGGGAAATGGTACTGATTTCTCTTTTTTTTGTTTTTCTTTCTACAATTCTTTTTTTATCTAATGTAATGAATCCTATAATTAATTAGTATGATGCCAAGATGGAAAATAAAATGTGTTTCTAGTCTCATACTTTATATTGTAGGACCATATGGGCCTGTAAGTGATATTTAATTAGTACATTCTATGACTACAGACAGAGCAAATATATTTCATGATATGAAACTAGAACTGTAAGATCCTTATGAATGTAAACAAGTTTTTTTCCCTCAAAGAATTTATGTTCCGTTCTGGGAGCAAATCTGATCGGAAGCACACTCTGTTTCAGGAACATCTTAACAATGCAACAGCTTGCTTCATAATTTAAAGGCAATTGTGATTACAGCATAATTTTCCCTGAAACTGGTGTTGCTTTCTTTCAGAAGTGTTGAATCAATGGTACTGACAAACAGCAGCCTCTTATAGATCCTTATCGATAGAAAGGCATTCTTCTTCACAAAAAAATACATAATAACTGTGAATTAATAGAGATATGTGAAGCTATTGGCTTGAAAAATGTTTGAATAAAATGTATAGCGTGGAACAAATCCCAATGTAATACATGTGCGGCCATTAGGTGACAAATGATTTCACATAGTTTATCTTGTTCTATTTACATTCAGCAGAAAATGAGTTGATATGGTTTATGATTAAAAGAAGAAACTCTCTCTCCTATTATACTAAATGCACAAATAAGCCCTGGACTATATAGTCTCAGTATAAGAGAAAACTCTGTATCTGTAGAGGACTTAAATGTCTGCTGGCCTAAACTGTACAGTAAACTGCATAATAGGTCCAAACCCAAGGACTGATAAATCCCACCCTCACAGAAGACCAAAAACAGTAAATGGACTTAAGAATGGTCAAAAGCTAAAGAGGGAAAACAATAAGCCATAAAGCAGTGTCCTTCAACTCCATTTCTCAAGGCCCACCAACAGGTCAGGCTTTCAGGATTCCATTCTTATTGCACAGGTTCCATCCCCTGTACAGTGTTCATTTTAGGACATGGTCACAAATCAAAGTCAAACATCAGAAATACTCTGTCTGAGCCCCTGTGCAATTCTCAGGAAACACTGAAAATATGATCTGTTGGTGGTCTTTGAGGAATGGAGTAGAAGAACACTGCCCTACAGGCCATCTTTACCTTGTGACATGTTGATGCAAGTAAAGTTGGATTGTTTGGTCATTGAAAGGTTGTTAATAGTGTGACAAAGGGGGAGATATGTGTCACTTCGCTTAATGGCGTCAGTGATATGAAACCAGAGTATGTTCCTCCAGCACACTACGTGTTGTGAGGGTTAAGTTAATTGCATAATGGGCTGGTTTCATGTGGACCTTCACAGAGCTGGTAGGAGGAGGTCCACTTTATCTATCTCCACCTGCAGAGCTGCCAAGACCTGTGTGATGATGACATCATGGTGATGGTTAGTCACATGATGGAAAGAGTCACATGGTCTGGGGTTTTAATAAATGAGCTCTACAGGCAGTTTTGGGGTCAGCTAGGCTGGAGAGAGGAGTCTCCAGGTATATTTGGGATCTGAAGAAAGACTGAACCTGCGTTACTCCAGAGCAGGGTGCCACCTGCATACATATTGACTGTGTTACAGTGGCTTTTTTTTGTTGTTTTTTGTTTTCTGTTTTAGCCGGAAAGGGTACAGTTATTTTCCCTTTCTATTGGTTTATGTCGCAATACAATAATCCAAGGATTTAAAGAGGCGGTGTTCCTATTTTCTCCCTCTGCATACCGCCATATGAGTTGGACTACCACAAGTGGTGTTTTGAATGTTACGTTTCGGGAACATGAGTAGCAGCGGTTGGCAAACCACATGTTCTGGGTAAAGGCGGCCATAAGCCGGGAGATGACAGACAAGATGGAGGACCTAATTAAGCATTTGGTGAACACGCAGCAGCAATAACAGCTGGAACACCAGGAGACAAGTAAGTTGCTTATCCAGCAGATGCAACAGCAGCAGCAACAGCATCAGGACCAGGTCAGGCTACAGCAGCAGCAAATTGAGTTGCTTGCTGAGGCGGTTCGTGCGAGACCAGAAGCCCATTCCAAAAGTCCAGGTGATGACACACACGTCCGGAAGGCAGTAAGATGGGCAATGCAGAATATGACCCCAGGTGATGATGTAAAGGCATTTCTGACAGTTTTTGAGCAGGTAGCAGAGCGTCAGAGACTGCCGCCAGACCAGTGGGCGAAGGTTCTGGCCCGCTATCTAACCGGTGAGCCCCAGAAGGCTTATTATGACCTGGTCTTACAAAATGCCCAGAAATATGCCAAATAGAGTTGAGCGACCTTGACCTTTTTAGAGTCGAGCCGGGTTTCGCGAAACCCGACTATCTCAAAAGTCGGGTCGAGTGAAATCGGCCGATTATGACGTAAAGTCGGGATCGACCGAAACACGAAACCCAATGCAAGTCAATGGGGCAGCATAGTCGGCAGTGAGTGGGGGCCAGGAAAACACCTAGAGTGCCCATTTTAATGTAAAAACCATCCATTCTTCTTAATGAAGCTTGTCAAGCGTAATTTACCTTATAATAATTGGAAGGCATTTGAAATTGGGGGTCATTTGGCTAAAGTTGTGGTGGTAGGGCTGGTTCAAGTAATTAGTGGGCCCAGGAAATCTGGACCACGTCACGGCAGTGGAGCAGGGAGAGGTAAGTATTTCAACTTTGCAAGTGCTGTGAACCTGAGCAAGCAGGGGGGGCCCACTCGTTGGCATTGGCACTGGCACAGGGCCCCTCAAAGTACAGCGGTGTGTTTGCACGGCGGGGGCGCCTCCCACCGGCAGCAACACTTTTGCGTACTATGAGAGGCCCTGTGCCAGTGACGTCGCCAACTAGTATTCCTCCCCCCACCTGATGAAGGAACCTGCACTTTCATCTGCACCTTCCTCTTTGTCCCCGTGTAAGGTGGTATGGTATGCGGGAAGAGCAACCTGACTTTCAGCAGGGTCACAATGTTGTTGTGTAGCGTGCACGGGGAATGTTGCGTTATGGGTCAATGTACCAGCAGACTCATCTATCACTGGCTGGGCAATGGGCAGGATGAGGAGGAAACACAGATATAGGCCCAAAGAATAAAGTTGGCTAAATGCAGTTCAAAATTGGTAACACAGGAATAACCAGGGGGCATTGCAGTGGAGGACAACTGGAATGAGAGGCAGACACCGATAGTAGGCCCCAACCCAACTAGTAGGCCAAATGCAGTCTAACATTAACAACTACTTAACGAGCGCCTGAAAACGGAATTTCAGGACAGGAAACCAGGAGAACAGCAAGGAGCGGCAGACACTGTTAGTAGTCCCCAAACCAACTAGTACGCCAAATGCAGTTGTTCCATTTAACCACAATTTAACGAGAGCCTGAAGATAGAAGCTCAGGAAAGGCAACCTGGAGAACACCTTGGAGTGGAACACACCATCTCTCTACACCCCATACCCATTTTGTAGGCCTAATGCAGTGTAGTTTTCTACAACTACTAAACGAGAGTCGGAAGACCGAAGCAATGGCAAGGAAACCTGGGGAACACCTTGGAGTGTAACACACCATCTCTCTCCACCCGATACCCATTTTGTAGGCCTAATGCAGTGTAGTTTTCTACAACTACTAAACGAGAGTCGGAAGACCGAAGCAATGGCAAGGAAACCTGGGGAACACCTTGGAGTGTAACACACCATCTCTCTCCACCCGATACCCATTTTGTAGGCCTAATGCAGTGTAGTTTTCTACAACTACTAAACGAGAGTCGGAAAACCGAAGCAATGGCAAGGAAACCTGGGGAACACCTTGGAGTGTAACACACCATCTCTCTCCACCCCATACCCAATTTGTAGGCCTAATGCAGCCTACTTTCCGACAACTACTAAACGAGAGCATGAAGATCGAAGCTCAGGAAAGGCAACCTGGGGAACACCTTGGAGTGTAACACACCCTCTCTCTACACCACGGAAGGGCTGATTCTTAGGAAGGAAGGCTGTCGGAAAGAAGCAGGGCGCGTCCGAGGGTGATTATATTCTTATTAGGTATATACTCACCCTCGGACGCGCCCTGCTTCTTTATTTGTAATGAATGTTTATTTGCAATGTGGTTTTGACTTACTCTATTTTTTTGGTAAATAATGATTTTATTATTTTCATTGTTTTGCATCTTCTTGGCAATAATATAAAGAAGACGCGACAGGACAACACTCGGTGGATGCCATATCTGTGTTTTAAATTGAAAAAAACTTTCAGTTAACTACTTGCAGGAGAAAGTTATTGTAGCTGGTGGCCATTTTTAGTACTGTACCAGATTTTTGTTGTATGTGTTTGTTTTTAATGTTAAAATGTCTGCATTTGATATCTCTCCAGTATTTTCTTTTTTATAAGCAAAATACTTATTTTTATATTTTTTGATGTTGGTTCAAGGGGTACACGGGCAGCAGTAGACAGGTCAGTGGAGGCCTAGTGGAAGGAGGGACCGCAGACAGGCTTCGAAGCCCTAACATAATAAATTGGGCTGGCTGTAGGCAATTTAAAATTGGTTCCAGGGGAACCCGGGCAGCAGTAGACAGGTCAGTGGAGGCCTAGTGGAAGGAGGGACCGCAGACAGGCTTCGAAGCCCTAACATAATAAATTGGGCTGGCTGTAGGCAATTTAAAATTGGTTCCAGGGGAACACGGGCGGCAGTAGACAGGTCAGTGGAGGCCTAGTGGAAGGAGGGACCGCAGACAGGCTTCGAAGCCCTAACATAATAAATTGGGCTGGCTGTAGGCAATTTAAAATTGGTTCCAGGGGAACACGGGCGGCAGTAGACAGGTCAGTGGAGGCCTAGTGGAAGGAGGGACCGCAGACAGGCTTCGAAGCCCTAACATAATAAATTGGGCTGGCTGTAGGCAATTTAAAATTGGTTCCAGGGGAACACGGGCGGCAGTAGACAGGTCAGTGGAGGCCTAGTGGAAGGAGGGACCGCAGACAGGCTTCGAAGCCCTAACATAATAAATTGGGCTGGCTGTAGGCAATTTAAAATTGGTTCCAGGGGAACACGGGCGGCAGTAGCCAGGTCAGTGTAGTAGTAGTGGAAAGAACGGGCCGCAGACAGGCTTCGAAGGCCTAACATAACAAAAATTGGGCTGTAGGCAATTTAAAATTGGTTCCAGGGGAACACGGGCGGCAGTAGACAGGTCAGTGGAGGCCTAGTGGAAGGAGGGACCGCAGACAGGCTTCGAAGCCCTAACATAATAAATTGGGCTGGCTGTAGGCAATTTAAAATTGGTTCCAGGGGAACACGGGCAGCAGTAGACAGGTCAGTGGAGGCCTAGTGGAAGGAGTGACCGCAGACAGGCTTCGAAGGCCTAACATAAGAAAAATGTCAATACAATGGTATTGACAGTGCCAGGCATTGAAGGATGTCAGCGCATAGACTAAACATTGGTGGAGCTGTGAGAGAAAATTTTGCAAGTGGTAGAGCACTGTTTGACCTGGGGGGGGGGACTGTCTTGTGGCCGGCGGTACAGGCCCAGGGCCCCTCATATTACAACGGTGTGTCTGACGTTGGGTGCGCACCACCACCGCCAGACACTTTATTGTACTATGAGGGACCTAGTGGCAGTGCCGTCGACCAAAAGCGGGCACAACCACCTCTTCAGACAAACAGTACTCTCACGGGTGCTGGCGCCAAGTGGTGATACCACGGCCCCGTGTGGGGACTTTGGCCATTTAGGGAGGTGTTAACATGTCGGATGCTGGACAATCAGGTGCTGCAAATTACGAGATTGGAAAAGTCGTTCAGAATAGTCCACAGGCAAGACCTTTACATAGGAAAGCTAGGTGTCAGCCGGGCAAGGTGGGGCAAAAGATTTCGAAATCCAGTTGTGGTTCATTTTAATGAAGGTTAGATCATCTACATTTTGGGTAGCCAGACGAGTCCTTTTTTCTGTTAGTATTGAACCTGCAGCACTGAATACTCTTTCTGATAGGACACTAGCTGCCGGGCAAGCAAGCTCCTGCAATGCATATTCTGCCAATTCTGGCCAGGTGTCTAATTTTGATGCCCAGTAATCAAATGGGAATGACGGTTGAGGGAGAACGTCGATAAGGGATGAAAAATAGTTAGTAACCATACTGGACAAATGTTGTCTCCTGTCACTTTGAATTGATGCTGCAGTACCTGTCCTGTCTGCGGTCATAGCAAAATCACTCCACAACCTGGTCAGAAAACCCCTCTGGCCAACGCCACTTCTGATTTCTGCCCCTCTAACACCTCTGGTCTGCTGGCCCCTGCAGCTCGTGTTAGAACGATCACGGGCGCTGTGTGCAGGGAATGCCAGAAGCAAACGGTCAATAAGAGTTGATTGTTTGGTTGCTAATATTAGTTCCAAGTTCTCATGTGGCATTATATTTTGCAATTTGCCTTTATAGCGAGGATCAAGGAGGCAGGCCAACCAGTAATCGTCATCGTTCATCATTTTTGTTATGCGTGTGTCCCTTTTGAGGATACGTAAGGCATAATCCGCCATGTGGCCCAAAGTTCCAGTTCTCAAATCTGTGGTTGTGCTTGGTTGAGGGGCAGTTTCAGGCAAATCCACGTCACTTGTGTCCCTCCAAAAACCAGAACCCGGCCTTGCCGCGCCAACAATTTCCACTGGCCCCGGAAAAGCTTCCTCATTAAAAATATAATCATCCCCATCATCCTCCTCGTCCTCCTCCTCCTGTTCGCCCGCTACCTCGTCCTGTACACTGCCCTGGCCAGACAATGGCTGACTGTCATCAAGGCTTTCCTCTTCCTCAGCTGCAGACGCCTGCTCCTTTATGTGCGTCAAACTTTGCATCAGCAGACGCATTAGGGGGATGCTCATGCTTATTATGGCGTTGTCTGCACTAACCAGCCGTGTGCATTCCTCAGTCCACTTGACACATGTCTTGAATCTTCGACCACTGCACACCTGACAACTCCATGTCTGCCATCCTACTGCCTGCCCGTGTATGTGTATCCTCCCACAAAAACATAACAGCCCGCCTCTGTTTACACAGTCTCTGAAGCATGTGCAGTGTTGAGTTCCACCTTGTTGCAACGTCTATGATTAGGCGATGCTGGGGAAGGTTCAAAGAACGCTGATAGGTCTGCATACGGCTGGAGTGTACGGGCGAACGGCGGATATGTGAGCAAAGTCCACGCACTTTGAGGAGCAGGTCGGATAACCCCGGATAACTTTTCAGGAAGCACTGCACCACCAGGTTTAAGGTGTGAGCCAGGCAAGGAATGTGTTTCAGTTGGGAAAGGGAGATGGCAGCCATGAAATTCCTTCCGTTATCACTCACTACCTTGCCTGCCTCAAGATCTACAGTGCCCAGCCACGACTGCGTTTCTTTCTGCAAGAACTCGGACAGAACTTCAGCGGTGTGTCTGTTGTCGTCCAAACACTTCATAGCCAATACAGCCTGCTGACGTTTGCCAGTAGCTGCCCCATAATGGGAGACCTGGTATGCAACAGTGGCAGCTGCGGATGGAGTGGTTGTGCGACTGCGGTCTGTGGACGAGGTCTCGCTTCTGCAGGAGGACGAGGAGGAGGAGGAGGGTGTGCGAACGGCTACAGCCAACTGTTTCCTAGACCGTGGGCTAGGCAGAACTGTCCCAAACTTGCTGTCCCCTGTGGACCCTGCATCCACCACATTTACCCAGTGTGCCGTGATGGACACGTAACGTCCCTGGCCATGCCTACTGGTCCATGCATCTGTTGTCAGGTGCACCTTTGTGCTCACACATTGCCTGAGTGCATGGACGATGCGCTCTTTAACATTCTGGTGGAGGGCTGGGATGGCTTTTCTGGAAAAAAAGTGTCAACTGTGTAGCTCGCAGCGTGGTACAGCGTAGTCCATCAGGGCTTTGAAAGCTTCGCTTTCAACTAACCGGTAGGGCATCATCTCTAACGAGATTAGTCTAGCTATGTGGGCGTTCAAACCCTGTGTACGTGGATGCGAGGCTAAGTACTTCCTTTTTCTAACCATAGTCTCATGTAAGGTGAGCTGGACTGGAGAGCTGGAGATCGTGGAACTAGCGGGGGTGACGGTGGACATGGCAGACTGAGAGACGGTGGGAGATGGTATTGTTGCCGCCAGTGCCCTAGATGCAGTGTTTCCTACTACGAAACTGGTGATTCCCTGACCCTGACTGCTTTGGCCTGGCAAAGAAACCTGCACAGATACTGCAGGTGGTGCAGAAAATGGTGGCCCTACACTGCCGGAAGGGATGTTGCGTTGATGACTAGCTTCATTGGCCGAGGGTGCTACAACCTTAAGGGACGTTTGGTAGTTAGTCCAAGCTTGCAAATGCATGGTGGTTAAATGTCTATGCATGCAACTTGTATTGAGACTTTTCAGATTCTGCCCTCTGCTTAAGGTAGTTGAACATTTTTGACAGATGACTTTGCGCTGATCAATTGGATGTTGTTTAAAAAAATGCCAGACTGCACTCTTTCTAGCATCGGATACCTTTTCAGGCATTGCAGACTGAGCTTTAACCGGATGGCCACGCTGTCCTCCAACAGGTTTTGACTTTGCCACGCGTTTTGGGCAAGATACGGGCCCGGCAGATGGAACCTGTTGCGATGTTGATGCCTGCTGCGGCCCCTCCTCCTCCGCTTCAGAACTGCTGCCGCCTGCACCCTGTTCCCCCAATGGCTGCCAATCGGGGTCAAGAACTGGGTCATTTATTACCTCTTCTTGTAGCTCGTGTGCAACTTCGTCTGTGTCACCGTGTCGGTCGGTGGTATAGCGTTCGTGATGGGGCAACATAGTCTCATCAGGGTCTGATTCTTGATCAGCACCCTGCGAGGGCAATGTTGTGGTCTGAGTCAAAGGACCAGCATAGTAGTCTGGCTGTGGCTGTGCATCAGTGCACTCAAATGTCAGATTCAACTTGTAATGGGCATGGACTGTTAACTGCTTCACTTTCTAAGCCAGGGACGGTATGTGTAAAGAGATCCATGGAGTAACCCGTTGTGTCGCCTGCTGCATTCTTCTCTGTTGTTGTTTTTGCTGAAGAGGACAAGGAAGCGACTTGTCCTTGACCGTGAACATCCACTAACGACGCGCTGCTTTTACTTTTACCAGTTTCACGAGAGGAGGCAAAAGAGCTAGAGGCTGAGTCAGCAAGATAAGCCAAAACTTGCTCTTGCTGCTCCGGCTTTAAAAGCGGTTTTCCTACTCCCAGAAAAGGGAGCGTTCGAGGCCTTGTGTAGCCAGACGACGAACCTGGCTCCACAGCTCCAGACTTAGGTGCAATATTTTTTTTCCCACGACCACCTGATGCTCCACCACTACCACTACCCTCATTACCAGCTGACAATGAACGCCCCCGGCCACGACCTCTTCCACCAGACTTCCTCATTTTTTTAAAAACGTTACCAAACTAACGGTATTTGTTGCTGTCACACAACTTACACGGTGAGCTATAACTTCAGTATGATTTAGCTACCCCTTTACAGGTGGGTGAGACCACAACGAAAATCAGGCACAATGTTACACACTCTGTTGTTGGTGGCAACAAATGAGAGAGATGCCACACACGCAGGACTGTCACTGAAGCTCAAATGTAAATATTAATCTCCCACTGATTTGTTTTTTTTTTTTTTAACAGGGAGACTTTAGAAAAAAAAAATACAAAAAAAATGATTTTTTCAGGAATAATTTAGAAACCAAATAAAATAAAATGATTTTTTCAGGGAGAATTTAGAAAACAAATAAAAAAAAAATAGGCTTTGTAGGGCCCACTGAGTGAGAGAGGACGCACACAGGAGTCAGGAGTGGCACACAAGCCCAGAGGCCAATATTTATCTCCCACTGATTGATTTAGTGATTTTTTCAGGCAGATTTTGGAACCCAAATCAAGCAAAAAAATTAATAGGCTTTCTATGGCCCACAATTGGAGAGAGAGAGATGGCACACCCAGGAGTCAAGACTGGCACACAAGCAGAAAGGGCAATATTAATCTCCCACTGATTTGATTTTTTTTTTGTTTGTTTCAGGGAGACTTTAGAAAAAAAAAATACAAAAAAAATGATTTTTTCAGGAATAATTTAGAAACCAAATAAAATAAAATGATTTTTTCAGGGAGAATTTAGAAAACAAATAAAAAAAAATAGGCTTTGAAGGACCCACTGAGTGAGAGAGGATGCACACAGGAGTCAGGAGTGGCACACAAGCCCAGAGGCCAATATTTATCTCCCACTGATTGATTTAGTGATTTTTTCAGGTAGATTTTGGAACCCAAATCAGGCAAAAAAATTAATAGGCTTTCTATGGCCCACAATTGGAGAGAGAGAGATGGCACACCCAGGAGTCAAGACTGGCACACAAGCAGAAAGGGCAATATTAATCTCCCACTGATTTGATTTTTTTTTTTTTTTGTTTCAGGGAGACTTTAGAAAAAAAAAAATACAAAAAAATGATTTTTTCAGGAATAATTTAGAAACCAAATAAAATAAAATGATTTTTTCAGGGAGAATTTAGA